>NC_041404.2:164248836-164582586 GCF_900747795.2 Erpetoichthys calabaricus | reverse complement strand
ATCTGTCTTCAGGCAGTGAAGTTGAAATGGATAGTGAAACCGAAAGTGATTCTGGTAAATCCGACCGAAAGGGACCCTCACGTCACGCACATATGTGCAGTGTGCTGTTCATATTATTATTATGATTAATAATCATCAGTATTATTTGTATCATTATACTTTCAACACTTCTGACTTTGTACTTTTAGTTTTTTTGCACGTTTTACTGTAGATAAATGAGATTTAATAAAAATGTAATTTTTCAAGTCAAAAAATGTAATGCTTTTTTACTTATTTTATTCAGAAAAAAGTATAATGCTAACAAGGCTACACAGTGGCGTAGCTTGAGTTCGTGCTGCTTGGGGTGAGGCGGCGCTTCAATTTGCCACCCTCCAACATTTCTGAATATGTTAACCTATTTAAATAGAAAATTAAAATGACGTATAGAGAAAAATTAAGATAAATATTGCATAGATTTATTTATATATAGAGAAACAGCAATAATTTTTCACATATAATTATTTATAAGCATCAACTAGGCAAGAATATCATATATTGATTAGCTGTGTTCTGATTATTAGTTTAATATAATTACGCTGCGAAAACCAAATCCAGTGTAGTGTACAAGTGATAGGTGGGGATGGTTTCTGCACAGAGCAAGAATGCATTCTGATTGATAACAAAGCAAAATTATAAATTGTAAATTAGTTGTTTATCTTCCTAGAAATTATTATCGATGTAATGTTTATTTTATTTTTGTTATTGCCTCATAAATTGTATCTGCTGTATCTGATGCCATCACAGAAGGACAGTCTGAAAATTATTTTTGAAGCATTTGTGCATAAAATTTTACTTTTTTCATACATGAGTGATATTTTTCCGAACCCTGCTGCTTACACACGAATTGTACTGAGCCTTTTGGTCAATAATGCTGCCCCCAAAAATGGGGTCTGTATCAAAGGAGTGACACTTCATAGGAGTGACATAATAAAGGAGTGACATAAATACCGTATTAAAGGAGTGACATTTTATTGGAGTCACCTACCACACACAACTGAAAGTACGCTTGCAAAAAAAATCGTTGCTACCACTTGGATGGTTGGTTGGATGGTTGTCACTTCTTTGAAATTTATATCTGAGGTTTCACTCCTTTGTTATGTCATTCCTATGACATGTCACTCCTCTGAATAGGACCACCAAAAATGTGCCGCCCAGGCGGACCACCCCCTCCGCCACCCCTAGCTACACCACTGAGGTTACAATGACTTTTATTTGCTAGGTGCTGGGAACTAAGTAACTGCACAAAGATCAAAGAAGTTGTATGAGTGTGTGTGCTACACCGTACGTTTTCTTTGTCCTTCATATCAATGCAGAGTGTGTGGATGACTTTATCTCCTAAATTACATCTCATGATTTTTTTTTCTTAACTTTTTGTTAACTGCTTGATGCTGTCTTCTTGATGCTCTTTGCTGTTTCTGAAATTATTTTTGTTTTTCTTGTATCCTCCAGCTTGTTTCCTTGCTTTCTGTGACAGTTGATTATTACTGATAAATATGATTTCCACAAAAATAATTATGTATTGATGATATTGAATGACTTCTCGCCGTGTTAAACTGCTAGCTTTTGCTTTTAGCACTCTTTGAAAGTATTTTAATTAAAGCCTGTTGATCGGTGACCCAGTCCCGCTGCTACTTTAGCACAAGGTTAAGTATTGATAGGAGAATCTAGTGCGGCGGAATCCTGACTCCAAGGGTCCTGTTTATCAGTAACTGGCAGGGAGATGAGAAATGAAAACTAATCACATACTTCTGTAATTGACAAGGATATTTACATCAGCCTGTAAGTCAGTCGTCTCTTTCCATGTACTGAGTGGCTCCACGTACGTGTCAATGAAAGTATTCTTCTCATCCTGGACCGGCTCCATGATCTGTCTTTGACACTGGTTACTCTGTATTTTTTGTTGTAAGTTAACCCTTCATAGTTATTTATTGTTAACAGCTATGCTATCTGTCTAAGACTGGCTGAAAACTTACAACAACAACAGCAGTCACACAAGGAAATCCTTAGTGGTCTTTAATGGACCCTGTGCTTTGACAGCCCCCAAGCCTTGACTCTCTAAGAAAACTCCCAAAAACTTGTAAGGAAAAAAATTAATGGAAGACATCTTGAGATAGACCCCCTTCCAGGTAGGTTGGGGTGTCAATTAATACAAATACAATACACAAAACAGAGCACAAGTAATTGTCTTCACAGAGCTAGATGGCCAGTCTATCATTGCCACTTTAGAAATCTAAGTAATCAACACAGACCTCATTGTTAAGGTTTGCAGTGCACCACACCCTGAAGATGACTCAGTTTTATGTCATTTGGCATGGGATTTGTAAATGCAGTGTTAATGTTTGCGATGTGCCATCTGTTGGAATGACAGAGACTTAGCAACCAGTCAGACACACATACACTTACCACTTCATTAAGGTGGATTTTATTTTAATAAATGCATTTTTGGTTATTTTTTTAAAATTATTACCTATGTTCACTGCTTATACTAATGAAAAAGATAATGGATGTGTAATGGTTTCCCATAAAAAGAACTTTTTACAAAAAAAGAATTTGGTTCAATTCTTGAAAATGGTATGTTCCAATGTAAATTGAATGAACTTTATTACTAATTACCAGACGTCTTTATGCCAGGCAAGTTAGAACATTTGAATTGGTTACATTTCTTTTACGAATTGAAGCCCAGGCAAGTGAAGTGACCTGCTTGTGGATAACAGTGTCAATAGGCCTACAACCTCAATATTTGGCCATCATGGTGCTGTAGTGGTAGTGCTGCTGCCTCATAGTAAGGAGACCAAAGTTTGCATCCCAGGTCCTCCCTGCATGGAGTTTGCACGTTCTCCCTGTGTCTGTGGATGTTTCCTCTGAGTGGACCGGTTGTCTCCCACTGTCCAAATACATGCAGGTTAGGTGTATTGGCAATGCTATAATTAGTGTTGGTGTGTGTCCACCCTGCGATGGACTGGTCCCCTGTCCAGGGTTCTGTTCCTGCTTTCTGCCCTATGATACCTGAGACAGGCTCCAGCACCCCTTCCTCCAAGGTCTGGATTAAGTGGGTTAGAGAATGACGTGACTGATCCCAATGTTTGAACTGCTATGTCACACTTCTTGTCATTAGTCACCATTGCATTTCTTCTTCTTCTTCTTTGGGCTGCTCCCGTTAGGGGTTGCCACAGCGGATCATCTCCTTTCATATCTTTCTGTCCTCTGCATCTTGTTCTGTTACACCCATCACCTGCATGTCCTCTCTCACCACATCCATAAACCTTCTCTTAGGCCTTCCTCTTTTCCTCTTCCCTGTCAGCTCTATCCTTAGCATCCTTCTCCCAGTATACTCAGCATCTCTCCTCTGCACATGTCCAAACCAACGCAATCTCGCCTCTCTGACTTTGTCTCCCAACCGTCCAACTTGAGCTGACCCTCTAATGTGCTCATTTCTAATCCTATCCATCCTCGTCACACCCAATGTATATTTTAGCATCTTTAACTCTGCCCCCTCCAACTCTGTCTCCTGCTTTCTGGTCAGTGCCACCGTCTCCAACCCATATAACATAGATGGTCTCACTACCGTCCTGTAGACCTTCCCTTTCACTCTTGCTGATACCCGTCTGTCACAAATCACTCCTGACACTCTTCTCCACCCACTGCACCCTGCCTGCACTCTCTTTTTCACCTCTCTTTCACAATCCCCATTACTCTGTACTGTTGATCCCAAGTATTTAAACTCATCCACCTTCACCAGCTCTACTCCCTGCATCCTCACCATTCCACTGACCTCCCTCTCATTTACACACATGTATTCTGTCTTGTTCCTACTGACCTTCATTCCTCTCCTCTCTAGAGCATATCTCCACCTCTCCAGGGTCTCCTCAACCTGCTCTCTACTATCGCTACATCATCAGCAAACATCATAGTCCACAGGGACTCCTGTCTAATCTCGTCTGTCAACCTGTCCATCACCATTGCAAATATGAAAGGGCTCAGAGCCAATCCCTGATGTAATCCCACCTCAAACTTGAATGTATCCGTCACTTCTACCGCAGACCCCACCACAGTCACACTTCCCTCATACATATCCTTTACAACTCTTATGTACTTCTCTGCCACTCCCGACTTCCTCATACAATACCACAGCTCCTCTCGAGGCACCTTGTCATATGCTTTCTTCAGGTCCACAAAGCCGCAATGCAACTCCTTCTGGCCTTCTCTATACTTCACCATCAACATCCTCAGAGCAAACATTGCATCTGTGGTGCTCTTTCTTGGCATGAAACCATACTGCTGCTCACTAATCATCACCTCACTTCTTAACCTAGCTTTCACTACTCTTTCCCATGCTGTGGCTCATCAATTTTATCCCCCTGTAGTTACCACAGCTCTGCACATCCCCCTTATTCTTAAATATCGGCACCAGTACACTTCTTCTCCACTCCTCAGCCATCCTCTCACTTTCCAAGATTCCATTAAACAATCTGATATGTAAACTCAAACCACTGAAGAAGGGTATCCTTACTGTGCGCCTCACATCACTGTACAGTACAAGAACAGAATTATGGGTTTGTCATTAGTCTTAAATACTTTAAATAGTCCGAGGCCTCACTGGTCTTACTGGTCTCACTGGTTTAATTTTAAAATGCCATCCACTGTTCCATGGGGAGAGACACTAAACAAGTAATGCAAAGTGTGAAAACCAGAGCGTCGTGCCGTTGAAGGAAGAGAGAATGTGCCTTTTCAGAAATTCTTTTACATTATTAACAAATGTTAACAGTCACTGAGTTAAGAATACAATGTTGATTTGGTGCTCACATTTTATCAGCCATCATTCATTCATTCATTATTTGTTTGTTTGTTTGTTTGTTTTATGTATTTTTCACAAGGCAGAGGTTCAAATGCTGATGGATTTTATGTCCTGTTCTGGACTCATACAATGGCATAGTGAATTATACTCTTAAGTGAAATTATACTTGTCTTTCTGGTGACTGCCTTGATTGATTTTGGTTAATGTCACAAATTAGGATCTTTTTTAGGCAGTTGTTTTATTTTGTCAGATAAACAGAATAACAACAGCAGGTCTAAATCTGCATTAGTTCTTCCCAAAAGTAAAGCAACTTAATGTCTAAAACAACCTTGGACAAGTTGCATTTGAAAAGACGATCTAGTGTGCCAGAGCCATCTCAACAAACAGCTGTGTCAAACAGCTGCTGATGTCTTTAAGAGGGGCAGGCAGCAGCACGCTGGCACGTGGCGGCAGTTTGATTAACGGGGTGCTTTGGTGATCTGCCTGCAGGTTCTTGGAGTGAAGGTCCAGCCGTGCTCAGGAGGCCCAGTTCTAGTAATGTGCAGGGAGATCTCCTGTAATCGAAGCTTTCGCACTACTTGCCCGTCTTATCTCATGTTGCCTAAGACAGGAATTGAAAAATCCTTTAAAAGTCCTGCCACTTGGTGCCCGGGTAGATACTCCTCATTTATCACAGTCAAGAAAAAAATGGAGAATTTTATTTTTGGATGAGTTGTTAAGTACTTTAAAATAATATTGATTATTCTACTAGTGTAATTAACCTAAAATGTGGCAAATTTGCTGTGAAAACTCAGCCCGAGTGACTTTGAAACCAATAGGAATAAAGCAAACAGTTTGATTATATTTAACGTAATTCTATTTATTCTTAACTTGTTGTGCTACATGTCTGAGATGGATTGAAATTGAAATAATCCTCGTTGACCTCAGCATTTACATTTGCAGTGCACCATCTGCTGTAATGATATTTATAATGCATCTCTAAATTATAGAAGGACAAGTGTTGTGAGTGTTTGTGAATCTGTGTGTCCATCATTCCAACAGATGGCGCATCACAAACATGTGAGTGGTCAGAAAACTACATGCCCTCAATGCTTATCTGACCAACACTCGGGTGTCTCTTTCTAGCTCTCTAACTTCAGTCTAAGGTCTACTGTATTGTCACACAGAGCTAAAATTAAGAATATTCCATTAATTTTAACTTATAGAGGGTTAAACGGAAACTTTCATTAGCTGTGTTAAAGCTTCATTATATTCAACTTCAAAACTAAGCAAAATAAGGTACATTTACCAAAAACATTAACTTAAAGGATTTGGATTTTACACATAATATTGTGTATAATATGAAATATTCTGTCAACGTTTTTTATAATACTAATATGTCAAACATTTTGTAGCGGTCCGTTGCTGCTAAGATTCACACTGTCGAAGAGATGGTGATTTATTTATTTTTTAAGTGGAGATTCCAGGGTCACACCCAGCCTTGGCCCGACCCTCACAAACTCACAGAGACAAAAAGCCACCAGAAATAAAACAGCAATAAAGAATAAAGAACAGGTGTAATGTAAAGATGAAGGTAAATAGTCCAGAGATCCACACGTTGAAAGGGAATGTAAAGATAGTCCTACCAGTAGTTCTGGAAATGGTGAAGACGGGTGGACGGGTTCGAGAGCGCTCCTTTCTTACAGGATGGCCATAAATCCACATAAAGTCCTCACGTAACAGGCAGACATCAGACAATCCAGACCCCAACCAAGAAACGATCCAGGACAAAAATGAGTTTCTTAAAGAGCCACGGAGGTCTGGGAAGCTGCAACTCGTGAGTGTGAAGCTTTCTAAAAGTTACAAGTGTGTGCTCCACTCAGAGAAGAGCTGAGTTTGACCAAAGACCATAGATGTATGGAATAAATTACCAAGCAATGTGGTAGTGAGTAGGACTTTAAGGACCTTCAAAACTCAACTTGGTGTTCCTTTAGGGCAATTAGTTGAATAGGATTAGTGAGCTTTTCTTGGTCTGTAATCGTCTAAATTGTTCTAATGCTTTATGTTTTTTAGTTTAATGGCCTATGATGACTCTTTGATGTTTCCTTCCTTTCCTGAACCTGTTGTGCTGTTAGAGTTTTGGAATCAGCCCAGCTCGCCTGTTCTCTGGGTAGATGACGTCTTCATCTCCGCTTTTCCAGACACTTGTGGCCCAAAAGGCTCACAGAAATTCTTCCTTCTTTTTTTATTTTCCTGCAGAGCAATAACCCTGGACAATCAGTTGGTGGTGCTGTCAACAACTGTCTCTGATGCTGGGAGATATTTTGTGCAAGCAGTCAACGAGAAGAATGGCGAGAACAAGACAAGTCCATCCATCTATCTGAGCGTGGCGAGTAAGTAAAGGCAAAGCCGCAATTGAGCTTTATTTCATTGAGCACCTTTACATAGGGAAGAATCATATCCTATGCTTTTAAAGTAGAAATGTTCTGTCAAAGTGTGAGCAGTAGTCGATGAAATGATTTAGCCCGGATTACAAAGTGAGCCGATTCGCCTTGAAAAAGAGGCTTTATAATTAATTTAATCAATAGGCCACAATGGCTGTAAACTTTATGTTCACACATCTCCTCTTAGTGAAACCCTGTGGTGATTTACAAAGTTACTGCAGCTCGAGCTCAGGCAGGCCAAATGATTGCTTGGCGTCAGGTTTTTGCCCCTCAATGGTGCACAGTTTCATTAGCACAAAGGCACAGGAGCAGCAAATAAGCCAATGGGAGATCCTGACTCCAAAAGGGAGAGTTGCATCTCCCTCACTTCTGCACATTTTATCAAGACGGATTGAAAGTGTGCTGTCTGCTAACAAATAAACCACCCCAGGGCGGTCGAGCTATTTAAATTTGCCAGACGACGCTACGAGTATCCATTTATGCAAACTGTAATCTCCCTTCTTTTCTTCCGTAAAGTTTCAGCTTAATCCCCATTTCTTATTTCTGTTAAAAGGTTGTGCTTTTCAGAGAAGCCATGACATGCCTGGAACATCACAAAGAACGAGCCGTGCTTCAAAATGCTGCACTTGAGAGCTCATATTTTACAAAATTTGTCGCTGCTCTATTTTATTCCATTACTAAAGAAAGGATAATAACGCATATTTGGAAGTAGGACCATCCCTTTCACTTAGCTGCTTGGGGAATGAAGGAATGATGTTGTGCTGCCAGGATTCAGCTTTGTTTAAACTCAAAACGTTTAAGTGCTGTTCTGATGAAAACAGAACGCCTAGTGTCTGACAGTCTTGACTCCTTTCATTTTGTGTACTGTGTTTACTTTAATGATCTGTACAAACGCTGCTATTTTCTTTGCAGGTTGTATCATTAATGGTGCTCTCTTACAAACCCATACAGTGTTCAGTCCATTGCTACATTTTTTTTTATATCTGCATGCCTGTTGACAAATCTGCTTAATCCAAATCAGAGTGCATTCATTTTGAGCCATATGCACTGAATTTATAAATCCATGGGAGCCATATTTAACACTAACACCCTCCCCTGGCACTTATTGCCAACAGTGCCCAAGTAAACACGGAAGAACTCTTCAGCCCATGGGCACTTCCCGGGAATGTGTCAGAAGGAATATATTCAAATAAGACCCACATTCAGCACCAAGCGTGTCACACACTCTACCATCACTCTGACTCTAAATGAACATCGACAGCACCTTCAGAAAGTATTCAGACCCCTTCATTGTCTTCACATTTTGCTATGTTGCAGCCTTGTGCTAAAATCATTTCATTTTTGGACAAGATCTAGCAACACTCAACACCAGAATGACCAAACAAAACAGGATTTTGCACATTTTTGCAGATGTCTTAAAAATTAAAAGCTGAAATGTCACATTGAGACAAGTATTTACACCCTTTGCTGTAACACTTGAACTTTGCTTGAGGTACATCCCATTCTGTTGATTATCACTGAGATGTTTCTACACCTTGTTGGGAGACCACATGTTGTCAGTTCAATTGATTGCACATTATTAGGAAAGGCACACACTCGTCTGTAGAAGGTCCAACAGTTGACAATGTGTATCAGAGCAAAAAGCAAGCCATGAGATCGAAGGAATCGCCTGCTGAGACAGGATTATATCGAGGCAAAGATCTGGGGAGGGCTACACATTTCTACAGAATGTCCTATCCCACAGATGTCAATGTGTATCAGAGCAAAAAGCAATCCATGAAGTCAAAGGAATTACCCATAGAGTCCAGAGACAGGATTATGTTGAAGAAGTTTGGAACAACCTTGACTTTTGCTACCGCTGCCGGACCAAACAAAGAATTAATGGCAGAAGGACCTTGTTAAGAGTCGTGATCAAGAACCCAATGGTCACTCTGGCTGAGCTCCAAAGAATCTGTGCAGAGGTAGGAGAAAGGTTCAGAAGGACAAACATCGGCGGAACACTCCACCAATATAAGCTTTATGACAGCATGGCCAAACAGAAGCTTCTCATCAGTCCAAGACACAGAGTTTGCACAAAGGTCTCTCAGACTGTGAGAAACAAGATTCTCTGGTCTGATGAAACCAAGACTAAGGGCATGTCTAGGGGAAACCAGGCGCTGCTCATCTTCTGTTCTGTACAATTCCAACAGTGCAGCGTGGTGGTCCAGGCTTTGTATTTTTCAGCAGCAGGGACTGGGAGACTAAACAGGGTTGAGGGAGAGCTGAGACCTCAGACTAGATGAAAAGTTCTCCTCCTGACAGGACAGTGGCCCTAGTCACAGAGCACATACAACATAGGGAGAACTCTGGGAATTTTCTTAAGTTGCTCAGCCAGAGCTGGGACTAAAATCCAGTCAAATATCTCTGGAGGGACTTGAAAATAGCCGTCCACTGATGGTCTCCACCCAACCTAACAGGGCGGTCTTGAGGGGATCTACAGAGAAGAATGGCAGAAAATCTCCAAATTCAAGTGTGTGAAGCTACTCAAGAAGACTTCAGACTGGTGCTTCAACTAAGTACTGCATATAGAGTCTGAATACTTGTGTCAACGTGATATTTCAGCTTTTTACTTTTAATAAATTAGCAAAAATTTGTAAAATCCTGTTTTCACTTTGTCATTCTGCTGTACTGAGTGTTGCTTGAGGAGGGAAAAAAATGAATGTAAATGATTTTAGCACAAGGCTGCAACACAGCAAAATGTAAAGAAAGTGAAGGTGCTTGAATACTTTCTGAAGGCATTATATTTGTATTAAATGTGCTGTCATCCAGAGTTCCTCCCAAATCAAAGTTCTGTTAATATGTGTGCAAAGGAAGCTTACCGCAGTGAACCACGGGTAGTTCAGATTACTATGTACAGTGTGTTGCAAGGTGAATTCTCTTCCACTGCCACTTTGCCTGCATTCCACTGTACTCCACTTTAGCTGGCAGATCCCACCAACTGCTCAGTGGTGGTCTTCTTCAATTTTAGTTAAAACATTTGAGAAAAAGTGCTAATGAGTGAGATCCACCAGAGGGAAAAAACAGGACTAGTGACATGTTCTAGTGACCAGACAATACATGGCATTACACATGCTAGTGTACGGAAGGAGGCCTCAAGCTTGATTCAGGACTGGAGCCTGGCTGTAAAGTGTTGACAGCAGACAATTACCCAGATGTCCTTGTGTGGATAAATCTGGACCACTCATGGATGGAAACACAAAGGCATTTCAATATTTATCTGCACTTCTGTTACAATTTTATTTGGGTTGGCTATACAGCTTTCTCAATGCATGTGTGGTGACAGCGGTAAGGTTTCAACCTTGAAATGAAATGCTCTTTAGAAATGCGTACATTTCATCATTATACAATGTTGACCCACAGTAGATTTAATTTGGCTTTTTTTGACATGTATCAACAGAAAGTCTCTTTAATATCAAATTTAATCTATACTATCTATAATAATAAAAGGCAAAGCCCTCACTGACTGACTGACTGACTGACTGACTCACTCATCACTAATTCTCCAACTTCCCGTGTAGGTGGAAGACTGAAATTTGGCAGGCTCATTCCTTACAGCTTACTTACAAAAGTTAGGCAGGTTTCATTTCGAAATTCAAAGCGTAATGGTCATAACTGGAACATATTTTTTGTCCATACACTGTAATGGAGGAGGCGGAGTCACGTATCGCGTCATCACGCCTCCTATGTAATCACGTGAACTAAAAACAAGGAAGACATTTACAGCACGAGTCACACGCGGGAACGAAGGTAAATGACGTTAATTTTTGACTGTCTTTTAATACTGTGTAAGCATACATATTAACACGTGCAATTAAACGTGTGCATTTACGGGGTGATTTCTCAGGCTTAAAAGCTCACCTTTTATCAAACGCGGGAACAAAGGTAACTGACGTTGTTCACTGTCTTTTAATACTGTGTAACCATACATATTAACACATGTCCAATTAAACGTGTGCATTTACGTGGTGATTTCTCAGGCTTAAAAGCTCGCCTTTTACTAAAAAGGTAAATGCTAAACTATTTTCAATCAGTTTATTGAAACGCTCCCGTTAAGGATTGCAATAACATATTCGCGAGATAAAAGAACGAAGTAGGGGGAAATGGAGGAACAGCCGCAAACAGCGAAGAGCAAAAAATTAATTAAACAATTGAGAACGGAGCGAGTTAAGCATACAAGCATGTTCATAAGGGAAACAAAGCACGGTGTAAAACGTAAGTTTAAATTAAGTTTATAGAAACGCTCCCGCTGCGGATTGCAATAACATATTCGCGAGATAAAAGTTTAATGAGAAGACACGAGGTATAAATGAACCACACGCCGTGGCGCAACGTTAGGGGCAACAGTTTCAACCATTCTATGATCTGCTTCTCGCAACTGAAAGACGGCACATGGCGGATGTTAGCTGACTTGCTGACCGCAACGTTAGGGGCTTCAACTATGGCGCTGACGCCACATCTCAGTGCCAACACTTTGCAGACTCTACTTAAAACACACGCCCTCCTCACTGGACAGTTAAAAACACCAATCAAACTAACGATGACATCAAGTATTACCCAATCAAAAGTAGGAAAGGAGGCATCTTCATAAAATGCGTGTGGGATGATTTGCATGAGACACTGCTTTAAAAAAAAAATGATAAAAAAAATACGGGATAAATCCAGTCCAGTATTGATTCAAAACGGGACGCGCAATTTCATTCTCAAACGCGGCACGATTCCGTATTTTAAAGGACGGGTGGCAACCCTACAGTGCCAGGTAACCACCCATACAATCAGATTGTGATTCAGACTAGGAATGCAATGAATGTAATTACCCCGATCTACATACAAGGCGAAAGTCTTGCAACATTCAAAGATGATGGTTTGGGATAAGTACACCATACAACATAAAAGAGCTTATGAAGCCTTGAACCGAAAAAAGCAAGATCTCAGAGATCGTAAAAAAAAAAATAGGAGGTAATGTCGTTTTACTCGCTGTAGATTTTAGTCAAACATTACCAGTTATTCCACGAGGGAGACCAGCAGATGAACTCAACGCGTGTTTAAAATCCATGCTTCTCCCACGCTCGGTTATATGTCGCGTGTTCTCGGGTAGGTGCACCAAAAAATGTATACATTTAAGCATGTAATGGGCAAACAAAAAATGAGGTATACCCGAAGGAACTGCAGTAGTACTTAATGTAACTTTACTTCTTAAATGTTAATGTTTTACTGTTTAATAATTTATACGCTTCTTATATGTTGTTCAAATTCTTTTATCAAAATACCACTGACAGCGCAATGCACGATAACATGGAGTGAATACACCATACCCATCCGCCCACGGCTGCCCTGCTGTGCGCAGATAGGAGTTGATTCTACAATAAAATAAAATAAAGATAAAAACAGTAAAACAATCATCACCCATAAAGCGTGTGTGTGTGTATATATGTGTATATATATATGTTGATATGTCGATGTGTATATGTATATATATATATATATATATATATATATATATATATGTAGATATGTATATATATGTGTATATGTATATATATGTTTATATGTGTGTGTGTATATTTTATATATATAAAACACAGCAACACTCATAACAATGACAACACAATTACATTGACAATCATGTTACGTTATTTTTAAAATGTTTCCTTTACTTTTTCATAACCTCTTTAACACACTACTTCTCCGCTGCGAAGCGCGGGTATTTTGCTAGTAATTAATAAAAGGCAAAGCCCTCACTGACTCACTGACTGACTGACTGACTGACTCATCACTAATTCTGCAACTTCCCGTGTAGGTGGAAGGCTGAAATTTGGCAGGCTGATTCCTTACAGCTTATTTACAAAAGTTAAGCAGGTTTCATTTCGAAATTCAACGCGTAATGGTCATAACTGGAACCTCTTTTTTCACAATATACTGTAATGGACGGCAGCTCGATGGCCGTGGGAGGAGGAGTTGAATGTCACGTCATCACGCCTCCCACATAATCACGTGAAAAGACTGTGAATGCAGTAGGGATAAATGAAGGAGGAGCCGCAAACAGCGAAGAACAAAAAATTCATTAAACAATTGAGAAGGGAGCGAAACAATAAGAAGCGAGCGAGTGAAGCATACAAGCATGTTCATAAGGGAAACAAAGCACGGTGTAAAACGTAAGTTTAAATTAAGTTTATAGAAACGCTCCCGCTGCGGATTGCAATAACATATTCGCGAGATAAAAGTTTAATGAGAAGACACGAGGTATAAACGAACCACACGCCGTAGCGCAACGTTAGGGGCAACAGTTTCAACCATTCTATGATCTGCTTCTCGCAACTGAAAGACGGCACATGGCGGATGTTAGCCGACTTGCTGACCGCAACGTTAGGGGCTTCAACTCTGGCGCTGACGATAGAGATTCGATTCCCGAGAGGGGATGCAGTGAGTGTGTATGCCTGATGAGCCCAAAATTAGGGAGAAACACGTGTTGCATACTCTTTGCATTATTTGAAAGTAAACTATTAAAACCATTCCATGATCAGCTTCTGGGAACAGAAAGAGGGCACGTGGCGGATGTAAGGCGACTTCCTGACCAACCACAAGCGTAACCTGGCAGGTAACCATCCATACAGTCAGATTGTGATTCAGAAAACGAATGCCATGAATGTAATTACCACGATCTACATACTGTCAAATAAACGAAACACACGCCGTAGCGCGACAGCTGTGAAAAGCGAGGTTCACAAAAAAAAAGATCCTTATCAAATTGTTATTGGTATATTTTCAATCCGTTTAAAAAGGTTTTATTTTCTTCTTAAAAAATTAAAAGCAGTACTTCGCCGCAACGAAGCGCAAGAATTTGGCTATATATATCTGCTTCTCACAATTAAAAGAGGGCACGTGGCGGATTTTAGACGACTTCATGACCAAACATAAGTGTTACCTGCCAGGTAGGGTTACCACTTCTAATACAAAAAAATAAGGGACGCATACTGCAGCGGGTGCCACGTCCCAGTGCCAACACTTTGCAGACTCTACTTAAAAGACCCGCCCTCCTCACTGGACAGTTAAAAAGACCAATCAAACTAACGATGACATCAAGTATTACCCAATCAAAAGTAGGAAAGGAGGCATCTTCATAAAATGCGTGTGGGATGCTTTGCATTGATTGCGTCCCATATTGATTCAAAATGGGACGCGCAATTTCATTCTCAAATGCGGCACGATTCCGTATTTTAAAGGACGGGTGGCAACCCTACAGTGCCAGGTAACCACCCATACAATCAGATTGTGAGTCAGACTAGGAATGCAATGAATGTAATTACCCCAATCTACATACAAGGTGAAAGTCTTGCAACATTCAAAGATGATGGTTTGGGATAAGTACACCATGGAACATAAAAGAGCTTATGAAGCCTTGAACCGAAAAAAGCAAGATCTCAGAGATCGTAAAAAAAAAAAAAAGGAGGTAATGTCATTTTACTCGCTGTAGATTTTAGTCAAACATTACCAGTTATTTCACGAGGGAGACCAGCAGATGAACTCAACGCGTGTTTAAAATCCATGCTTCTCCCACGCTCGGTTATATGTCGCGTGTTCTCGGGTAGGTGCACCAAAAAATGTATACATTTAAGCATGTAATGGGCAAACAAAAAATGAGGTATACCTGAAGGCACTGCAGTAGTACTTAATGTAACTTTACTTCTTAAATGTTAATGTTTTACTGTTTAATAATTTATACGCTTCTTATATGTTGTTCAAATTCTTTTATCAAAATACCAGTGACAGCGCAATGCACAATAACGTGGAGTGAATACACCATACGCATCCGCCCACGGCTGCCCTGGTGTGCGCAGATAGGAGTTGATTCTACAATAATATAAAATAAAGATAAAAAGAGTAATACAATCATCACCCATAAAGCGGATAGTAGACGTGACGTACTATATGTGTACCAGATTTAAAGTCAATAGGTGAAACGGTTTGCGAGCTACAGGTGATTTAAAATCCTGGACAGACAAACGAATAGCCATGGTAGCAAATTACAGAAGAAGATTTTACTGTTTAATAATTTATATTTATATGAAATGTGCTTCTTTTATATTACTCTCTTTCTGATCTCTCTCCCCCTTACTCATGCCATGTCTCCCTTATTTGCCTCCGTGGGCACAGTGCCTCAGTCGTGAACTACAGAAAGCCAATGAAGCAATTAAGACAGAACACACCCTCACGTGCAGGAGTGCTCCGTCTCAATCATCTCACCAACCTCCCATAGCTATGCGAGCACGCACTCCCACCCACGGAGATTGAGCTGGCTATTTAATTATGCATTTACTTAAAAATGGACCACCTGCTTAGCTGAGGACATACTATTTCACATACCTCCCCCCTTAAGCCACCAGTTGCAAAGGAAGGCTCCATGCCTCAACCAACTCAGTGCAACTGGTGGCACAGGTCCACGGCATGACCCTACCCTTTGCTATGTAAATGTCTCCTCCTTGCCCGGCTCATCTTGGTAGCGTTACCAATGGTGGCGGGTTCAAGAGGCTCCTGAAGGAAACACAAGTATGGAGCCAACCCTCACCGTCACACAAGACCACTCCAGCTATGTCAAGTTGCATAGTAATCCAGAATTAAGAGCCTCTTTCAAGTCCAGCCACCTATCCTCAGTGGGATTGGGATCTGAACTCTGACTCGGCCACTCCAGGACCTTGACACTGCTGTTTTGAAACCATTCCTGTGTAGCTTTGGCTTTATGTTTGGGTTTTTTTTCTTGCTGGAAAACAAATCATCTCCCAAGGCATAGGTTTCTTGCAGACTCAATCAGGTTTTCCTCCAGGATTTCCTAGTATTTTGCCTCATTCATTTTACCCTCACATGTTTTCAGGGCCTGCTGCAGACAAGCACCCCCACTGCAAGATGCTGCCACCACCATGTTTCATGTGTGTTTTCGATTATGTGCAGTGTTTGGTTGCAACAAATGAGACATTTAGTCTGAAACTACATGGTCTCATCAGACCATAGAACCTTCTTCACGCTAACTTCTGAGTCTCCTATGTGCTTTCTGGACAGTTGTTTCTAAGACCTCATGTATGTTTTTCTTAAGAATGACATTCTCTCTGATAAAGTTGCGAATGTTGAAGCACCCATGCCAAAGTTGATGTCTGCACAGTGTCTATAATCTCAGCCGCTGTAGCTTGTCACTTTTTCAGAGTTCTCACAGGTCTCTTGGTGGCCTCTCTCATTAGTCTTCTTGCATGATCACTCGGTTTTCATGCACAGCCTGCTCTAATAGATTTCTAGCTGTGCCATACTCTCCCATTTCTTAATGATTGATTAAACTGGACTCCATGGATAACTTGAATATTTTCTTGTCTCCAGCCCATGACTTGTGATTTTCATGGAGATGTTTCCATTGTGTAGGTTAGGCCATGACATTGACCTTCACTGCATTTGTATGACAATCAACTGAAACCCCATACAGGTGACGTCCATTGAACTAATGATGGGACTTCTAAAACTAATTGGCTTCAGTAGCAGTGAGTGAGGTGTGTGAATATGTTTGTGATTAGTTATTTAATTTTTTTCTGTTTGTAGTTAATTTAGACTATTTTTCAGACATCTGTTCTACCTTTGATCAGTGTGAAACAGCTCAATTAAATCCACTGATTCAAACATGAACACTTCCAAGGGGTGAATACTTTTTATGGACACTGCATATATTTATTCCATGTATCCCAGTTACTTGGCACAGCTTCCAACATGCTTTAGGACAAGTGGCTGATATTCTGAGTGGCAGGATATGGCAGTGGAGTACTGCAGGGGGCATGTGACATGCCTAACAGGAATGTCTGACCTTTGCTAGTGTGACAGTTTTCTTGGTCAAGATGGGTTTTAAAATGCGGAATTAAATGATGGTGGGATTATTTTTTTATCTTTAAAAACTGGCATCTTAAGTTTAAGAAAACACTCCTCATCCTTCATCCCATGAACGAATTAATAAGCTGATAGGGTGTTGAGATGATTGAGCGAAAGTGAATCAAAGTTATCAAGTCATCTTCTGGTGATGTCGGGAGTGAATGTGCAGTTTTGAAAATCTGTAGGTGTTACATTACCTATTTTGTGCTTTACTTAGCACATGAAGTACACAACCGAAGCTGTCATGTCCTCGAGCTGCCTGATTGATTGCTCTGGGAAAAAAACAAAAAAAGTGAGAAAAAAAATGGTTGGGGTAGAAATCCTTGTTTTTCTTCCCATCTTAAAAACCTCCCGTGCTTCAGATGATGTTGACATTTAATTTCATCTCATTTTTTTTATTTTTCACATCATCTGCTTTAAACAAAGAAGTAACGCTGGTTTCTCAATGAGGTGCCGTGAAAGTTGCAGATTTATGCTCGTCTGGGCTGAAGAGGCTTGGGCGGGTGCGTGCCACAAGGAAAGCGTCGCTGGGCGCATTTCCTATTTCACTCGGTAATGTTGTTAAAACCCGTGAATCCATAAATAATGAAACCTACAAGCCTGTAACATTGAAAATGTCATATCATCTGTCACAATGTTAATGAAGCCTCTCGGATCATGGACTGTTTGATTTAAAGCGGCAGCAGCGCTTTGCCAAACATGTTTCTGTAGGAGCGCAGCCAGCTGGCGACTGAAGCTGCAGCCCAAACGACTTTTGCCAGAATTAAAACTATAATCAAGTTATTATGATGTATTTGGCGATATCTTGATCCAAGGCAACTTATAGGTTATATTACAACTGTTTGTAGATATTTTATGTTGTTAGAGCATGGAGCAGGTTCAGTGACTTTCTCACTTTTACGCTGTGCATTAGAGGTAGGAACTGAACTATCTTTAGAGATTACTGCAAGGCCAATGATAGACTTCCTCAACAAATGTAACAACTATTTCAGAAGGTCTGATGTGTCCAATGATACACCAGCAAGGAAATTCACCCCTCATCATGATGACTACATCTTAATCCAGCGGACATTCAGAGGACCCTGCATTGAGTCAATCCATGTGTGGTTATAGGGCAAGGCAACATACCAGGTTGTGTGTTTGAGGAATTGGCCAACCTACTAGCACATGTAGTCACTGGCATCTTTAACACTTCTCTAAACCAGACTGTTGTTCCATCATGTTTCAAAGTCACCTCTATTGGACCAACCCAAACTGTGTGCTTCAGTGACTGCCACCCTATAGCACTCACTCCCATTATGATTAAGTGCTTTGAGAGACTGGTCAAGGCTCACATAACATCCAGACTCTACCCCATACTGCATCCCCTCCAGTTTGCTCACCATCTAATTGCCACTTCAATGACACCATACACTCTGCATACCACCTAAGCCTGGTCTGCAAGCAGGGTGAAAGAAACACTTTTGCTGATGCTATTCCTAAACTTCAGCTCCAAATCCAAAACAGTTCTCTTTCAGCACCTTGTGGACACACGTCCTTTGCTGAGCCTGGAAACCCTGATCCACAATTGGATATTAGACTTGCTAACAGAAAGACCCTAGTCAGGCCAAGTTGGAAACAATACCTCAAATATCAACATGCTAAGCACTGTTGTCCCACAAGGTTGTGTCTTGAGTCCTCTACTCTTCACCCTGATGACCCATGACTGTTGCACCAGGTAAACATAAACCACATCATCAAGTCAACGGACAATACAACAATAATAGTCCTCATCAGTGGTGATGATAAGATGGCTTATAGTGGGGAAGTTAAACAGCTCGTGCACTGCTGCAAGAACAATAACCTGATCCTGAATGTCAATTAAACAAAGGAGATGACTATTGACTTTAGGAAGAACAATGCCACCATCTTTCACTACTCGATCAACGGCTCCACTGTAGAGTTAGGCTGGAGCACAATGTCCCAAAGAGTGGATATGACAAATGATCTCTCCTGGACCCAACACACTTCCTCATTGGTCAAGAAAGAACAAAAATGACTGCATGTCCTGCGGCTCATGAGAAGAGCTTGACACGTTTTGGTACAGAGGCAGCATAGACAGTGTATTGACCACCTGCATCTCTGTCTGGTATGGGGACTGAGAGCAGTGAGAGCGACCAAGAAAATCACTAGGACATCTCTCAATTCCACACAGGAACTCTGCAGCAAATGTTCACAAAACAGGACCACCAACATTATCAGAGACCACAATCACCCCAACAATTGACTGCCCTTCTTCCCTCTGACAAGCAAACATAAACAATATGGTAAAATTAATCAGTGTAGTGAATCATATTGGGGTATGTACATTATCTATCTATCTGTGTAAAGGACCCCTCTGTCAAACTCCTCAAATATGAGGATGACACAGCCATCATTGGACTCATCAGCAAATACTCTGTGAATAGTTCATCTTTTGTACGGGTTTGAATTTTGAAATAAAAATGCATACAGACGGAAGGTTGAGTAGATGGTCTCTGGTGGGGTCAATACAATCTGGAGCCCCACAAGATTACTTCCTCTCACCATACTTAATGTGTCAGTTGTGGAAACCTACGCATTTCTGAGATCCATAATCTCACGAGACATGGAATGGAAGACCAATATAGAGTCAATTACATAAATGGCCCAGCAGCGGATATACTTCCTGTGACAGCTCAGGGAGTTTAACTTACCACTTACTTACCACTTACCACTTACTGAAGATTCAGTTCTACATCTATCTATCTATCTATCTATCTATCTATCTATCTATCTATCTATCTATCTATCTATCTATCTATCTATCTATCTATCTATCTATCTATCTATCTATCTATCTATCTATATTATTTTTTAAGTCTGAATCGCAATCTGATTATTAGGTGGCTACCTACGAGGTAACACTTGTGGTTGGTCAGCGTATTATTTGTATCACACACATATATCTCTCTCTATATAAAATCCAATGTCTATCTGTATGTCTGCCCGCTTTTTATGAGAGAACTACTTAACGGATTTCGATCGGGTTTTTTTCTATAATTTGCTTGAACATTCCGGTTGATTTTGTGACCTCTATCATCGCGCTAAGTATCATAGTTCGCTTGCAGTACCGATTTATTTGTGTGAATCCGAGTGACCTGCAGTGGTTCGAGGGGAGGGGGATGAGGCCCTCCTCACTCACGCGCCAGACTTGGGGCGTATCTTACATCCACTTAGCTAGTGAATGAGAGAACTACTTAACGGATTTAGATCAGGTTTTTTCCTAGAATTTGCTTGAACATTCTGGTTGATTGTGTGACTTCTCTCATTGCGCTAAGAATCATAGTTTGCTTGCAGTCGTGATATATTCACGCTATCCAAGACAGAGGCTGCAGGCCAAGAAGAGGGGGGAGCGTGATGTCAGGAGTGGGGAGTCGGTCTACCCTCTGTGTTTTGGATCGTAACTTGCCTCTGTTTATCTAGTGATGCCTGTTTGTTTATTGATTTTTAAAGTTTGTCCTGTTTCACTACTACTCGGGTGGAGCCGCAGGGAACGGCTAGTATATATATAGAGTGTCTGTCTATCTGTATGTTCCTTATACAATCATACAACCTTTGTGCTGGACCAAATTTTGCATATTTGTTCACAAGAACCACACGGACAAGGTAGGCTACTTTGGAATACCAAATTTTGATTCTGGGGGTCCCAGTGTTTTTTTTTTACCCTGTGTGCTACAGTTTACACATCAGTGCCATCTGCTGGCTCAGATCAAGTGGAACATCTGGACAGACTGAAGCCAGACTAGCAGACAAAATGAGCAGAGCTTAACATTACTTTCTTGGGCAACACTGTGTGCTACTTCTGTGTACCGTAATATAAAAAGGCATATCATACGCTTTTGTAGAGGGGTCTCAGGTAACACTTGAATAAGAGTGGATGTGCAGCGCATCACAAAGGAACATCAGAGGGCTGTTGTTTAATTCCTATTTTGTTGGATTTTCTTCATAATTTAAACACCACAATCTGTCCACCTTGATCTATGAGGGCAAGTCAGACATGAGAGTGTTCATAATTACAACCCACCAAGGAGTTATCATAATTCTGGAATCCAATTCTCAACTCATAGGGGTAGAGACATTGATAGAGAGGCAGTGAGGGTGACAGATGGAACAGTTTGCAATAACAGCAGGGTCACCATTTAAAAAACACAAAGACCTTTGCTTTTTTTTCCTTAACACAATTCTACAGATATACCTAGGCAATGCCGGCCTGTACTTTGGCCAGTACTGTATATTTGCTGGTTAAGAAGTATATGTCTTTTTTCTTTATTAACAGTACAAAATGGTTATCCAGAAATGCCAAAGCCTCAGTGGAGCTCTCTGTCAGATAAAAAAAAGAAGCAGAAAAATAAGAAGAAAACAGTTTGACTAATCCCCAGCAAAGTTAAGAGATAATGCTACCAATTAGGGCTTGACAGAGGCCTTATTTAGCGTATTAAACTAAACTGTGTGAAGGAGAATGAGATTTTCAATTAGTCGGGTAAACTGGTGTAAAGATTTACCTTGGATTGTGTTTCATGTGAAGGATAACATCTAATCTTTCAGCTCCCTTTTTATTTCTTATTTCTTCAGATTTAGCCATCAAATGGGTGCTTTTTGAAACCTTATTAGTGAACAGTGGGACCCAAAGAGTTAGGACATAGATAACGATGAAAAGAATTTTAATGTCATTCAATTAACAGACAGGCAAGTTGGAAGGTTTGCGGGAGAATAATCCGGTTGATGCATTGTCAGAAAATGAAATTGGAAAAAGATGGCAAGCTTGCAGAGGCTCCTTATCATTAGATGTATCACTAAAGAGCTGTTCCCTGAAAGAGCCTTGCAAATAATCAAGAGCTGCTGCAAAGACAGCCTGAAAAGTCTCTTGGAGGTTGAAGTTTTGTATTCGGTAGGGGAGATTATGTGTGAACAAAACAAGCTCGTGTAATCAGAGCTGAAGTAAGTGTGGAATGGGGAGGCTAACACTGGCTATCTCGTAAGGTGGTGTGCATCTGCTTGCTGCCAGGAATAAGTTAATCTAACATCCGGCACTCCGCGGCAAGCCAGAAAAAATCAGATGCACATAAGTGTTGTGCACTCTTTGGATTGGCGGCATCACCCTCAAAGGAGCAAGTGCAGCAGAAATGTGCTGATTACAGTTTAATGAGTGACCGGAGAGTCGGCATAGTCCGTGGGCCTGTGACTGATGTGTGTGCTCACTGAGAAGATTAAACATCACAGGGTTTGCCGGCCTGAGCCCCAAACATACCAGTGAAGATGTAATCCGCGTGTTCAGAGGCAACGCCGGCAGTGTCGGTGCAGGAGGGCATCTGCTGGAGGTTAAGGGGAATTACTTTCAAGGTAAAAAAAACAGTTAGCACTTCTTCCTAAAGAGATCGGTGGGCATCCATACTAGATTTTCCTCTCTCTGCCACCGAAGCAGTGAAATTTTTTTGCTTTTTCAAAATGTAAGAGTTGAATTTGAACCCTGGTCCTATGTGCACCTGGCATGTGTCTGAGTCTCATATCCTTCTGAGCTTATGCTTAAAAGCTGATGCTGTTATTTTATTATTCACTATGATAGATGCATTTCTTGTTATTTTATATAAGAAAATGTTATATTTATGGCATAACCATTCTTCTATAGTACTGTTTCATGTTTTGAACCCAGCTGAATCATAAAAAAATTAGATCTTCTTCCACTTTCTTTTAACAAACAGGATGACTCTGGACAGAACTCACACGTCTCCTAATACAAGAATAAAAATAATACATTTAAAATGTCACGTACATCCTAAGCTAACTGGACTATCAATCATATTGTGGTCATTTAAGGTATCAACATTTGTCATGTTCCGTTAGCAAATAGGTGTAACCAGTCAGTCAGTCAGTCAGCCATCGTCCAACATGCTATATCCTAACACAGGGTCACAGGGGTCTGCTGGAGCCAATCCCAGCCAGCACAGGGTGCAAGGCAGGAACAAACCCCGGGCAGGGTGCCAGCCCACCGCAGGGCACACACACACACACACCAAGCACACACACATTTTAGGATAGCCAATGCACCTAACCTGCATGTCTTTGGACTGTGAGAGGAAACCAGAGCACCTGGAGGATACCCACACAGGCACGGGGAGAAACTCAAAACTCCACACAGGGAGGACCCAGGAAGCGAACCTACTTACCTCCTTAATGCGAGAGAGCAGCGCTACCACTGTGCCACCGTGCCGCCCTTAGGTGTAACCAATCATGTTAAAAGTTTTCTGATTATGTAATGAATTCCTTTTTTGAATAGTGACCTAATCAATGGATTGTATAAATAGAGCGCAGAGGACACTTTTTTCTTTGCAAAAACACTAACATGACAAGTTTTTCCCTCTTGCGAGATTTAGATAAAGAATAACGATTGACGCTTTCTCCTGTCTGTGTTTAATTGCTTAAATCGGGGCATTCCAGTGGGGGGTGTCTGTTTCAAATTCTTTTCTTCCACAGATATCTTTCCCTGTAAGTGTCGCAAAATGTTTACTGTCACTTCCATGACCTCCCAGCCAGGAGAGGGCACAAGACAGGAACAATCCCCAGACCGGGTGCCAGTCCATCGCAGGGCAATACTTTGATAAACAACGTGAAAAGCGCTAGTGTGGATGGAGATTGATTTTGCTTAAAAACCCCATTTTTAAATGAAAACAGAATTGTGTGGATGTAGCTTATGACAGTGCTTACACTCCGCTGCTCACAAAATGCCTTTCAGAGTAAATACCATGGAAAAGAACTTACAATCAGTCTTATTTTATAGAATGCCTTCCACAACAAGCATTTCTGTGAAATGTAGTCAAGCATAAAACACCATTTTATGTAGTTGCTTCTACAGCAAGCTCTTTTGCGAGACTGTGTTAAATAAAGCATTGATGCTACAAATCAACCGTATCGATATATACGAGTATATAGCACCTTTACATGATGAGCACTGTCACTCTGGCTACAAATATCTACTTTGACATTCACCTTTTGAGAAAACAAAAATTGAAGGGCAAGAGTGCCTGTAAAAGCCTTTAAATTGGCTGCTACAACTGTGGTGACACAGGCCAATGACCTGCCACACTCCTATTCATTTTTAATTTGTTGTTGTCCAATCAGAGCTCCAAGTTTTCAGTATTGATTTGAATCAAAGGCTGCATTTTTGCAAAGACCAAGCATTTTTGTGCCTTGGCCATTGCTCAGAGGAATTGATAGAATGTGCAGCCAATTTAATAATTAGCTTATACGGTCCTGTGGATAAGTGAAGCCATTCATAAGGGGGTATAGCTGGTTGGACGTGTAAGTAGAAATTTCAGAGTACACTTCAGAGTACATATATATATATATATATATATATATATATATATATATTGTGGAAGATGACCCGGACACAGACAGGTGGACACCGTAGGCTGAAACACCAATACACGTTTATTATACATTTATATAAGTAACACAGCACGCAACCCACTTCCACCCCCCAAAGTCCAGGCCTCTTACTAATACCGTCCTCTCTGGTCCGCCTCCACTCCTCTCCTCCCAAGCTCTTGCCTTCTTCCTCCCGACTCCAGCCATCTAATGGAGGAAGGTGGACCCTTTTTATATCCACCCGGATGTGCTCCAGGTGCCTCCCAGTGAGCGACTGCCGGCACTCCACGGTGTGGCGGAAGTGCCGGCTGTGCACCCAGAAGCACTCCGGGTGTCCCTGGTCTTCTTCCCCCCAGCACTTCCGGGTGTGGCAGAAGTGCTGAGGGCCAGGGCTCTTCAGGCATTGGGGCGCCCCCTGGCGGTGACTACGGGTCCCTATAAGGTTGAGCTTCTATGCTCCCTCCCCATGGTCCCCATAGCCACCAGGGAGGTCTCCCCCTTGTGGTCTGGAGGAGGCGTAATCCCCCCTCCAGTCCTTCCGGGTGTCCCGGCTGGGTACCACCCCCAGCCTTTCGCCACAATATATATATTTGACTGTTTATTCGGTGCATACTTTGTTACTCACAGAAACTGCATTATGACACTACCACTTTACACCTCCATTTTCCTTCACTTCAACGTAAGCCTCCCGATAAAATGAAACGGCACATACAGCGTAGCTGCGACCAACAGAAATGGTCTCACCGACCTACATACTCACACCAACGCACAGAAGCAGAAACAGCTACATCACACCAGATCAACCAGCACAGGCAAGATGTCTTAGAACAGCAAAGACGACGTATGACAAACCACAGAGCAACATTATCCGAAGATCAGCAGCAGCAAGTCTCGCACATAGACAGTGAAAGAAAAATGAATTACACACACAACCTTTCTGAAAAGTAGCGGCAAACTGCCAGACAGCAAGAAACATGATGGAAAAACTACAGGAATTCCATAATACTGACAACTCAAAAGAAGATATTCCCTTTATATTACAGCATATTTAATTCCCCGTGTGTTTATGATATTGTAAGACTATCAGCAAGTCACAACGACAAAAGTTTCATAATGTTGGAGTTTATTTGCCAGGCCCTGTTTTTACCCCTGGCCAGTTGTACACTACTTTTTCCAGAGTTACATCGAAACCCGGGTTAAATGTACAGGTACCTGTGCGTTACACACAGGAGAATATTTTCACTGACAATAATGTTTATGCAACAAATTGAGTTTTCCGACAATTATTATAGACGGCGGTATACTACATTACCTGACAGTCACAGTTCACACATTCTGACTTACATGTGCCCTGCCTTTCCCTTCTTATCCTGTTAACCTGTTCATGTTCCACTTTGTATTGTAAATATTCATGCTGTTGTGACTATAATAACATCCCATACTAATCATGTGACTATTCTAATATTGAGTCCTCTCATAAGTCACTACTTATTAAAATAATCTCCTTTTTTACTGTATCGTGTGACATTCTTCTCTCCCTAATCATCATTTCATTAACGCTTTTATTCTTGTGAGATTTTCGTAAGTATGATTTGCTAGTACTAAATTAATAGCACTTCATATCTGCCAGATGGCAGCAACAAGTCAAGAGTGTGCCTTATTGAGATTGCTCAGAAGGAATGGCACTCTCTCTGATCTTATTCTTATTCTCTCCAGGTGTGCTTAAGATGCCATTATCCAAGTTTCCATTTCTCGTCTTGTTGTTGGATCCTCGTGGCTATGTGCGAGGACACAGCTGTTCTCACTGTCATGTTCTACTGCCCTGTCACCTGCCACTAAATTTGTTCATTGTCAGGCTTACACCCTATAATCACCCCATTTATTGGCTGCATTTGTTTTTTTGTATTGTTGTTTGTTCCGTGTTGTGCCATTTGATTGTGTGTGCTATTAATGTTGCTATAGTATGACTGCTTTGACAAGTGAATATGAGAAGAAACATAACAAGTTATGAATTGAATAAAATTTGAATGGCATGATTATGCTTTAATAAAAGTTGCATTAAAAATGCATAGCTCATGTCTTTACAAAGAGCCATCTCACTGGGAGTTTAGGTGTGCAATGGGCGCCTGGCCAGTATATGTAGCTTTCATTTGTGGGGATTAAAAGCAGACTGAATATTAATGATGCACTTCTGGCTTTTTGCTCAGCTGCATTCTTGCCTGCCAATCCAGAGGTCCTTCAGTGTTTGCGTATCATAGTCTCGCCATCTGCTCTTCCCACTTGAAGGATTTATAAAAGGCTAATTGTCATTAATCTAATTTCTTGGAGCTTTCACTTATATCTTTCCTTTTTATTCTGAAATTTTTCTTATCATATCGTAGTTTGATTTGTAAAGTAATTGTAAAGTCATTTGTGTTTTTACAGTGAATGGTGCCATGCAGTCATTGATTCAATCAGTTGGATGGAGGCTTCGGTAACATCAAGCCAGTAACTGGCTTGGAAAAATTAGCTGCTATTCCAGGAGTCGGTGAATCAATTGAACCCGGGGGCAAATTCTCACAGAACAAATAACATTTGGGTCAGACTCTGTTGTAAAATAGACCAACACTTACAGACACATGAACACATTAATGGCTCACGCTATGGACACTCTCATCTGATCACCCATTCATTCACATCACATACACACACACACACTCACATGTTAAGTAAGGTTGAAGCTGTCAAATTTATATTGACGCCATGTAAGGAATCATCAAACATATGCTGCACTGAATTCATTTTATTAGTTTTATCCATTTAAACATGCAAGATCAATCATCCATCCATCCATCTTCCTATCTTGCTTATCTAGAGCAGGGTCATGGAGAAGCTTGGAGTGTGACAATGCGGGTTCTGCTCCATGCTCCCATCTAGCTTCTGGGGAGCTCTCGAACCCGACACCATCAGTAATGTCACCGATGAGCTAGGCAGTAAAGACATCAACAACGAAGCAAGGGGATGGTGCAAAAAGTTCAGAGTGCTAGTGTCTAAATAAATAGTGAAGTGTCTCAAACAGTTCTTAAATAAATAATCCATTAAAACAGGTGAGAAGGTGGAGGTTAAAATCCAATAAATACATCCATTAAAAACGAGGTTAAAAACAATGGCTGGAAGCAGTCTTTTCTTAAAAATCTGGTGCTTACTTCTTTCTACCGGTGGCTCCCCTGCTTCTCTCATACGTCGCCCTACCAGCAAATGCAGCTCCTTCCTATTCTGGTCCAGTAGCCTTCCAATCCCTGGCTAAGTGAAGCTCCAGCCGGACCGAGACTTGGGTTCCCTCCCCAGTGGCCAGGGCGCTCACGCTGGCGCTCAACACTCCTAAAGCCTCCTCGACTGCCGCTTCCTTCAACGGCCAGTCAACTCCTCTGTCAGTCACTCCAGCTCCTCCAAACTGCTCAGCTGAAGTGACCACTTCAATCTGCCCCCAAGAGAGTTGGCCAAACACTCCTTTGGGCTCTCCTACCAGCTGCATTACCGTCAATAAACCTGTTTTTGCTCTCACTCTCATGCGCACTGGCTTTCTCCACCCTGCCGCCTTCTTCTCACTTCTAACCTCCGTTCTTTATTTTTCTCTCTTTTCTTCCTATCTGCCTGGCGCTTCTATTATATATTATGAGGACGTTGATCAGGTGTGGCGATTAGCAGCCCCGGCATCAATTACGGATGCGGATGACTCTTCACCTGTGCACTTAAGCCCGTGCCTGCATCACGAAGCTCCCAGGAACCGATCTGGCCACACTTCCACTCCACCCCCTTTAAGCCGCGAGTGCAGCGATTATCTATTAAAACTGACTTTTTAAATCTGAGCTGTGGACCCACTATACCACATGGAGCCTATCCCAGCAAGTACTGGGTGCAATGCAGGAATAATCCCAAGACAGGGTGCCAATCCATCGCACGGTGAGCACATCCACCCACCCTCACATACACACACACAGAGGGGCCATTTTAGCAATGCCAATTCACCTCACCTGCATGACTTTGGACTGTAAATTCATGTTTTTCTTTCATGAAAGTCCAGAGCCAAGAAGCAACATTCACAATTCACATTGCAAGTTAGCAGTCAAATTGAGTTAGCGGCCCAGATGTTCTTGTCCAAATTTCTTAAGGGAAAACTGACACCAACAATTGTCATTCCAGAACTCTCCATAATGCCATCTTTTGGAAATGTTCAGCTGACTTTTCTGACCTGCAGTGAACCAGTTGCTGTCATATAAGAGTCCAGTGTGAGGTACCACTTTCTTCAGATGAATGGTCCTTTCAATGAATCTCGCCAGTGATAATGTTATTGAATTTATAAATCATGTACCCCTGAACTGAAAGAAATGAAAGACGACATTTATAAACTTTTATTAGGCATATCTGAGCAGTCACTTGACACTGGAGAAGTACCTGAGGACTTGAAAGTTGCAAATGCGTCGTAAGCAAGGGTGACAAAATGGATCCTTGTAATTATAGAGCATTAAGTCTTACTTCTGTACCATGCAAAATTCTGAAAACTATAATCTCTATATACAGTACTGTGCAAAAGTTTTAGGCAGGTGTGAAAAAATGCTGTAAACAAAGAATGCTTTCAGAAATATAAATAATGATTGTTTATTGTTATCAATTTACAAAATGCAAAGTGAGCGAACAAAAGAAAAATCTAAATCAAATCAATATTTGGTGTTACTACCTTTTGCCTTCAAACCAGCATCAATTCTTATAGGTACACTTGCACAAAGTCAGGGATTTTGTAGGATTATAGTCGGGTGTCTGATCAACCAATAATACCAAACAGGTGCTAATGATCATCACTGTCACACGTAGGTTGAAACACAGTCATTAACTGAAACAGAAACAGCTGTGTAGGAGGCTTAAAACTGGGTGAGGAACAGCCAAACTCTGCTACCAAGGTGAGGTTGTGGAGGACAGTTTCATGTCATGGCAAGATTGAGCACAGCAACAAGACACAAGGTAGTTATACTGCATCAGCAAGGTCTCTCCCAGACAAAGATTTCAAAGCAGACTGGGGTTTCAAGATGTGCTGTTCAAGCTCTTTTGAAGAAGCACAAAGAAACGGGCAACGTTGAGGATCGTAGACGCAGTGGTCAGCCAAGGAAACTTAGTGCAGCAGATGAAAGACACATCAAGCTTATTACCCTTCGAAATCGGAAGATGTCAAGCAGAAACCAGTGGGACCCAGGTACACCCATCTACTGTCCGGAGCAGTCTGGCCAGAAGTGGTCTTCATGGAAGAGTTGCAGCCAAAAAGCCATACCTCCGACGTGGAAACAAGGCCAAGCGACTTAAGTATGCACGAAAACATAGGCACTGGGGTGCAGAAAAATGGCAGCAGGTGCTCTGGACTGATGAGTCAAAATTTGAAATATTTGTCTGTAGCAGAAGGCAGTTTGTTCGTTGAAGGGCTGGAGAGCAGTACAATAATGAGTGTCTGCAGGCAACAGTGAAACATGGTGGAGGTTCCTTGAACGTTTGGGGCTGCATTTCTGCAAATGGAGTTGGAAATCTGGTCAGGATTAATGGTGTTCTCAATGCTGAGAAATACAGGCAGATACTTATCCATCATGCAATACCATCAGGGAGGCGTATGATTGGCCCCAAATTTATTCTGCAGCAGGACAAAGACCCCAAACATACAGCCAAAGTCATTAAGAACTATCTTCAGCGTAAAGAAGAACAAAAAGTCCTGGAAGTGATGGTATGGCCCCCACAGAGCCCTGATCTCAGCATCATCGAGTGTGTCTGGGATTACATGAAGAGACAGAAGGATGTGAGGAAGCCTACATCCACAGAAGATCTGTGGTTAGTTCCCCAAGATGTTTGGAATAACCTACCAGCCGAGTTCCTTCAAAAGCTGTGTGCAAGTGTACCTAGAAGAACTGATGCTGTTTTGAAGGCAAAGGGTGGTCACACCAAATATTGATTTGATTTAGATTTCTCTTTTGCTCATTCACTGCATTTTGTTGATTGATGAAAATAAATGATTAACACTTCCATTTTTGAAAGCATTCTTTGTTTACAACATTTTTTCACACCTTCCTACTTTTGCACAGTACTGTATATAAACTCCAATGTTTGTCTGTGTGTCTGTATGTCTGTCTGCTTTTCACGAGAGAACTACTTAACGGATTTAGATCGGGTTTTTTTCGATAAATTGCTTCAAAATTCCGGTTGATTTTGTGACCTCTCTCATCGCGTATCATAGTTCGATTTATTTGTGCAAATCCGAGAGACATGCACCAGGCCATGCCCTCCTCACTCACACGCCAGCCTCGGGGCATATCTTACATCCGCTTAACTAGCGATTAGAGAACTACTTAACAGGTTTAGATCGGATTTTTTTCTATAATTTACTTGAACATTGCGGTTGGGTTTGAGACTTCTCTCATTGAACTAAGAATCATAGTTCGCTTGCAGAAGCAATAAATTCGCGGTAATCTGAGACAGAGGCTGCGGGCCGAGGGGAGGGAGAAGCGTAACGTCAGGAGTAGGGAGTCGGTCTACCTCTGTGTTTTGGAGTGTAACTTGCGTCCGCTTAGCTAGGGATACCTTTTTGTTTATTGATTTTTAAAGTTTGTCCTGTTTCACTACTACAGCCGCGGAGGACAGCTAGTAAGAAATAAATGAGAAAAGTACCTATATGAAAATAAAATAGTAAATAACAACCAGCATGGGTTAATGAGAGGAAGAGCTTGTCTACCCAATCTAGCAGATTTTTCATGAGCAGGTTGCTGGAATAGTTGACAAAAACCGAAGCACACAACATAATTTCTTAGACTTTCAGAAAGCCTTTGATCCCAAAGATTAAGTTTGAAACTACAACCTGTTGTCATCAAAGGTCAAGTTGATTAACCGGCAGGATACAAATAGTACAGATAAGAGGAAAATGTTTCAGTGGAGTGAGGTTATCAGTGAAGTCCTTCAGGGATCATTACTTTTGCTGATTTTTATTACTGACATAGATTTTGGTGTAGTTATTAAACTTGTGAAATTCTCAGTTGATACGAGGGTGAATGTAAAAGTAAATGCAATACCGACGCAACACAACACATTCACAATGGTTTATTGGTAATTTGAAGATTCACAGCGCAGTGCTCTGCTGATAGACCAGCTAAAGCCAAAGTCAAATGAACATGGGCACTCTGCTCTGGGATTGCACCCCTGTTGAAAAATGCACCATATGTGAGATTTATTTGGGCAGATGGACTTAAACCTGCTGAAATTCACCAAATGATGGTGGCTCAGTATGGAAGTGAAAACAGCAAAAGGTTTATGAATGGTGTGGCCTGCAGGGGTCATACCAGCTCCCCAAACCCGACAAATGCAGACACAGACACAAGTGTCAGTACAACACAGGCTTTTATTTTCCTATGGGAAACACTTCCCAGGTTTCCCACACAGTAAGCACAGTACAACACAAATAGCACAAAGTAATGCCTTTCTCTTCTCTTTTTCTTGTCTTTTCTCTTTCTGCCTCCACTCCTCCACCAAGCTTCGTCTTTTCCCTCCCAACTCTGGCTCCTGGAGCATTGACAGCAGGCTTCTGTTACTCTGCACCTGGGAGTACTTCCGGTGGCCCATTAAAGTGGTCCAGAAGCACTTCCAGGTGAGGTGGAAGCCTGACAAAGTAGGGCTCAGGAGCCCTGCAGCACTCCCTGGTGGCACCCATGGCACCCAACAGGGTTAAGTCAAAGAACTCAAATTCCCATGCTGCCCTGTGGGAAAGGGGGTTATCATGTGGTGTTCTGGGGGAGGCAGTGCCCTAAAGAAGTTGCCTAACAATGTGTATAAAGGTCTAAAGTGTGAAAAACAAGTGTAACCAACAAAGATTGATCTGGTTCACCATCAACATCACACACATCATCCCACATCAATATGGGGAAAGCCTTCATCAGAGAAGACTGACAGATTACGTTGTCCACTGTTGCTGCACATTATAATATCAGCTATGGATCTTCACATGCCATGTTGGAAGATGACTTGGGGTACCATAAACTTTGAGCAAGATTGGTGCCCAGATAGCTTCAGACATGTTGTACTGTGCCAGTTCTATCTGTTTGATTTACCGCATAATTTCAAATTGTCTTTATTGTTTGATTCAAACTAATAGTAAAATTGGAGGAATAACAGACACTAAGGATGAAGCAAAAACATCTCAAAAAGACATGGACAAGCCTCAGAACTTGGCAAACACCTGGAAGAAGCAGTTTAATGTAGAAAAGTGCAAAGTGCTACAAGTGAGCAAAAGGAACATCAAATATACGTACAAGATAGGAGACACTGTCCTAAAGGAAGCAACCTCTGAAAAAGATTTAGGGGTCTATGTTTAAGTAATGTACAGAAGCAATTAAAAGGGCAAATAAAATGTTAGGTTAAATAATAAAAAAATATAAATCAAGGAATGCCATGCTCAGATTACATGATGTACTAGTGAGGCCTTGTGTGCAGTTCTGGTCACCACGCTACAAGAAAGACATAGAAGTGATAGAAGCTGTGCAGAGGAGAGCAGTTAGGTGCATCCCAGGAGTTAAGGGCAGACTCAGAGAATTAAATCTGTTTAATCACAAGCACAGGAGACTGTTGGGACCTAATCCAGGTCTTCTGTATTCTCAACGGCATTGATAAAGCAGATCCAGCACAATTCTTTCAAGTAAATGGTGACTTGCGTACTCAAGGACAACGGTAAAAATTAAGGGGAAGTCCATTCAGGGCTGAAGCCTGGAAGAACTTCTCTATGCAAAGACTTGTGGGAATCGGGAACTAACTACCACAGTGGTGTAGTTGAAGCAGAAATCTTGAAAACCTTTAAGAAGTGTCTGGATATGATATTGTGACAGCTAAACAAATGAGCCTGATTGACTGAATGGTCCCCTTTCATTTGTCAAATAGGCTGAATGGACTCCTCTTATTTGCCAGTCAGTCATTGTCTAACCCACTTAATCCTGAACAGGGTCATGGGGGTCTGCTGGAACCTATCCCAGCAAACACAGGGCACAAGGAAGGAAGGAACAAACCCTGGACTAGTCCATTGCAGGACAAACACACACACCTCAGCCGCACACTAAGGTCAATTTGGTACCACCAATCCACCTAACCAGCATGTCTTTGGACTGTGGGAGGAAACTGGAGCACTCGGAGGAAACCAACACAGACAAAGAGAGAATATTCAAACTCCACACAGACCCTGGTCTCCTTACTGTGAGGCAGCAGCACTACCACTGTGCCACCCTCCTCTTATTTGTGAAATGCCTTATGTTCTTATGTATATCATGCTCTGGTTTTGGCAGAGAATATCCAAAGTCAGGTGACAGACGGTATAAGTCAGGCCTCTGAGATACCCCTGACCATTGATGAATCAACAGATCACACGGACTACATGTGTTCATGGAAGAGAATTCAGAGAGGAATGGCAGGCATCAGCAGGGGTTGGTTAGGGGACTGGGGTTGTCTGTGCTCCTTCCCCTTCTGCTTTAAGTGCTGCTTTCAAGCTTAGCTTTTTTTTTTGTTTCAAATCAATGCATTACAAAAGAAGTTTTATAATGTGACAATCAATCACAAGTGTCAGTATAACAAAAAAAAAACAAGATTTAAAAAGTCTCTTCATTCAGAAATACACTCAATCTCACATCTCACAGAAAATGTTAAGATTTTTATCAGGTAAGACACTGAAGCCCTCACTCAGAACAGAAAGCTAATTACTAATAAAAAGAGATCCACAGTGTTATACAACCTCTGATTAATTCAAATGACAGGAGTTTAGCAGAGATACTAGCAGGAGCCCAGCAGACTTATTTTAAAATAACATTAATGATTTTTTTTTTCCAAATTCTCAAGAAGTTCTGCACAATTCCATGCAAAGAAAATGGATTTTTCTACTTTTTAATAAAATAAGATAGAGAGGGTGTATTAGGATTCTTCTGTTTGAGCAGAATTAGTCAACATGCTACCAGTGTAGTGTAGGAAATTGTGGTCAGTTTATTACAGGAGCACCTCAGTTTGTCTGAAGTAACTCCAAGGACTGCTGTAAGAGGATTTGCAGTGATCATAAATCCTACATTATCTAATAGTTATGAGAAATCTCAGTTCTGACCCGTCTCTAAATCCTGGTCATTGAGAAGACCCCCCAAAGGATGATGTCGCCAGGGAAAATATTAAGCAGGTGATGAGCAGTGCTTGGTCTTCAACAGACACAGTGACTGCAGTTCTGCCCCAAAGAGTTCAATTCTTATCTCATCAGACCTCCGAATGTTTTCCACTTGCTCTCAGAATCCTTTAAATGCCAGATGGCAATCTACATGCTGACTGCCATATGCCTTTTACTCAAGAGCAACAATGCCTGATTGATGGAGGGTTGCTGAGATGGTAGTCCTTCTAAAAGACACCCCCATCTCAGCAGAGAGCTTCTGAAGCTCTGTTAGAATGACCATCGGGTTCTTGCACACGTATCTAACCAAGGGCCTTCTTCACTGGTTACTCAGTTTGGTCAGATGGCCAACTCTGGGAAGAGTCCTGGTGGTTCCAAACTTCTTCCATTTCACCACATCAGTGAGGCCACGGTGCTCCTAGGAACACTCAAAACGTTAGAAATGGTTTTCTACCTGTTTCCTGATCTATGCCTCACCACAATTTGATCATGGAGGTCTAAAAGATGCCCAATCAATTCAATTAACCACAGGTCAACTCCAGTCAGGTTCTAGACACATCTCAAGGAAAATTAAAGCAGACAGGATACACTTTACCACATTCTGGAGTGCCACTGCAGAAGCCCTGACTACTTAAATAATTCAGCGATTTCAGTTTTTGATTTTTCATAAATTTGCAAACCTTTCCGAAAACATGTTTTCACTTTGTCATTATGGATTATTGAGTGCAGATTGATGGGCAAAAATGGTAAATGTATCTATTTAAACTTAAACCTACAAGACAATGAAGTGTGCAGAATGTGAAGGGGTCTGAATGCTTTCTGAATCCACTGTACATATTGGGTTCTCTGGTAATGCCAACTTGACCGTGTATGAAGGAGTGTATGTTCTCCACATGTCTGTGCTTTAAGGCGTGTGTAGGTGGTTAATTGATCATTCTAAATTGGGTCAGTGAGTGCACACCGTGATGGTCTGCACCCCACCCACGATTGGTTCCTGCCTTGTGTGTGATGCTCCCATGATTGGCTGACCCACTACTGGATTTTGAGAATTTGATAAAAAAATGGGTGAAAGGACATTAGTAAATGAGCAGGTGCTCGATATTCACCAGCAGCTTCGTTCAGGCTTTGGATTTGACATTTAGATATTTCTTTGGCTTTCCTGTGGTTTTCCCTGTCTTGATTCTCAAAAAGGCACTTGTGTCAGCTACTCTGCATTATTCACAAATTAAACTACTGTGATGTGCAAGGTACGACGATCAATCCATTATTAAGTAACTTTGCTGTGCTAGGGGCCACAGGCATGGGCTGGCATATCGACGAGGACAGGACATGATTCATTAAATGGCCGAAACACCAATGTAATTAAGGAACAGGGGGAGACAATGTATTCAGAGCAGTGACTCTCAAGATATGCTAGATGGCAGTACACCCAGTCCAGGATTCCCACAAGGATACCCGCAAGGTATGATGGGAATTGTAGTCCCGTGGGGCAGCTCAGTTGGGTTCCATGGGGGCCACCAGAGGGAGCTGTTGGGATTGATAATCCCTGTTTTACCAGACTTCCAATCGACCCGGAATTAGTTCCATTGGGTTATACCCTGACACAGAAAGTACTCCCGGGTCCAAGATAAAAGGATCCACTCTTTCACATCCAGGCAAGTCAGAGCCGGTGGAGGCGGTAGAAGAGAAAGAATTGAAATGAGTGGCGATATAGTGATAAAGAAGCCTTTAGTAAGGTACTTGTTTATAATAAACCTTACGTTTCTACAAAGGGCTTGTGTCTGTGTGGTTGGGTGTTTTGGGGTGCTGCAGATACCCCTGGTGTCCACAGCATATTTTACTCTTCTTGTTCTACAAAAGATGAGATATAACAGCAGTCATCCCTGAAAAGTGAACTTGAGTCTGCATGACCAATGTCTTCAGTTATGCGTTTAGAGAGTCAGACCCCAAGCAGTCTGCAAACAAGAACTTTTTAGGCTGCTCTTATAGAACGTCTTGTGCCTCCCTGATTTTCCGAGATTCTTCTCTGCATGTTTTTTAGACAATGACACCTTTAGGGGGCTAAGTGATTATTCTGAGCTGTTTCTCGATGCTGATGTCCTTTCTCCAGAATTTCTAAATATATAAATATAAATGTGGATGTGTAACTCTTCCTCAGTATGTTACCCTTAATTAAGCTCTATCAGTTGTATTACGGCACATGGATTAAGCCAATCATCTCTTGTTATTTAGCCGAATGGCAGCTTTGCCATCATGTACTCTTCGACCTGCTCTGTCTTCCTGGTTTGTTTGCCCTTTTCCGTATCCACTTAATGCATATTAAATTGGCAGACCAACAGAATCCAGGGTTTTTGTATCAAGTCTTGTGTCTCAGGAACCCCAAAGTTCACCACACACGGCGAGAGGCTTCTCCGCTGGATCAGCCAATTATCCCAGCCTCACACAGCTCTCTGCCTGCGTTTGGAAATTTGAAATGCTCAGCGCGGGGCAGGGCAGGGCTCCCCCTCTGACCCGCTTGTTTTTATATGCGGGGCTCTTTCCTCGTCTAATGAACAGTGCGACAGATAACAGCAGAGACTTTCCAGAGAGGTATATTTAATGCTGCTCCTCATGTGTGGCTCGAATCTGAGCTGCTGCCTTCAAAATGCAGCCAGACGAGACTTGGGGGCTTTCATTTTACATCATAAACTCTGATGTTTAATTCATTTTAAAGTCTACCTCCTGGACTGATTCTATATGGTAACGTGCTCCGTTTTCTTACAGCTCTATGGCTGATTCTGCAGTCTTTCATTTTTATATAGTGCCAGTAACAGCATGCATCATCACAAGTACATTCTACAGAACAAATGATTAATATTACAAACACCACAAGTGTAGTAAAAAATAATACTCTTGCAGTCGTTAAACAGTGCAATATTGACAGGTGGGAAAAGGAGTCTGAAAAAGACCTGACGTCTGAAATAGCAAACAGCACACTGGAGAAACTGAGAAGTCATTTGAAACTCAAAAAGCACAGCGGAGATCTTCAGTCATTGAGTAGAAGCAAGTAGAAGAGCAGTCAGTCGTTCTTACTTGTGATGGACTCTGGTGCACATTTGTTCCACTGGGTTACATATGTTATATTTGAAAGTCACTTGTTAATATTATATATTACTAGCTGTGTAAGCCCAGGCTCCTAGAAATTATTGAAATCGTCAGAAAAAAATTGAAATGCAGAGTCGTCGGTTTCATTTTGCGGACGTGCTCGCCCCCCTTGTCTATCGGCAGCTAAGTGAGTTTCTCTCTCCTCAGAAGTTTCGTTTTGCCGATGTGCTCGCCTCGCTTGTGTAATAGTGGCTAAGCGAGTTTGTCTTTTGTCGTGGGTTTCACTTTGGCGACAGAGTCGCTTTCTTTCAGCATTATGTTGTAGCTTTGCACTTCTTTCTTCTTCCGACTCGTTTTCGAACCCGGGACCTTCGGGTTATAAGGCAGCAGTTCTTACCTCTGCAGTATTCAAGAATATGTGTAAACTCCCTGTCGATTGACATTTGAGCTTGGATTTTTAACTCATTGACAGCCACATGTAAATCAAATGTTTTTTTTCTTTGATTATATTCTTGAATAAAAGCACCCTTCTTTATTTGATATTTGGACTAAAATCTTCACACATTATACACTTCATGTCAATATTAGTATAACATGGAAAAAGTTTCTGCTTTACCTATGTGTTCAGCATTTCTTGTCTGGCATTTCCTTTCATCCTACACTGCAGATCTTTGTAGACACGGAACACACATGAAATGCATGTATTCCAAATAACGATATACTGTATTATTTACCCTATACAACTCCAGGCACCCCACACACAGATAAGGAGCCTTGGCCTGAGCTGAGAAACTTGCGCTCCATCAGCAGGCTGCTTGCTGCTTGTGCTGATGAACGCATTTACAAAACAAAAGACGCTGATGAAGAGGTGTGAAGGGATTTAAGGTGGGCCGGGATTACGAGTTTTTTCGTAGGCTTCAAGAATTCTAGTGTTAATGTCAATAAACCAAAGAGATGATTGCGGACTCCAGAACAAAGACTGAATATCCTCCACTGCATATCAGTGGCTGTGCTGTAGAGAGGGACAGCAGCACAAAACTATTAGGTGTCTACACCACTGAGGATCTCTCCTGGACTCTCAATACCACACACTGTGTCGAGAAGGCTCAGCAAGGGTTGCACTTCCTTAGGAGGCTGAAGCGAGTGACAATCCCCCCTCTCATCCTCACCATCTTCTACTGGGGTACTATTGAGAGTGACCTGACGAGCTGCATCACATCCTGGTGTGTCTGACAGGAAGACTCTGCAATGTGGGGTAAAGATGGCCAAGAGGGTTATGGGGGTCTCTCTCTCTACCCTCCATTGAGGACATTTTTAAGGACAGATGCATTGTGAGGGACTCTCTCATGATCTCTTGCTATCTGATTGGAGAAATTGCTCCATAAATTAAAGAACAGCCAGAATGTGTAATAACTTGTTTGTTAAACAAGCCAATTTTTATACACATAATTATTTATTTTTAACTGTCATATTTAATTGATTAGGGCAGCACGGTGGCGCAGTGGTAGCGCTGCTGCCTCACAGTAAGGAGACCCGGGTTCGCTTCCTAGGTCCTCCTTGCGTGGAGTTTGCATGTTCTCCCCGTGTCTGCGTGGGTTTCCTTTGGGTGCTCCGGTTTCCTCCCACAGTCCAAAGACATGCAGGTTAGGTCAATTAGCGATTCTAAACTGGCCCTAGTGTGTGCTTGGTGTGTGTGTGTGTGTCCTGCGGTGGGTTGGCACCCTGCCTGGGATTAGTTCCCTGCCTTGCGCCCTGTGTTGGCTAGGATTGGCTCTAGCAGACCCCCGTGACCCTGTGTTTGGATTCAGCGGGTTGGAAAATGGATGGATGGATTTAATTGATTATTTTACATGAGCATTGGTTGGGCTTTGGCAATTTAGCGCTGTCTTGGTTTATTCTTTTATGGTTTTTTTTTCCCTTTCCCTTTTTGCACATTTTCTGGTGTTGAGTAACGCAATTTTGTTCCACTGTATTTTAGATACAGAAATGGCAGAAATCCATCCATCCATCCATCCATCCATCCATCCATTTTCCAACCCGCTGAATCCGAACACAGGGTCACGGGGGTCTGCTGGAGCCAATCCCAGCCAACACAGGGCACAAGGAAGGAACAAACCCCAGGCAGGGCGCCAGCCCACCACAGGATACACACACACACACACACACACACACCAAGCATACACTAGGGACAATTTAGGATCGCCAATGCACCTAACCTGCATGTCTGTGGGAGGAAACCAGAGCACCCGGAGGAAACCCACGCAGACATGGGGAGAACATGCAAACTCCACGCAGGGAGGACCCGGGAAGCGAACCCAGGTCTCCTTACTGCGAAGCAGCAGCGCTACCACTGCACCCCCGTTATGGTGGAAATGAAAACTAAAAAAACTTGGACTTGAAATGTCTAAATAAAATGGAAATCTTGCTAGGATTTCTGATCAAGATCACTTTTCTTATTTTTCTGTAGTTGAGATGGTGGCTCAGTTATTGGGTCCCCTCTAGTCTCTCTCTGGGATGGGGTTTCCTGACGACTGTGCTGACCCCATGTGGGTGTCTGTAGGAGAGTGGGCTCTGTGATGGACTGGTGCTTTGTCCAGGGTGAGCAAATTCCTCTGTGACGCTGCCAGGATAGACTCCAGCCCCCTGCACTCCTCAATTAGATTCAGGGGCTTTGAGATTGTTAGGTTATATTATATTACGTATTGGCCCATTTGTGTAGTGACATTAGCTCAGTCGCGTGATTGTGATTCACTGTCGTCTTTTGAACACTTGGCTAAAGCACTTTGAAAAGTCCTACTGGAAAAAAAAGGTTGAAGGATATCATTTATTGAGTTTGATGGTTGCTAATCTCAGTCCATGCTCTTCAAACCTCTTTGGCAGCCCAATGTTCTTTACACTTTATGAAAGCTCTGTGCCTGGGGATTTTGGTACCTGCCTTTGAGGGGTCTCATTGAATTGAAAGAAGCCTCCGTCTCCTGTCTCATGTTACTCATCCAGCTGAGTGGCTGACACAGAGTTGTAGTCAGTTGTGACTGGCGTGTAGACGGCTTGCATTTCATTGTTTGGAAAGAGCTGGTGGCAGAGCAAAACCCGGGGGCATGCCGGCAGAGGATAGCAGTGATGATGATGATGATGTTGTAGCTGAGCTGCTGCCACTCCAGTGAAACACACTTCGAATTCATTCCAATTCATTTCTATTCACAAGGGACTGACTCTTAAACTAAGTGTTACTTTTCTCTTTTTTTGGTTTTAATAATTAACTCAAAGTTTAATGTTTAGTCTTGGGAACTGAGGAGTAAAAAACGTGTTTCGCATATCTGAATGAATTTCTGAACTAAAGCTTTTTTCAAAGTCAGGATTTTAGAGGCGCTATGCATTTTTTATGCAGCGATGAATTTCTCCTTTTTAATTTCTTCTAAAGCTATAAATAAGTAATTAAAGCAATTAAATATATGCAAGGGTGTCTTAGTCTCTTTCTTTTACTGTTCATTGGGAAATTGTTCACATTTGAGCCACCTTTCTTGTCCCTTTCTCCCTTTTGTTCACTTCTGACTTTCAGGCTCATTGCATAAAGAGATGCATTTGAAGTATCAGTCAAGTGATGTTATTTAAGGAGGCATGACGGCACAGTTGTAGCACCGCTGCCTCGCAACAAAAAGAGACCAGGGTTCTCCTGTGCTCCATGTGTAGAGTTTGCATGTTCTCCCTGTACTCACATCGTTGTCCTCTCACAGTCCAAATGCACGCAAGTTTGATGTATTGCTGATACTAAATTAGCCCCTAGTGTTTGTGTGTGTAAATGGATGTTCACACTGCACTTAGGATTGTTCCTGCCTTGCACCTGATGCATGCTGGGATAGGCTCCACCTCTATTTGAGTGTTTGAAAACTCTCTTGTTTGGTGAATTTCTGTCTAAGTCATAATGGCTTTGATAGGTTCTTGTAACTTCTTCTTCCTCTTTTCCCACTTCTATGGGGGGCTGATGTGCTTGATCAACCTTCTCCAAACAGCTTGATCCTGAACCTCCTCACCAGTCAAGCACAGTGTTCCTTTAGAACTTCTTTTACTTTATCTATCCGCCTCCACTTTGGCCTCCCTTGCTTTCCATTCCCATCAGTCTTTTGCCCACATATTCCTTGTCTCTCCTCATCACATGTAGATACTACTTCAGCCTTTTTTCCTGCACTTTCTCAGACATCTCTCCCACTTTTGTTGTTCCTTGGATTGTCTCATTTCTTATTTTGTCCTTTTTGTAGCTCCAAACATCTATCTCAATATTCTCATTTCTGACACATCTAACTTCTTCTCCTGAGATCCTTTTACTGCCCAGGTCTCAGCTCCACACATCATTGCTGGTCTTAACGCTGTTTTAAAAACCTTACCTTTAATGTCGCCTTCATTCTTTGGTCACACAATACTCCTGATAACGTCTTCCAATTGTTCCATCCACCCTGCACTCTGTTGGTTATCTCTGCATCTGACCCTAGATATTTCAATGTATTCACTCTTTTCAATAGCTCTCCCTGCAGGCACCTGAATCCTGATCATCATTGAACCTCAGACAGTCGGGCTTGTTCCCATTTATCTTCTATCCCCTCTCTTCCATCTTCTTCCCTCTCTCCTCAGACCTCTCTTCCATATCTTCTTCCCCACTCTTCTGCTCTCTGTCTCCCATATTTTCTTTACTCTCTCTTCATCCCTCTCTCTTCCATATCTTGATCTCTCTCTCGTCTGCCCTATCTCTTCTATCTTCTTCCCTCTTTCTTCAGCCCTTTTTCCTCCATATCTTCTGTCCTCTCTCTTCCATATCTTCTTCCCTCTCTCCTCAGCCATATCTCTTCCATATCTTCTTCCCCACTCTTCTGCTCTCTGTCTTCCATATCATGATCCCTCTCTCTTTTGCCATCTCTCCATATCTTCTACCCTCTCTCTACCATATTTTCTTTCATTTCTCTTCATCCTTCTCTGTTCCATATCTTCTTCCATATCTTGATCTCTCTCTTCTTCCCTCTCTCTTCAGCCCTCTCTCTTCCATAACTTCTTCCCTCTCTCCTCAGCCCACTCACTTCCATATCTTCTTCCTCACTCTTTTGTCCTCTCTCTTCCATATCTTCTTCCCCACTCTTCTTCCCTCTCTCTTCCATATCTTCTTCCCCTCTCTTCTGCCTTCTCTCTTCCATATCTTGATCCCTCTCTCTTCTACTATCTCTCCATATCTTCTTCCATCTCTCTTGTGTCCTCTCTTCCATATGTTCTTCTCTCTCTCTTCATCTCCCTGTCTTCCATACCTTGATCCCTCTCTCTTCTGTCCTCTCACCTTGATCTTCTTCCCTTTCTCTCTTCAGCTCTCCCCCTCCATATCATCTTCCCTCTCTCTTCCATATCTTCTTCCCCAATGTTCTGCCCTTTCTCTTCTTCATCCCCCTGTCTTCCATATCTTGATCTATCCCTCTTCTGTCCTCTCACCTCTGTCTTCTTCCCTTTCTTTCTTCAGCTCTCTCTCCTACATATCTTCATCCCTCTCTCCTCCATATCTTCTTCCTCTATGTTCTATCTTTGCCTACCTAGGTTCTTGTTACTAAGGAAGTGTAATGCACTTATATTTTGTTCTGAACTCTTCAATTGTGATGATCAACTTTGTAACTTTGTTCTGTCAAACTGATATTTTACACAATTATGTTGACTTTCTTTTTGTAAATTGCTTTAAATTAAACCATCTGCTAAGAAAATAAATGTAAATGCAACCCTTAAACTCCAGATCTCTAATTACCTACTGTGAGTCTCAACAGTAATCTACTAGAGCAAAATTACAAATTTCAAACCCAGTAACAAGTCAAAATATTATGACCAAATCATATTCCAATAGCAATCAGAATGTCTCAATTGTGTTTATTTATTTATTTATTTATTAAAACAAAGATATCTGACACAAGAAGTAGTAATGACAGTTCCTGAGCTCTAAACTCCAGCTTTTATACAAGCGAACCCACTCAGGTAACTGAACTGTAATTAATGGCTGTAGCTGTGACTCTGGTGATAATTACAGGCCACGCCCCTTAGCCTGTAGCCTCAAGCACTTAATTAAGAGACAATTAACTAATTAAAGAAAGAAAACAGAAAAAATAAAAGAAAGTGCAGCTGAGCCCATAACCTTGGATGGCACCTGCCAGTCGCTGTGTATTATAGTGGAGTTTACTTTTCTCTACATTTAAGCTGTGCCAGGTATGCCAGTGTTGCGACTGAGTTATGTCTGTTAAATTTCTACTTTACTATACCAGCTGAGCAGATTATCAGGTACGCTTGCTATGAGTCTTTTAATTATTGATGTATTTTTGAATTGCCTTTTATTCTATTCAGACCTGCAACGCTCTGACTTTATGTATACAGGAGTGAGGAACTGATTTTATTTTATTCTTTTTTTTTCATATATCCTGTAATTGAATGAGCAAGCATGGGGCATGTGAGGCTTCTTTCTCTCTTTTAGCTCTTTGCAGAAACCTGAAAGATGCTGATTGTCAGAGTGCTGCAAGGAACATTTCAATTAGTAATTGATTTTTTCGGGGCTTGTCTTTTTAACAATCTATTTCTACCTTTTTTCTTTTACACTCCCCCTGGTTTTTTTGAAAGCCAGCTCTATTGAACAGAAGCCCGTTTTGTTTACATATGAAGAGGAGTTTATAAGATGTTCTGAAACTCGGGGGTCACCTGGCTGTGAGGCCATTTGTTAAGCACTTGAAAGGCGTTAAGGGCCTGGTATATAATGCTCATCTGTGGCGGAGGTGAGAAGTCTTCATTTTTCAATATCACAAAAAAAAAAAAAAAAGACATCATCCATTTTAAGACCTTTTTAAAAAGAGAAAATGAACATCGCGACTAATTGAATTTTACTTGCCGGTCATCCTGTTTTCTTTATCAGTGAGCTGAAGAATGAGGTATTTGTTGAAGTTTCAGGTTGTGATGACCTTATGTGCTTTAAACTAGCATTAGTGCAATGCAGGCTTCTTGGTAACACTTTAGATTAGGTACTGCAAAAACATGTCTATAGCTCATTCACTCTTATGAGACAAAACCTTAACAAAGGCTTCTTTAGGTCTTCATAGCCCTTATAAAATATCAGTAGATCGGTTATTCATTTCTGTGCAGTGTGGCATATTGACATGACGGTAAAATGACTTGTTAACATGAAGGACTTGCAGGTCTTATACTAAATATGTAAAATCAAGAGTAAAGTGTCTGTTAAGCCACCTCCGACCACTCCAAAGTGATGTTTTGTTAGTAGGTCACATTGCAGATGACTTAACACTTTACCAATGCTTTGTAAGTTCTGTGAAGATCCAAAGAAGTGTTTGTCAAAGTCTTGATACGTAAGAGTAAATGACACATTTTTGCAGTACCTAAGCTAAAGTGTTTCCACTACGTGTTAGTAGAATCACTAGCTGTGTCCTGTGATGGACTGGCATCCATGCCTCTAAGTTTTCATTTAAGGCATACTCCACCCAAAAATGGTCTTTTTCATCTGTTACTAACCACATGGTTATAGTGATGGCCAAAAAAAAAGGTTCATCTCCTGTTTTTAAGGAGAACAAAAGGTGTCAATGGACTGTATTGCTGTGGACTCGCACCACAAGGCCTCTCCTATTTGCATTGTATTGAACTGAGTGGTCAGCTACGAACCTGCAATGTTTGGTTCAGAAGCAGCGTCCATACAACATGAGCTCATAGGAGAACTAGTTCTGAACAGAGTGCTTCCTGGTGACATCACCCAAGCTCTTTTGTCTTGACCTCCATCTTTTCTGCGCAGCATTGCCACCACACCCTGCCTGTCCTCCGTGCAAATCCCATCCTCGTCGCCAAGTGTATTGCCATAAAGGCGCCACATGAAACATCTCAGTTCAAAGGTTAGCACTGTGGACGGGTGGAGTGTAGCGGGGTTGCTGTGCAGAAAAGGTGGGGGTTGACACAGAAAGGGATCAGCTGATGCCACTAGGAAGCAGTCCGCTCGCAGTGCTCAGAAGTGGTCTCTGCAGCAAAATTACGGAGCTCTCTATTTAGTTCATGCTACAGGAAATCATTTCTGAGATAGATGTTGTGGGTTCGGGACTGACCACCGGCAGTTACCAAATCTTCAGACTGCGATGCTTCATGGTGCGAGTCCGTGGCAAACCACTACAAAGCAACTCGACGTGAAAAAAATCTCAAGTTACTTGTGTTGCACGATCCATCTGTCAGGATATCCAGTTTGTTTGCTTCACACGTGTATTGTGACTAAAATGTTGCTGAATTAACCATTCATGCGCAACTGATTTTGCTTTAACGTAGAATTGATATTTTGAATTGAAGACCCTCCTCTCTCCTCATTTGTTGTTCATTAAGCCACAAATTCAATACTTCAGAATTTGTGCAACAGCAGCTGTGAATTGATCTTCTGTTTGTTGAAGCATCTCAAGTATGCACAAATATGAGGCTTACTTATGAGCCGATTAGATGAAATAATCCCACGGGGAAATTCAGAATTTCCACCTGAATGTTTTCACTCACTTTTCTTTAACTTTTAAACTCCAGTTGCACACGTCTCTCAGACTTCGCTCTGCAATGTTGATGTCACACGAAGTGGCTGCCAGCCAACTGTGGGTTGTGGGTGGGGCTCCTAACCTTTGAATGGGTTGGGCAAAAACTTGGTGTTGTTTCAGTTTTCCAGAAATGGTTTATTTGACAATATTATTGCAAAAATACATGTGATTGGAACATTGTGAGCATACAACTGGGTATGTGACACAGGGATTATGCGACTCATGAATGTTTTGATGTTGTTTGCTGTTATTCAAAATTGGACTCAATTGCCGCAAATTGTATCAAAAATGTTGTTAATTTATGTTCTTCTTCCCCACTCTTCTGCTCTCTTTCCTCCATATTTTCTTTCCTCTCTTTATCCCTCTCACTTCTATATCTTCTTCCCACTCTGTTCCATATCTTCTTCCATATCTTGATCTCTCTCTCTTCTGCCCTCTCTGTTCCATATCTTCTGCCCTCTCTCTTCCATATCTTCGTTCCCTCTCTTCTGCCTTCTCTCTTCCATATCTTGATCCCTCTCTCTTCTACCCTCTCTCCATATCTTCTTCCATATCTTGATCCCTCTCTCTTGTTTCCTCTCTTCCATATCTTCTTCCTTCTCTCTTCATCCCTCTATCTTCCATAACTTCTTCCCCAATCTTCTGCCCTTTATCTCTTGACAATATTTTAGCAAAAATACATGTGATTGGAACATTGTGAGCATGTTCACTGGATATGTGACACAGGGATTATGCGACTTGGGTAACTTGAGATTATTTTCATGAATGTTTTGATATTGCTTGCTGTTGTTCAGCATTGGACTCAATTGCCACATACTGTGTCAAAAATGTTAATTTCTGTTCTTCTACGTTTTCTTGGTCAGAACTACGTACCACAGGTAGTAAATAACATATAAAAAAGAGAATTTTTGGGTGAGTGTTTCTAGAACAGATGGATGAATGAAGAGTCACTAGCTTTGAGTTTTAGATGTATGTATGCTAATAGCACTTAGGGTAAAGGCAATCATTGCAATATCTCATCCAGCTTGCCTTTATTTAACTTAACATTCTCAGTCATGAAGAAACTGGTGCCAATACAGAAAGCATTGGGCGTAAGGCCAGAAACAACTTTAGGTGCGACATCAGTCTATCCCAGGGTCCTCTCACGTACACACCCACCCTCACACTTCTTCAAGGCCAGTTTAGAGCGTCCAGTTAACCTAAAAGATGGCTTTTGAATTAGAGAAGAAAATACTCATACTGACAAGGGAACAATGTGGCAGACATTGACCAGGAAGGCGACCCATGAGGTATTGCAGCTTTTAAAATGACTACAAACATTAAAACATTATGTGCAATATGTTGTAGGGCAGGTGTCTGGTGCAAAACACAGGGGCCATTTACTCCCCACCAATGGGTGGTGTCATGAGATTTGGGATTAAAGGAGTGAGGTGGTGCAAGAAGGTTGGGTTTAGAAAGGCCTCAGTCTTTGGTTCAAAGTGGAGTAGGCAGTTCATAGTTTGGTTGCCTGGCCTTTTAAATTGAATTTGGAGTTTAGGACTGTAGAGACTAGTGGGGGCAGACACAAGGGAGCATAGTTACCACATTTTCATATGCATTTCTGACCACAGTAGTGGTCCAGGGTTCAATCTTGCAAGACCTTTCATTTCAAGCTGAAATTTAGTGTCATGTGTACAGTACAGAGTACAATGAAAAGCTAACTTGTGTGTCTGATAAACAGAAGCTTAAGCCATTAGTAGTTCTGCTAAACTTCAAGTCAGGAGTTTGGTGATTATTGTTATTTGTGTCCACATAAAATGTGAAATCACTTAATGTCATCTTCCTGTTTATCTCTCCTTCCACATGTCTCAGTGAAACAACTTAACTCCCTATGGATGAATTGTGTTAAAATTTGGTACACTTATTTTTCAAGGAAATTTTGTCAGGAAAGTTCCATTTTGGGTGGCATGGTGGTAGTGGTGCTATTTTGCAGTAAGGAGAGCAGCGTTCGTGTCCTGGGTCCTCCCTATGTGGAGTGTGTATGTTCTTCGGTGATTTTGTGGGTTTCCTTCAGGTGCTCCGGTTTCCTCCCACAGTCCACACACATGCAGGTTAGGTGGACTGACGATGCTAAATCGGCCCCAGGGTGTTTGGTGGGTGTGTGTACACCCTGCGATGGACTGGCACCCTGTTCAGGGTTTATTCTTGCTTTGCACCATATGCTAGCTGGGATACGCTCCAGCACCACCCATGAGCCTGTTCAGGACTAAGCAAGTTAGAAAATGACTGACTGTCTAAAAGTTCCATTTTTATTGAGATATTACAAATGTGGCAAATTGTCGAAATCATCGATGCTAAAAGTGAGAACATCAATTTCTGATTACTGTGCTCCTTCAAATTTTCCTTACAAGTGGTTATTTAAAATTGTACACTTTTCTGTTTTACAACTGCTCTGGATGGCAAAACAAATGTCCAATAAAAGTTACACAAATAGCAGCAGATTTGTGTGCACGACCAGAAAGTCGAAGTCACGTCAGCTGCACACTCGATAGGTCTTCACCATAAGTTTTAACTCTTCATTGGGTAATTAAAGGTGTTTAAGAAATATGAGGTTCAATTATCCATAAACCTTACATAACCAACAATAGTACATCAGTTATGCTTGTTTAGCTGGTGTCTGTTGGAGCTTTTCCAGCCATCAGAAGCCTACATGGGTTCAATTTATAACTACACGATTGTTAAAAGCAATTTAAAAATATGTTTTATGGATTCTAATACATGGATTTACATTCTTGTATAACCGTTATTTCTGAATACTACTAATTGTTAGAAAAATGTCAACAGAAATAAATCTCTGTCTTTGATTAAGCAAATAAACACAACAAAAAAAATGCCTCAACTTTCAAAACAATTAACAAATTCTGCAAATGAAGCTGAATGCTATGCCATGCATACATTTTCTAACTCCTTATTATTCATCTAGTAGACAAGGAGGATAAATTACAGCAGCTAACAGATATTTGTAGCTGCTAAGGCAGGCTAAGTGACTCATCCAGGATTACACAGTGAAGCAGAAGTGAAAATTGAACTGGAAGCCTTTTGGTTTTAATGTCTACTTTTAATTCTGTTGCTTCACATGTCTGTGTTTGATGGTGGCTGAAGAAGTTGATGAATCACACAGTACACCACATAACTGGGTTGAACGACTACTGACTTGTTGCTTTGACATTCAATAGGCATGAAAACCTTTTGAGAGGCTTTTGTAAGATTTCCTGAAGGACATCACAGCTTCCTTCAGTTTGTCTACTGCGTGAAAATGTCCATGGATGATGCATCAGCATGGATCTGCACTACACACTGCAAAAACTTGACAAACCGGGGACCTCTGCAAGAATTCTGTTTGTGAACTTGAGTTCTGTATCAATTATAGTCATCCGTAGGACTCCTCCACTCTAAACTCACCCAGTGTTCTGCCTCTGACTCAACCGGTCAGTGGGTGACTGATCTCATGACCGATAGGAAAGAGCACATGAAACTGAGGAGAATCCCCTCCACGTAGCTCCCACACAATGAGCACTGATGTCCCCCAGGGATGTGTGCTCTCAACACTGCTCTTCTTTGCCTATGCTAACAACTCAACCTCTTTAAAGCCTTCTGGGGACAAATAGTTATATCTAGTATTATATAGCCTCCTATCTATCTATCCCCCAACCCCACCCCCCCCACCTCTGTCAAACTCCTCAAATATGAGGATGACAGAGCCATCATTGGACTCATCACCAAATAGTCTTTGAATAGCTCATCTTTTAACAGATTTGAATTTTGAAATAAAAATGCATGATGACCCATGACTGTTGCACCAGGAACAGCATGAACCACATCATCAAGCCCATAGACAACACAACAATGATAGACCTCGTCAGTGGTGATGACGAGATGGCTTACTGCGGGGAAGTCAAACAACTCATGCACTGGTGCAAGAACAATAACATGACCCTGAATGTCAATAAAACAAAGGACTATTGACTTTAGGAAGAACAATGCCATCCTCTTTCACTACTCTATTACTGACTCCACTGTAGAGTTAAGCTGGAGCACAAAGTTCCAAAGAGTGGAGATAGCAAATGATCTCTCCTGGACCCAACACACTTGCTCCTTGATCAAGTGAGAACAGAAGTGACTGCATATCCTGCGGCTCATGAGAAGAGCTTGACACCTCTTGGTACAGAGGCAGCATAGACAGTGTATTGACCACCTGCATCTCTGTCTGGTATGGGGACTGTGCTGCCTCACCCAGGTTTTCCCTTTAGAGAGCAGTGAGAGCGGCCAAGAAAATCACTAGGACATCTCTCAATCCCACACAGGAACTCTGCAGCAAATGTTCACAAAACAGGACCACCAACATTATCAGAGACCACAATCACCCCAACAATTGACTGCCCTTCTGCCCTCTGACAAGCAAACATAAACAATATGGTAAAATTAATCGGTGTAATGAATCATATTGGGGTATGTACATTATCTATCTATCTATGTAAAGGACTCCTCTGTCAAACTCCTCAAATATGAGGATGACACAGCCATCATTGAACTCCTCAGCAAATACTCTGTGAATAGTTCATCTTTTGTACGGGTTTGAATTTTGAAATAAAAATGCATACAGATGGAAGGTTGAGTAGCTGGTCTCTGGTAGGGTCAATACAATCTGGATCCCCACAACATTACTTCCTCTCACCATACTTAATGTGTCAGTTGTGGAAACCTACGCATTACTGAGATCCATAATCTCACGAGACATGGAATGGAAGACCAATATAGAGTCAATTATAAAAATGGCCCAGCAGAGGATGTACTTCCCGTGACAGCTCAGGGAGTTTAACTTACCACAGGAGCTGCAGATTCAGTTCTACACAGCAATTATCGAGTCTGTTTTTAGCTCATCCATCACAGTGTGGTTTGGATCAGCAACTAAATATGACAAAAACAGGCTACAACAAATAGTTTGGTCTGACTAGAAGAACATTGGCATCAGTCTTCTCACCTTACAGGACCAGTACTATTCTAGAGTCGTGAAGAAGGCAGGGAAAAATCCTCATGGACCCCTTGCATCCAGACCATAATCACTTCAAACTTCTCTTATTGGCCAGCATTCTAGATGAATCTACACCAGAACAAGCTGAACTATCTTTTTTTTTTTTTTTGTTTTCCAACACAGGCTGTCAGGCTGGAAAATGCTTAATTCCGCCATCCCAGCCCAAATGGGGCTTACCACACCACAATCAATATCTTGCAATTTTCTTATATATGGCTAGCACTTAACTTTGTATTTCTTCTATATTTCATTCATTGCCTTGCACTAGACTAGCATATGTTTACAAGTTTTGTTTTGGATTTTTTTAGGTGTGTACTCATCAGTTGTGTGTATGGTTGACATGTAACTAACTATATGTCGAGAGCCAAAAACAAAAAAAAAACGAGTCAGATTGCTTATATGAGGGCATAATCTGGTCAGAAAAGGTGATTCTGATTCTGGTTCTGATGATCAGTTTCTTCCAGAGTAGCAGACACGGCCACACATGCTCTAATGTACGGTAGCGACAATCACAGACCCCCAAACCCCAGCCACAATTGTACCAACTCTAGCTGCAGATTCAAATAAATGTTTTTTAGTAACACAATACATTTCTACAGGTCTCACAATAATAAACTCTTTCTTTTCTTTGTTCACTCTTCTAAGCAGCAAGCCTTGTCCTGTTCTACCCGACTCCCCAAATGAAATGAGGCGGCCGCTTTTATGCATGACCTGGGAGTATTTCCATTGTCGGAACATTGCACAGAGGAAGCACTTCTGAGTCAGACAGAAGCCTCACAAAGCAAAGTAAAGAGAGCCATTCCCTACAGCTCCCCCTGGTGGAACCCATGGAAGCCAATAGGTCTGCCCCATGGGACTACAATTCCCAGTGTGCCCTGTGGGGCTGGGTGTATGGGTACACTGGCCCAGGAATGCTGCCACCTAGTGTATTGGGGGAGCAAACTGTTTTGGGAGGCTATTTTCCCCTCTCCATCCATTTTACTGGCCTTCCAGCCAGGTAAGGGTCTTCTCTCCAACCCCTCCAGGGTACCAGTCCATCCATGCCAGTCTCCTCTCTGATACAGGCAGCGTTTTGCTTCTGTTTTTGTTCTTCCTTTACCTCAACTTCCCGGCCAGGTAGGTAGCAATCTCCAGTTCATGTCTGCCGTCCATCACACTGTATTTGCCTTTATGCCCAAAATAATGGAAAGATTGTGGAGCACTGAGTGTCTGAGTGCGTGAATGAGGATATGAAAAGAAATATAGTATGCAATGTATATACTGTATACAACAACAATGCATTTCTTGTATAGCCGAAACTCACACAAGGAATGACTCGGTGGGCTTTAACAGGCCCTGTTTTTTGACAGCTCCCCAGTCTTGACTCCCTAAGAAGACAAAAAAAAAAAACACCCCCCAAAAAAAGTGTATCCCCTAGGGGTCTTTGTCAAAGCTCCACACCAGTGTGCTCGAACTACCCCCCTTATACAGTACATCACCTTCAGGAGATAATCACAGCATAGTGATACTGAATTATGAAAGTGTGAACCTTCTAAAATTCTCCCTACCCCATAATTCTTTCAAGCTTCGAGACCCCCAAGTAAATGGGGGTCTACAAGGTTCCTGGTGAAGTTTTCACACAACATTGTTATCTACACAGGGCACAGCTCAACAGTCCAACCACATGTTACTGTACAAGTGGTCCCAGACGCAGACCTAAGCCGTCAAGGGGAAAACTATTCTAAAGTGCTGCGTTATACAGACTGCCATGGAGGGTGCTATGCTATGTAACATAAAGATTGATTGATTGAGACAGCCGTCTGCCCAGTCCAGCAATCCAGACAATCTCTTTCCAGGTGCAGACTTGTCCCAAAATGAGAGTCAATATTAAAATGAATCAGTCTGCTCAATGACAGGTAGTGGCTTTATGTGGTACGGTTAATAGTTCTGGCGCGTCCTGATTTTCAGTGATAAATCAGTGTCCCAATTACCATTTCCTCCCGCAGTTTTATTGTCAGTCAGTTTATTTATAGCAAGGACCCCTCTGTAGCGTGAGCAAAGCTGCTGATGATCTTAACCGTTTCACTCGAGATCTCATTTGCGGATTCACACCTTTGCTCTGCGTCATTTGTTCTGCTCTTAAAAGCGATTACGCAGCTGTCCTTCTCCACACTTGTTCTGGTGCCATAAAAAAAAGTTCTTTACAAGTTTGCACTGCAGCTTGACAGCTGAGTGGATTGCGAGCTTTCAAAATAATTTTTGCAAAAATGTGGCGGCAAGTAGTACGGAAATGCCTGCCATGTGTTAGGCCAAGGCAGGGCTCTGCCATTGCGGGACACGTGCTGCATGGTGGCTGTTTAATGGAAGACTTAATATGATTGGGGCACCTTACAGCACGGCGAGGGGGTAGCACTGGCTCAGAAGTCCTGATTCTTCTCTTTTATCTGTGTGGAGTGTGAATGGTCTCCCCATTGCTCCCAAGGTGTTCCTCTGCGTACTCTGCCTTTCTTTTGAAATTCATCCTGTGTGAGTGTGTGTGTCCAGTGATGGCACCCTGTCCAATGCTGTTTCCTGCCTTGTGCCTACTGCTACTGCAATAGGCCTCTGACCTCCTGTGACTCTCAATTGGATTAAGTGAGCTTGAGAACGTTGTGCATTATGCAGTGTTCACGTGTACTGCTTTGTCCATTCATTGCAAAATTTTATAGGCGATTTCATATCTAAATCCAGGGTTGATCCAGCCAAGCTCTAAAGTAATATAAGCTCATAAGCGCCACTTAGGGCTCCACAAACATGTAAACCATGTAGTCATTGGTTGGCATGTGACCTGGAAGTTGGACTGGGCACTCGCTCTCCGTTTGGTCCAGAGGAGCCTCTTCAGCTGGGTCTCTTACAAACCATCTGGACCCTTCAGAAATTCACAATGTATTCTTTAGTCTGAGGGTAAATAAAAGGCTAACTATGTGGCACGAGCTCCTAACCGTTCCCCAGCCAACTGCCAACAAATTTGTCACAAATGATGTTCAAAGATTAACTGCAAAAATATTGAGTGGGCCTAATGTGTACTTTAGTGATGCTAAGAACCATACATCGGCAGAAACTGGCATTAAGTCCTGGTGCATCGGGGCATTTTCCTGTCTGCTGTTAATCCACACCTCAATGATGTAGTTGTGTCTGCATGTTTCCAAGTGTATTCTGAAAACTTCCTACTCACGTTTTGATTAGATTCAGGTCAACAGTTTAAGGAGCTTTCCTGGTGATCGAAGTAGTGAAAGAACATGAATTTTTGTGATAGAAAACACCATTTTCTCTGTGGTGACAACAGTGATAATCACTTATTGTTGACTAATAATGGAGACTATAATGATAACCTGTTGGTGTCATAGGTTGCAGTTCCTCAGATGTCAATGGCAGCTATTAGTAATGCATTCCTTTGAACAATTTCTACTGAAAAAGGATTTTTCTTCAGCCCTCCTGTGGACTTCGTGTCGCCCATGCCTCTGCTTCATGTAGAATCGAGACACATCGGTGAAGGTGATGCAGCGCTGCTGTGATTCCCAGTGCAGACTTCATCAACAAATGGAATTTCATCAAAACTACAGTAGTGCAGGTTAACATCACACATGATGGCGGATATTGGTCTTTCTTGTGACACTTCATATTAGCCTATCTGTACTTGCTGTCTTTTGCATATGTCGGTATTCTCTGTCTGCCATCCTTCTTGATGTCAGCAACCACACCACATGCATTTCACAATCGGTCATCCACCTGAAGCTAAGCATGTTCAAGCACAGCCAGTACTTGGATGGGAGACCATCTAGGTAAAGCTTGGGTTGCTGCTGAAACGGGTTTTGGGGGCACTTAAGCTGTGGTCTGTGTGTAGATTCCAGTGCCCCACTGCAGAGGTGGGGATAATGTGCTGCAAAAATGGTGCTGTCCTTTGGATAAGATGTAAAACTGAGGTCCTGACTCTCTTTGATCATAAATGAGCTCTGGGTATTCTTTGTAAAGAGTAGGGTTTATCCCAATGTCCTGGCTAAATTACCCTCCATGACCTGGTCATTCTGGCCCCGTAGTCATCCCCTTCCACTAACTGGCTAACTATCTCTCACCCCTTCACCACCTAACAGCTAATGTGCGGTGAGCATGTTGTTGTCACATCATCCAGGTGGGTGCTGCACATTGGTGGCTTCCCACACACTATGAAAAGTGTTTTGAGTACAGTGGTGCCTTGGTTTGCTAGCATAATTCATTCTGGAAACGTGCTTGTAATCCAAAGCACTCATATGTCAAAGCAAATTTCCCCATAAGAAATAATGGAAACTCAGATGATTTGTTCCACAACCCAAAAATATTAATATAAAAATGATTAATACAAAATATAAAGTAAAAATACATAAAACAAATTAACCCAAACTTTACCTTTGAAAATGGCTGGAATGAGGAAGACGAGAGAGAGGAGAGGAGGAGGAGGGTTATTGTATACGATGACTTTCACTCTAACTAACGGAATCACTGCTATCTGTTGGCTCACTGGAATCTATTTCTTTTTTTGCGACTTTAACAAGGAACCTATCCAATGACGGTTGCTTTTCCATCCTTTTGAGGATTTCACGGAAATGTGACATTGCATTGTCGTTAAACAGATTCATCGCTCGCATACAAAATAAAAAAAATGCTTTATGCACACACATGGATGTTGACTATACGAGTGAGGCACGCTGACTGAGACCGAGCATGGGAGACGATGACCCACAATCCCGCAGCGAAAGAGAGAGAAGAACCATCGGCTCAGTTGTGATCACGTGACACTCGGCAGACAAAGCATATATATACTACTTGTATCGCAAGACCTCACTCGTTTATCAAGTTAAACTTTATTAAAACATTTTTCTCGTCGGGCGGCACGGTGGCGCAGTGGTAGCGCTGCTGCCTCACAGTTAGGAGACCCGGGTTCGCTTCCTGGGTCCACCCTGCGTGGAGTTTGCATGTTCTCCCCATGTCTGCGTGGGTTTCCTCCGGGGACTCTGGTTTCCTCCCACAATCCAAAGGAATTGGCCCTAGTGTGTGGTGGGTGTGTTTGTGTGTGTCCTGCGGTGGGTTGGCACCCTGCCAAGGATTGGTTTGTGCCCTGTGTTGGCTGGGATTGGCTCCAGCAGACCCCCGTGACCCTGTGTTTGGATTCAGCAGGTTGGAAAATGGATGGATGGATTTTTCTCGTCTTGCAAAACACTCGCAGACCAAGTTACTCACAATCCAAGGTTTTACTGTAGTGAGAAAAGTGCGATATAAATGTAAAGAATTATTATTATTACCCAGACTGTAAGTGTGTGTTTCTTCAGCTAATCACAGGTACCTTGAGATTTGTATAGTGAAGGACTTCTGTTTCATTTGATCTGCCACATCTCATATAAACCCTCATATATGCCAATGACCCGACATTGTCAAAGTTGGGCAGTTGTTGAAATGGTCATCTTGTCCATCTTGAAGGTTTAACCTTTGAAGAAAAATGTGCACAAAAATGATTACTCCATCAAACTTCCTTTTCTTTCCCACATCTAGATTAAAGCCCTATTCACGCAGGACTAGCTTTTAGAACATATGTCTGTAAATTCACTGTTACAATAGAATGTCTGTAATTTTTATTATAGATTCATATCGTATTAAACATGTCTGGAAAAAACGAAAGAGACGTGCCTTCTATGCAATGTCCTCACCTCAAAACAGCCCCAAGCATTTGTAGCTAAATAAATCTCACTCTTCCCCATAACAAGAAAAATAGACAAAATTTGTTGGTGCCGATTCATTAATGAATTCGTTATTAATTGGTTAAAACGTAACAACAATTATTGTGTGTTGTTTACCTAAAGATGTCCTCTGATAAGAGTTCTGTGTTTGGAGCTTCGTTATCCTCAAACTCGTCCACTTGACCGATGCAATATAAGTTGGTTTGAAGTGGTGCGATGTGGGTCACACAGAGCATGGGCAAGTTAGACAGGTAGTGTAAAGACGACGTCAAAGTGTTGGGGCACCATCCCATTAACCCCATATGGATTCAAAAGTGTTAAACAAAAAAACACTCAAGTTACTGATGCATCTTTTCAGACAAGAACTCAGACTTGAACTCCCTTCAAAATGGCCGAACTGGTCATATGACTTTCGTGCAGGAAGATGTGGGTCCAGGAGGGCAGACAATTGAAGTGACGTCAGTGGTGGAACACACGTCAATCTTCCATTCTTCAGTGGAGAAAAGAAAGAAGGCATTAGAACACAGCGTTAACCTCTGGTTCCGTAGGTAATGACCATCATTAGAGCCCTTGAGCTACCTTCCATGTGCACACATGTGACAATAGAAATTCACAAGGTTGAAATGCCAACTGACATATTGGCTCTCACGAGGTTAATTTAACATTTTGTGCCGACTTTTTGTAGAAGATTAAAGGCTACATAAAGTCTTTACTGAGATGTGAACGCACAATCCGTAAAAAATTACTGACTTGATGGGACTATTCGGACGGGACTCAAATTACAGAGGGTCCTCCAGTAATGATTACTTTACCGTACCTCCTGGTGTAAAGCCAACACATCCAAATAGGGCTTATGGCTGACCTTTATGTCATAATCGCTGCCATGTCTTAACAAGTGGACCTGTAATTATTTATTGCGGAGCCCGTAAGATTTGATGGACATCAGGGAACACCTTCATGGCATTACCATCTTGTACATAACACATTTCATAGTGTCTTATGAGTGCAGTTCAGTTTTTTTTTCTAATTTGTAAATTGTGAGCTCTTGTAGGTGAGACGAGTCAATTGTGGAGACCGAATGTCTTAGGTACCAAAGGACCACACTGCCTGCAAAAATTCAAAAACAATCTTATACTGAAGTTCTTCAAAAAATAAAAAGCAACTCAAGCTTTCTGTAGGTATTGAGAAATAATTTGAAATGAAGAGAAACTATAAGGTAGGTAAATGTATGTCTCAGGAGACAGAATGCAACTCTATACGTGACCTGAGACTATGATGGCTTCAAGTTTAGCTTCTCAAGTCAAGTACAGCTTGATGGCTTTAACAGCTGCTCCCACCCCAGTGTGCTAACGTGCACATCTTCAAGTTTGGACTAGATGGGCCTCTGCTGGCTCCCAGGAGCCTCTCCACTTCACTTCAGTTGCAGAATAGTGAATTAATGGTTCAGAGGCTTTGAGGAGGCAGTCATAGGCACCCAGGTGACTGAGGGGCAAAGAAGCAACAGAATCCAAAATGAAGGAATAAATGAATAAACATCAAAGTAGCTAGATCACAAATGGATCAAATCCAGCACCTCAAAGGTTCTCACCATGTACAGCTCCATTTGTATAGCCAGTTTCTAAATGAGATATACAATCATACTGGAAGGAAAAATAGGTCCTGGGGCTTGCTTATTTAGCCAGACTGGTGTGCAGCAAATGGATAACCTACTGGTCTGTAAATCGCTAGAAATGAACACTAGATCTCCACTTGCCACCCATGTGCCCTACCTCATCATTCTAGTGATTTCAAATGACACTGCCTGTTATTACACAGCACTAGTGATGAGTGAAACAAGTTAACTCAGTGTTTCACTGTCAGCTAAATTTATGCTGTATTCTCAAAAAGAAAGGCATTCGGTTCCTGTCCAGAAGCATTTTCATGTATTACTGCTGCGCGCGTCTGCCTGTCATTTAGTGAAAATAAAATTGTTGGACTCTACTCTCTACTCCGAAACATTTTATTGAGCCATCAGTTGTGTGGTGTGGTTGTTCTGGTAGTACATGTGACAAAGCCCACTTTGCCAATTATGATGACAATCTGGGCGACTGCACATTTAAAGACACCAATGAAACTTGGCGCTCATGTGGAAAAATTAACTCTTTTAGGGCGGATGTCGACTTTTGTCGACACGAGGGGTTGAGGATGGATATCAGGGGCAGAGGGTGAAAGAAAGCTGTAAATGTTGATAAAAACCACCGTTATGTTATAGGTAGACCCTCTTTGCTCGGAGGACCATTAGAGTCGTTGATTTGACGATGAAACCCTGTATGTGTGTGAGTAACGTAGAGTAAGCAATGTCTAGAATGGCATCGACGTCGGGCGAGAGAGCGAAGCAAATGCACAAAGCAAAATACTCTGTGCATATTATTTCTTTCTATATTTTTTTTTTTGCATATTACTGCTGAATATTTCTCTGACTTATCCGAAATCCGATTTTGATACAAGCGATCTGTATATTGAAAATGAAAGTCAGGTGCCTGCATCAGCTGATCATAGTGCTGGACACACTCGTGCAGCAGACACGCCAATGAAAACGTTCGTCCTGGGAGGACTACACAGACATCGATCTGGGGGAGACAAGCTAGCAACTGGACTTCACCAAACGACGTGAACACTACAGATTAGCAGCCACTCGACTACTTCAAGATGTTTTTTTACCATTATGTACTGTATATTACATTATTACGTATATAATAATTATGTGAATATGCATACTGTAGGGGCTCCTGGAACATAAAACAGAGTGACAACAGAAGTATTTTATGTTGATTTGTGAATGAAACCATTGCTTTGTGTGCTTTTTAGAAAACTGAGGTTTTTTGTTTTTTTTTACATATTTAGCCTTGGGACAAAAGGAAAAAAAATCATTAGCCCTAAAAGAGTTAAGAAACAGAAACAGATGACTCCCAGGTAACAGGGTTGGGGGACGAGTGGGGCAGTTTAGGGGTGACTGGACGGGTAGAGAGGTGCGCCACTTTCCTGTAGAGAAAGTACAGTAATGTGCAGGATGCTGTGTTCCGGCGTATCGTCATACGGGGGGGAAAAAAGTATCCGATCACATATTTTAAAAACACTCCGTGGTCCAAGGCAGCGATTAAAACTAGAGGCATAAATAGAACGGATTTTACTGTAGTGTGATAGATTACATGCATTATGCATTCTTAGAAAATAATGTAGGTAAATGCAGAAGTGTGAGCAAAGCTTTAATAGCAATAATCCTTGTTTTCCTCCTAAAAATACTTTAAATCCCCCAAAAATCTCTTGGTATTGATTTTTTGCATTTTATAACATGTTCCCTATGAAGAGCGCTCTACATAGTAATGAGCCAAACAAGTGAGTTTAGTTTTTTGCAAAATATATTTTTGCATAAGTATTGCAAAAAATTCAACTTATCTGGATCACTGTTCATAGACAAGATCTTAGACAAATGGAGAGAGTCAGCATTTGATGGTCCGTAAGCACACAGCTAAGTCTTTGCATTTATGTGCAGCTCCATGTGTTTCCACCTAATTTCCCTTCTGCGGAATGACATTCAAGTTTCATGACTTACATATTAAAATTAGGCATGCAGTTGTAGGTCTGTTGTGACTCCTTGACAGACGCACAAAGACCAGCACAACCCCTTGGCACCAGCGTTCCTGCAAGAAGAGCCAAGCCTCTAGACAAAAGTATGGCATACTGCCCTGTAAGACAAGGATGGCAGCACACTGATCAGAACAGGCTAACTAAATGAGAGACATGGTGGAATGAAAGTCAACAATCACAGAGAAACAAAACTCCAAACAAGTCTGTGAGCCAAAAGAGAAATCAAAATTAGGTAGACAGATGGGCAGACAGAAAACACCAGACTGAAAACAAGCAAAACTACCAAAAACGTGAAAAAAAAAAATCGGAAAAAGGTTAAAACGTCCAGCCAGTAAAAATAATTCAGAATCAGGGAGGTTTCTTCAAAGACAGGAAACCCAGTAATCAAGTGAAAGACTTTAATCAAGCAACATCTTTTATTTCTCTTGTCCTTACCATCCTATAAATGCTGCTATATTAGTAACCCTTTAACCGTCACCTTATCGTGGTGGAGGGGTTTGCGTGTCCCAATGATCCTAGGAGCTCTGTTGTCCGGGTCTTTATACCCCTGGTAGGACCACCCAAGGCAAACTGGTCCTAAGTGAGGGATGAGACAAAGAGCGGTCAAACAGACCTTCTATGATGAATGAAAACTTTGGACGGCATTTTCCCTTGCCCAGATGCGGGTCACCGGGGCCCCACTCTGGAGCCAGGCCTGGAGGTGGGGCTCGATGGCGAGCGCCTGGTGGCCGGGCCTGCACCCATGGGGCTCGGCCGGGCACAGCCCGAAGAGGCAACGTGGGTCCCCCTTCTCATGGGCTCACCACCTATGGGAGGGGCCAAGGAGGTCGGGTGCAGTGTGAGTTGGGTGGTGACCGAAGGCGGGGACCTTGGCGGTCCAATTCTCAGCTACAGAAGCTGGCTCTTGGGACGTGGAATGTCACCTCTCTGAAGGGGAAGGAGCCTGAGCTAGTGCGCAAGGTCGAGAGGTTCCGGCTAGATATAGTCGGACTCACCTCGACGCATAGCTTGGACAAAACTTGGGCATGGGAGGAGTTTGGTGAGGCCATGGAGAACGACTTTCGGATGGCTTCGAGGAGATTCTGGTCCACCGTCCGACGTCTCAGGAAGGGGAAGCAGTGCAGTGTCAACACTGTATATGGTGGGGATGGTGCACTGCTGACCTCGACTCGGGACGTTGTGGGTCGTTGGGGGGAGTACTTCGAAGACCTCCTCAATCCCACTAACATGCCTTCCAATGAGGAAGCAGAGCCTGGAGACTCGGAGGTGGGCTCCCCCATCTCTGGGACTGAGGTCACCGAGGTGGTCAAAAAACTCCTTGGTGGCAGGGCCCGGGGGTGGATGAGATACGTCCGGAGTTCCTCAAGGCTCTGGATGTTGTAGGGCTGTCTTGGTTGACACGTCTCTGCAAGATCACATGGACATCAGGGACAGTGCCTCTGGATTGGCAGACCGGGGTGGTGGTCCCCCTCTTTAACAAGGGGGACCGGAGGGTGTGTTCCAACTACAGAGGGATCACACTCCTCAGCCTCCCTGGAAAAGTCTATTCGGGGGTTCTGGAGAGGAGGGTCCATCGGATAGTCAAGCCTCAGATTCAGGAGGAACAGTATGGTTTTCATCCTGGTCGCGGAACAGTGGACCAGCTCTACACCCTTAGCAGAGTCCTGGAGGGTGCATGGGAGCTTGCCCAACCAGTCTACATGTGTTTTGTGGACTTGGAAAAGGCATTCGACCGTGTCCCTCGGGGAATCCTGTGGGGGGTGCTCCAGGAGTATGGGGTACCGGACCCCCTGATAAGGGCTGTTCGGTCCCTGTACGATCGGTGCCAGAGCTTGGTCCGCATTGCCGGCAGTAAGTCGAACCCGTTTCCAGTGAGAGTTGGACTCCGCCAGGGCTGCCCTTTGTCACCAATTCTGTTCATAACTTTTATGGACAGAATTTCTAGGCGCAGCCAGGGTGTTGAGGGGGTCCGGTTTGGTGGACTCAGGATTGGGTCACTGCTTTTTGTAGATGATGTTGTCCTGTTTGCTTCATCAGGCCGTGATCTTCAGCTCTCTCTGGATTGGTTCGCAGCTGAGTGTGAAGCGGCTGGAATGGGAATCAGCACCTCCAAATCCAAGACCATGGTCCTCAGCCGGAAAAGGGTGGAGTGCCCTCTCAGGGTTGGGAGCGAGATCCTGCCCCAAGTGGAGGAGTTCAAGTATCTCGGGGTCTTGTTCACGAGTGAGGGAAGAATGGAGCGTGAGATCGACAGGCGGATCGGTGCGGCATCCGCAGTAATGCGGGCTCTGCATCGGTCTGTCGTGGTGAAAAAGGAGCTGAGCCGCAAGGCGAAGCTTTCAATTTACCAGTTGATCTATGTTCCTACCCTCACCTATGGTCAAGAGCTATGGGTAGTGACCGAAAGAACGAAATCGCGAATACAAGCGGCTGAAATGAGTTTCCTCCGCATGGTGTCTGGGCTTTCCCTTAAAGATAGGGTGATCTGATCAGGATGCCTCCTGGACGCCTCCCTGGTGAGGTGTTCCGGGCACGTCTAACCAGGAGGAGGCCCAGGGGAAGACCCAGGACACGCTGGAGGGACTATGTCTCTCGGCTGGCCTGGGAACGCCTCGGGATTCCCCCGGAAGAGTTAGAAGTAGTAGCCGGGGAGTGGGAAGTCTGGGCATCTCTGCTCAAGCTGCTGCCCTCGCGACCCGACCTCGGATAAGCGGAAGAGAATGGATGGATGGATATATTAGTAATCAATAGCTACCAACATTAGGAAAATCCTGGCCAAAATGGAATGGCTGGAGAGTGGAGACCATTCAAATCGTGACAATGTGTGCTGCCAGAATTCGTTGACTTTATAGGATTATTGTCTCTTATACAGGAGCACCGAAATCAAGATATCAATATCTTGTGTTGATCTTGCAATGATCGATTTTGTACCCTTCTCCTCTAACACTTGTTCCTAAACAGCTACCCAGAATGATGTTTACTCATGTAGATCCACGTGGGCAGGACTGGCATCCTGGCCGGAAGAGGAGATAGGAGACTCCCATCCAACTAAGGAACTAACAGGCAGATAGGCATCCTGGCTGAGGAGGAGAAGGGAATCAGACCCGGAAGGAAAGACTAGAAGGGATGGACGGACAGCCCACTGAAAAGGGAAGATGTCACCTGGGGCTTTTTACTTCCCCAGCAACCACGGATATCAGTGTCCAGTAGGAAGCCAACAGGGCATGCCGGGAGATGTAGGCCGGCAGGGCAGCCCTGCTGAGGTCACTGCGTGCCGCAAGGGGGCGCTGCAGGGAGACAAACTCCCTCCTATAATGGACGTTCAAATGACCCGGAAGTACTTCCATCGGCAGTGGCCCTGGCACCGGAAGTATTCCCGGGTCCTTAATAAAAGGGACCGCACTCCCTAACCCAGGCGAGTCGGAGCTGGGAGGACGTGGAGCAACACTCGGTTGGAGGAGGGCAGTGCGGTGGTGGTGAGAAGTATTGTGGGGAGAGAGAAAAAGAGAATCTTGTGCTTATGTTAACTTTGTGTCACATTTTGTTAATTTTCTTGAGGAGTGTGTATAATAAACACACTGTTATTTGAACCCTAGACTCTTAGTGTGTTCTTGCTGGGGTTCGCTGATGCCCTGCTTTGTATCACACTCGATTATGTTGACCTCTTTGGTAAGTCGTTTTGGATAAAGGTATCTGCTAAATGAATAAAGGTAAAAGCAAATCTTATTTGTCTGTATGAGCCAATAATAATGAGGATATTTACATCTGGTCATTTTGACCCTGAGACTTCAAGGTTTTTCAGTTGGAAAATTGACTCATGTACAGTATCTTCTATAAATTTGCAACTTTTTGGACCTAGTATTCCATTTTGCAGTGCTGGTTTTCTTGAGGGATCTTATTGCTAGGCAGCTGTCCTTTTAGCACGTGATTTTCAGTACTCACTCTAAAGAGACGTGCCTTGGCCGAAAGTGAATTTTGGCTTGTGGTTTGATCTTGTGACATTTTTGCCATAATAGATTTGATCCTTCCAGTTGGAAAGGATGAACAAGATTAATTTGGATTGTGAGTAACACCCTCAAAAAGGCAAAGAGACAGCGAGCGTGCATGTGAGTGTAGTCTGGTCCAAGCAGAGTTTGTTTAGGCTTTAGATTGACACCATATGAAAAGGGTGCCATGGTCAGAGCCCAAATCAAGAGGACCAATCCTAAAGGGAACTTGCCTGAGAAGTATTGCACAAAAATGGCCTTGAAATATCTAAAACCTGACCAGTTCTCCCAAAAACAGGGTTCGCCCTGGGAAGCCTGACCCCCAAACTCAACTGGCAGGCTTTGGCTTATCCAGGCCCCAAACATAAGGAACACGTTTTTAAATGTTCAAAATGCTTTAAATGCCCCCAAAATATACCAAAACTGTCAAATCTTTGTGGGTTAAAAAGCAAGGATTTATTTTGATTAAATTTAAAAAAGACAAAATAGGCCAAAGACAAAAAAAGTTTGCCTAACAATGCAACACACAACGATAAATCCAACAATTGCAAACCAGAGGCAGAATCACACATTCAGTAACCAGAAGAAACTGTCATACTCATGGGAAAGCAAAGCACTGTTTAAAAGGCAAGCAACCACAATGAAGCACTGAAGGACCATCTCCCCTGACTCACAATACACAGTACATAGGCCAGGGGTCTCCAACTCCGGTCCTGTTGTGCCGCAGTGGCTGCAGGTTTTCATTCTAACCCTTTTCTTAATTAGTGACCAGGTTTTTGCAGCTAACGAAATTCATTTTAATTGACTTGTTTTCTAAAATTTGGTCCACCAGAATTGCTTCAAGAGAAATGAGATGTGAAACGAGCCAAGTCGGGACCTCAAACTCCAAGCAGTTTCTTAATTAGAGGCTGATTCTTGTTGTTAATTGAACCCGCTATTTAATTTCATTGCTTGTCACTGCTCTCATTCTACCACAGCAGGCATTTCCAAAGCCGTTGGTATTCTTTTTTTTCTAAGAGCACCGCCAGAATAGTTTGTGGACCTGAGCACATCAGCATTACTGAGACCTTTTGCCTTTCTTTCTTGTCAGATATTGTATGGTGGACACGGGTTAGCTGGGGATTTGTTGGCTCGTTTTGTATCTCATTATTGTTTGGCCGCTAATTAGGGTGTCTGAATCTTAAACAGCAAGTCAACTAAAATGAAGGCAAAATAATCATTATTATTCTTTCAGTTTATATAGCACTTTTCTCACTACTCAAAGCAGCTTGCAAACTCCACACTGGGAGGACCCGGGATGCCAATTGATGTTGTCCTTAAATCTCTGTAAATCTCCTCACTAATTAAGAAAAGGGTTAGAATGAAAACCTGCAGCCCACAGTTGCACTCCAGGACCCCTGATATAGTCTCAAGGTGGTCCTTCAGCAGTGACATCAGGGTAACCCTGACTCTTGGGGTTCAAAACCAAAGAAACATGAGAGAACACATCACACAGACACTAAATAATAAATGAACAGAATGGCATTAATGAAATTTCCATGAACAACTAAAACACATGAGAAATAATCCCTCAGAAAAAGCAAAGATGTCAAAAGGAAATAAACATAACCTGGCTGTAACATAACAAGGAGAAACATTGATTGCCTGAGCGCGCATGTCACCATTAAATAATGTGGTCTCCAAAACCAGGTGACCGTATGCCCATGACGCCACATGCACACACATAGTACAGGCCTCCTAATGATGTGTGACACACAGTATGTAGAAAGGCGACCAATGATACAGCAACATCTTAATATAAATAATGCAAGAATATGGAATGATTATGTAATCGTGACTATTTTTTCTCTGTGTATTCTCGTTCGGTTATCTGAACGTTTTGATGTTGCGTTCCACTTTGTTCTCTGACGTTCTGTTTCAAGCACTCCTTGCTCAAATACAATTCTGCGTTTCATCTCAGGAGCTAATAAGTCGACACCAGTCTACTGCGCAATTGTAGTAGAGATCTGTGGAGATCTCAATTACAGTGAATTGGAACTTGAACTCGAATCCTTCCTATTTGAAAAAAACTTCTCAAAAAATGGCAGGAGCAGGATATCTGCCAGCAACTTACAAGTCTGCAGACAAGATGTCAGCCCAACTTTTAAGACAACTTTTCCTTTTTGTACTTCTATACAGCATATCACTGCAAAGCAATCTGTTTAAGCGAATATCTCTAGCTGACATTTTCTTGTTTTTTTATGTGCTTTTCATTGCCCCCAAGTTAATGATGCAAGTGCTGTGTGCCTGAAGAAAATGGTTTGTACAACTTGAAGAATAAAATGCTCCATAGAGCACAATACAGCAGTTGCCTTGAACTCCTGCTTTCTGCTTTCCTTGTCCCTTTTTACAATTAAAAGAATTTCCAAGAAAGGGGGGTTACTTACTCTTTTCTTTCATTTTGATTTGCTGTTTCAATGATTGCCTTCTCTTGATTCTCAAAGGACAACTTAACTTGTCCTTCCTGAAAAGATTGGCTGAAGCAGTCTGTACAAGGTTCTGCCTCTCCAGTGGTGTACCTGATGGATTTCATATTCAACTTTTTTATATAACTGTTGCTGTATGCTAAGCTTTGACTTCAGTATTTTGTACCCAATACATCGTGTCTATTTAATTCTAACATTTTTGTGGAAAATTCAGTGATGCCCTTTGACACCTTTTTGCTCCAGTCTCATTTCATACATCCATCCATCCATTATCCAACCCACTATATCCTAACACAGGGTCACGGGGGGTCTGCTGGAGCCAATCCCAGCCAACACAGGGCGCAAGGCAGGAAGCAAACCCCGGGCAGGGCACCAGCCCACCGCAGGGCACACACTATTTTAGAATCGCAAATGCACCTAACCTGTCTTTGGACTGTGGGAGGAAACTGGAGCACCCGGAGGAAACCCATGCAGACATGGGGAGAACATGTAATACTGTATATTCAGATGCAAATATCTTATTGCCATAACAATGTCAACTGTCTGGGATTTGATTTGACGAAGCTCACGCAAATGAAATGACAATACAAACATAACAGGAGTAAAACAGTAATCATCATTTCCCTTCAGGCACAGACACTCAATTTAACCCAACTCAAACACTGGGCTAGATAAGCTTAGCATCACTTGATTTAAGAATTAACTGGATCTCGGGCTTGTTTATCAGCCCTATGTTAAACATACAGAGCCAAGATTATCATTTTGACAGTACATTTTTAATTGTTGTGAATATTTTTGCACCTTCAAAATGTATTTATTATGTTTTATTTTCTACCCTTTTGATGGTCTTATCACATTATCTAGATGCTGTGCATATGTTAATCAATGACAAATCAAATGCCAAGGGTGAAAGTTTGCAGTGCCAACCTCTCTAAACTTTACCTAAAGATAAAGGAATAATCTTTTGCAAATAGAATAAAAGTCTGTTAGGACTTTTATGTTGCTTAATAATCAGTCTCAATAACCAGTAAAAAAAAACTTAACTGATGGATGGGGTCGCACTGTAGTAGTTCTGTTGCCTTACAATAAGGAGACCGGGATTGGCGTCCCGGGTCCTCCATGCATAGATTTTGCATGTTCTCCTCGTGCCTGTGTGGGTTTCCTCCGGGGGTTCTGGTATCCTCCCACAGTACAACAACATGAAGGTTAGGTGGTTTGGTGATGATAAACTTGCCATAATGTGTGCTTGGGGTATGTGTGTGAAGTGTTTGCCCTGCGATAGATTGGCACCTTCTCTGGGGTTTGTTCCTGGCTTGTGACCCGTGCTAGCTGGGATAGGCTCCAATAGAACCCTGCAACTCTGTTCAGGATTAAGCGAGTTAGAAAATAACTGAATGACATTCCCTGTTTAGTTTGTAGTGGTGACCAAGAAATGGTTTTTATACAGAACGAGAGAAAGTTGACAATATAAGAGAATCTGTTGTTTTAATAACAGAAACCTAGCTAAATAAAAAAGAGGGGGGGCGAGTATAACATAGAGGGCTATACATGTTTTAGGAAGGATAAACTGCAATCCCACCTCATTTTCTATGACAAAAAGAATTCAAATTTTTAAAGTCCTGTTCAATTGGACAATGAGCCCCATCTTAGTGAGGACATCTGGTTTCATCTGAAAAGCATTAGAGAAAGAGGCCTTATTTTAGGAGTGTGTTATAGACCTCCCAATGTAGACAGTGATTTCAATGTACATCTTTTTAGTAATTGTATGCCTTGGGTATCTAGGCTACAAAAAGGACATAGCAGCGCTCGAAAAAGTCCAGAAATTAAGAAACTAGGCTGATTCCAGGGCCACAGGGGATGAATTCTGAAGATTATACGGCTCCAGCATAGTGGTGTTTATTTTCATAACTGCCAACCCTAAAATCGAGCCCCATCGTCAACCGTGTATGCAAGGCACTACAATATGAAATGTACTTTAAAGGGGGTTGTAATTAGAGGACAAAACACATCAATGTTTTGGGGCAACTTGTGGCCAACCCTGTACAACTGAAAAGATTTAAATTAAAAAAAAAAGTGAGTGTACAGTGTTAATTGAGTCTTCCTTGAACTTTCGTCTTCTCAAGAAGGTGGTTCTGCCGGTTATCAGGCATTGTGGGAAGAAGAGGTGGGTCCAGGTGAACGAACCCCAAAAGAGACGGCAAAGGTGGAAAACCATCACTCTTCCTCCTTTCCGCAGAGGAAGGAAAAGAGAGTCTGTTATTACACAGCGCCATCTCCTGTCCCAGTGGAGATTTACCATCTCCCAAGCCTTTAATCAGTCTCCCATGGGCACATGTGTGCCAAGGTCTTTGAGAAAAATGAGTAATTATGCAGTGTATATTTTTAATATCAATAAAGCAGTCTGCATTAAAAATATAACTTTGACACCCACCCTGAAGCTGAATATTAAGTGACTGAGATATTTTGCAGGGCGGCATGGTGGTGCAGTGGGTAACGCTGCTGCCTCACAGTTGGGAGACCTGGGGACCTGGGTTCGCTTCCCGGGTCCTCCCTGCGTGTAGTTTGCATGTTCTCCCTGTGTCTGCGTGGGTTTCCTCCGGGCGCTCCGGTTTCCTCCCACAGTCCAAAGACATGCAGGTTAGGTGGATTGGCGATTCTACATTGGCCCTAGTGTGTGCTTGGTGTGTGGGTGTGTTTGTGTGTGTCCTGCGGTGGGCTGGCACCCTGCCCGGGATTGGTTCCTGTGTTGGCTGGGATTGGCTCCAGCAGACCCCCGTGACCCTGTGTTTGGATTTAGTGGGTTGGAAAATGGATGGATGGATGGATATTTTGCTGCACTTTTATGATTATTTTCAGTTATCATTTAGCCCCCTTGGAGGTTTACTGGCTCCCCCCGGCTGAGAATCTTGGATCTAGTGCATTAAGATACGTTTGCCCAGTACATCTTTCACTCTGCTTTTCACGCAAGTGAATGCTTTTTCTTCTATAAGACTGTCCTTTCACTTCTGATCCCCAGCTCCCCAAACACACTAAATTGCCTACCACCTCTAAAACCTTTTACTCAAGCTGCAAGTTTTCTTTTTTTCCAACTTGAGCCGTCCTTTTCATTATTTTCTTTTTTGTGACATATCACCAGTTTTTTTTTTTCCTACCCTTTTTGACTGTTTATTTACGCTCTATTGCAATTTTCTGGCCTGAAAACGACACCGGAGTCCTTATCAGCGTGTCATGAGTGACCCTCAGGGTGCTGCTTAAGAGTGTTGTGCATTGTGTCCATTTCAATATACAGTAAAGTTGCTGTCTTCTCCCCCCCCAAGAGGTTAACTTTAAATGTCGTGTATCCGAGTCACTCCGCAGGGATCTAGCAGAATGGATTTGGTATATACGAGAACAAAATAACTTTCCTTCGAGTGCTTTTAAAGGCCTTCCACCATTTCCCTGGTGTAATGGGCAAAAAGGAATGCTTCTGTGATGCATGGCACAATACGGTCTGTGCGCAAAGTGGAGTCTAAAGATAATGCAAAGCCCAAGCGAAACACCATCCTGCAAGGCTTTGAGGCGCAGTGAATCAAGGGAGGTTTCTTGCACTTGTTCTTTTTAATAAAAAGAATAAATGTACTTTGCAGCTTAGTTGTAAGGGTTTTCTGTTTGGAGTGATTATATCTCACAGTTGGCTCAAGGACGTGTTAGGTTTCACTCAGGAAAAGCTCTGGGAAGGGAAATCTCCTCTGCTCTGTTCTGTTCTGCTTATGACCGCCACCGTGACTTAATGCACATCAGGACAAGCCGCACTGAAAAAATCATGAAGAAACTACAAGGTGTGATTTAATTGTATATTTGGCCAACATACTAATGCACTGCTGACTTACAAGATGATACATTTTTGTTTTAATTGTTCTCATCTTTTCTCCAGTGAGCAGAAATGTTAAGTGACACAGTGACCCTAAACAGATGAGTTTCCTGGTAGAAAATTTTATTTACTGTTCCAGCGATAATGGTGTGTACTTTAGAACACAAAGCACAGATAAAGGTTCGGAGCAGCCACCCCGTATACTTGAAAAGTATAATGTGAAAAAACAATGCAAAACAGAACTGAATACAACAGCAAAATGGCAGTTGTATGGTGAGTTGGCAGAGAATGGATTACTGGACAATGCCAACCTATGGTCTAGCGGATAAGTACAGTTAGCTGAGCCCTTGAGCTCTCTCCCATGAACACGTGTGTGAAAACTGCCAGGAATGACTTATTGCAAAACAGTAAAATGACTCTATTCAGCTGTATTAGAGCCATGTTAGGCTGGGGTCAGAGCAGAGGAAACAGACATGTCACTCTTGGGATTTATCTACATGCCCTTCCTGTATTAAATGAACTGCATAAACCCAGCAGAAGGGCCACCTTTGATGCTGCCTGCTATTTCTACACAATGGAGACCTTCTTTGTAAACAGAGAGCTGAACCCATTACTTAAACAATTGTTCAATACTTACAGTACATTTATTGGAACCATGGTGGTTGGCATTGGTGCCTCACTTCTGCTGTATCCTGGGTTCAGGTCATGGCCTTGTTATTCTCCATCTGGACTTAAAAAAGTATCTATCTATCTATTTTTTTTATTTGGTATAGTGCTCATCACTGAGTGCAGGCACTATGGCAGGTTCCCAAGTAAAATGCAAGTATAGATTTTACAGATTACTCCATACTGTGCATGTAAGACGCATATTTGTTTAAAACAAACAGAAGACGAAACAGAAACTGATTAACTAACATACATGGAAACCAACAATGTCTTTCCATCCATTAATTGTTGCACTATGGCCAGTTGACAGTGTAGGAGAGGAAAATAAGAACCTCAGTCAACATCATCCCTGGAGAAAAAAACATCTTGGGGTCCACAATCGATTGGACATCAAAGACACAGGCACATTCCTGAAGATCTCAGCCAACTGGGCGCCCATCCTCCCCTGGGCATTCTATAATAGAGTCTATGCCGGGCCATCTGATCTGATGAATTAATCTTTCTATCCAATGATTCCAATGCCCCCAGTATCTGAAATGACTTTTCCATGGGCAGGAGAACAGCTTGCTAGTAGAGTATTGGCACCAAGTGTCACATCAAGATACTGAAAGGAGAAACAGAAGGCAGAACGGTTAGTAACACTTTAGAAATATTGTACTCCTTATATTTTTGTACAGCTAATCAGCAGCTCTAGTCAGGGTATGCCAGACTTTCTCCTTCTTTTGGCTGCTCCAGTTGCCACAGAGGATCACCTGTTTCCATAGCTTCCTGTCCTCTGCTTCTTGCTCTGTTAAACCCATCACCTGCATGTCCTCTCTCACCACATCCATAAACCTTCTCTTAGGCCTTCCTCTTTTCCTCTTGCCTGGCAGCTCAATCCTAAGCATCCTTTTCCCAATATACCCAGCATCTCTCCTCTGCACATGTCCAAACAAACAAAATCTCACCTCTCTGACTTTGTCTCCCAACAGTCCAACCTGAGCTGACCCTCTAATGTACTCTTTAACTCTGCCACCTCCAGCTCTGCCTCCTGCTTTTTTGTCTGTACCATCATCTCCAATCCATATACAGTAACTTTTCCAGACTATCTCTGCCTATTGTCAATGTAACAACTGCACAAGGTTAGACTTTCGGAGAACCTTGCTACCAATCCCGTCTAATTCTCAATAATTTAATGCAAAGAAAACATGTGTTGAGTTGTCCTGACTTCCCTTTAAGGTAGACTGATTAGGATAGTGGCTCTTCCGTATTTAACGTGTTAAGTGAGGAAAAGGCAGGTCCAGGTGGACAAACTCTGGAGGTGACGTCAGATGGAATGGTGTCAGTCATCCTTTCTGCAGAAGGATAAGAAGAAAGGTCATTAGGGCACTGTGCCACCTCCTGTCTCGGCAGAGAATTACCATCGCCCAAGCCTTCAAGCTGTTTCCCATGCACACACAGCGTACTCATTCTCTGTTTCTTCCCACATCCCAACATTTACAAGACTTCAGTAAAATTAAGAGATTCCTCTCCCCCAGATTTTTACATGGTTTTATCTTTTTTTTTTTTAATTGCTAAGCCCGTATGGTAGTACTTGCTATAAAATGGAGATTGACCGATCAAAGTCACCTGAAGGATTAATACCTGACATTTTGTATATAAGAAAACAACTTCCATAAATAAGCTGTTGCTGCATTTTTTTAAGGTTTCCAAAATCTCACCTCTCCTTCTCATTCATTGGTCAAGAGTCCTGCTTCAGATCAAAAGCTTGTACCTATGTAAACATGTTTCCTATGCTTGCATTGCAGTATTTATTTAATGATATTTTAGCAGTCAGTACAAAATACATGGGGCAGGTAACATAAAAAAAAGAAAAAAAACATATTTGGGTGGAGCATTCCTTTAACTTTTTGAGGGCTGAATATTTTTTCCAGTTTTCTGAAAAGCACACAAGGCAATGGTTTCACACATAAATCAGCATAAAATGTCTTCTGCTGCTGTGGCTGCTGTCAGCGCTCATTTCGGTGTCTCTGGTGACAGCAGCTGTGCGAGGGCAAGTCAATGACCAGCAGTAATACGCACAGCAGTCGCAGTCACGGTGTGACACAATCTTGTTTGTACCTTTTGTCATCGTAAGAGGCGATCCTCCCAGGTGAGCGTTGGCATAGGTGCATCATCTACATGGACATGTTCAGCACCACAATTAGTGTATGCTGGTAACTCACTTTCGTTTTTCGATCTCCAGATCACTTACATCAAAATGCGACCACTCAGAGTCCCACTCAGCGATACGATACGTAAAACGTCGTCCATAGAGTATTTTGTTTTGGGCCTTCGCTTTGGGATTTCACCAGAGGTCGATGCCATTTGAGGAGTTGTTTGCTCTCCACTACTCACGCACACTCAGGAAATCTCAGTCAAATCAACAAAGTTACCTTTAAAGAGAGTCAAACTAAAACATAACGGTGAGTTTTGTCACAGTTTACAGCTGATTGCCGTATTCTACCCCTGAATTTCGACAAATGTCAACATCCACCCTAAAAGAGTTAAATCTAAGCCAACTTTAAATCATCAGTCAGTCAGTCATTTTCTAATTTGCTTAGTGCTGAACAGGGTTATTGGAGCCTGTCCCAGCTAGCATAGAGCATAAGGCAAGAACAATCCCTGGACAGGTTGCCAGTTCATCACAGGGTGAACACACACCCATGCGCACACACACAACCCAAGTACACACTAGGGCAGCAGTTCTCAAACTGTGTGGTAAGTAACAAAAAAAATGTTGCCATACGTGGCGTAATTTCACTATTCGTAGGGAAAAGCCAAGCAAAATGACACCTTTTATTGGCTAACTAAAAAGTTTACAATATGCAAGCTTTCAAGGCAACTCAGGCCCCTTCTTCAGGCAAGATGTAATCATGGCTTTTCTCTACATTCATAATGGCTAACACGGTACAACACCCTAGTACTACAGCTATTCGTAGGGAAATTTTAAACTTGTAGCAGTGTATCGGCAGCAAAAAATATAGGAATAAATTTGATTAGGGTTTCAAAAAAACGTTAGGGGGGGCGCGATTAAAACTGTTATGAAAGCTCGGGTCGCAAATACAGTACCTAAAGGTTGACAAACGCTGCACTAGGGCCAGTTTAGTATCACCAATCCACTTACTGTAACCTGCATGTCTTTGAACTGTAGGAGGAAACCGGAACATCCAGAAGAAATCCTTGAAGACATGGAAAGAACATGCAAATTCCATGCAGGGATGTGAACCCTTGCCTCCGTACTCCATACTGCGAGGCAGCAGCGTTACCACTGCACCGCTATGTTGCCCTTTTCCCTGATGTTTAAAGCCTAATTTTAAACTAAAGGAATTGCTCAGAAAAACTTATAATGTTCAAGAAAGAGTGAAATCATAAGGAAATCGCAACACAGCATGAGTCAAACATGTAACAAAAGAAAATCAAAGTCCTTTTTAAAACTTGAGTGAAAATTTAAAAGGAACAAATCACAAAAAGGGAAAAAGTTATTACACACAAAATTAAATGGAAATAAGGTTTCTTTTCTGTATTGTTACAATTTTGCCTTTCTCATGTTAAGCTTCAGTTACACTCTGTTCTTAAAGACGCTTTACTCCTCTATGGTATACTCTAATAAAGTTCACAGTTTCAAGGTTTTGGTTACACGCAGCATTATGTTATGGTTTGAAACGGTGTGCCCTCCTTGCCTTGTCAACTGCAAGGGAAAACAAAAAATGTCTCAGTTTGAAGTGTTTACAAAGTTTGAAGTGTTAGCTTTCAGAGGTTGAGGCAGAACCTTTCATTATCTCTGTGTTGTATCTATAAGTAGACAAACACTTACAGGATATTCAGGAGTATTCCAACCCCTTCACTTTTGACACACTTTATTTTGTTGTAGATTTAATTTTAAATGGATACATTTGCCATTTTGCCCATCAATCTACTGTAAAAGAGAGACTAAGGCAGAAAAGTTTTTGGGTGATCCACCCCATGTATTGTACAGAAAACAACAAAAATGCAACTGCAGTTCCACAGAGTATCACCATAGACTGAGTCTCCAACAAAAGACAGATTGAAAACCAAGGTTATGCGGGCGGTTAAATAGCCTCCAAAAAAAGGAAGAGGTGGGATAATGAGGTAATTGCCGGAAATTAGGTCATCGTGGATGTGGTGAGCAACAGGAAGATTAGGTATAGCTATTCTCTTCAGAGGATCTGAAAAAGGAGGAAGGAGAAGCATTAGTCCCCTCATTTAGCCCCTGTCCCTGTGTTTTAATCTTCCCTAGACCCCCAAGCTGCCTCCAAAACGCACGTGTGTGACACTACACTCAGTAAATCTTAATGACAAAGGCTTGCAAATTGTATTGAAAATCAAAAACTGAAATCTGTCATTAATAGAAGCATTGAAACCCTTAATTCAGTACTTTGTAGAACCTCCTTTGTCAACAATTATACCTTAGAGTCTTATTGGTTACGTCTCTACCTGGATTTGGGCAGTTGATCCCATTCTTCTCAGCAGAACCTCTCAAGCTCCATTAGATTGGATGGCAAGTGTCCGTAAACTGCCATCTTTAGGTCTCTCCACTGATGTTCTATGAGTTTATGCCTGGGCTTTGACTGGGCCACTCAAGGCCTATCAGAGACTTCTTACGGAGCCACTCCATGGTTGTCCAGTCATTTTCAGTCTGAAGTAATGTGCATTCCAAAGCAGGGTTGTTTTAAGGACCTTCTCTGTATTTGGCTGCATTCATACATCATTAAATTTTGATCCATAGGCTCTGCCCTCAGTAACACCCCCCATGGCATGATGCTGCCACCACCATGCTTCACTAGAGGGATGGTATTAGGCAGATGAAGAGTAGTGCCTGGTCTTCACCAGACCTGGCGTTCTCCCCAAAGAGTTCCATTTTTATCTTGTCAGGCCTTTAACCAGTCACATGGCCCTTACTCACTTATTTTTACTTCTTTTAGCCAATCTCACAGGTGGCGCAGTGGTAGTGCTGCTGCTTTGCAGTAAGGAGACTGTTGAAGATTGTGGGTTCGCTTCCCGGTTCCTCCCTGTGTGGATAGCGCTTTGAGTACTGAGAAAAGCACTATATAAATGTAATGAATTATTATTATTATTAATCTACCATACACACCTGATTGATGGAGTGCTCCTGAGTTGGACATCTTTCTGACAGTTTTTCCCATTTCAGTAGAGGACTTCTGAAACTCGTGCGACCACTAGGTTATTGGTCACCTCCCGGATCGAGGTCCCTCTTGCCTGGTTATTCAGTTTGGCCAGATGACCAACTCTTGGAAGAGCCCTGGTGGTTCCAACCTTCCTCTAATTCACAATTATTGAGGCCATTCTTCTTCTGTGAATTCTCAAAGCTTTACAAATTTTTTTATCCCCTTGCCCTGCTCTATGCCTCAGCACAATTTGATCACAGAGGTCTACAGAGTATGCCTTGGATGTCATGGCTTGATTTTTGATCTGATGTGCAATCGGACTTGTGGGACCTTACAGACACGGGCACACTTGGGCCTTTCTAGATGATGTCCAATCAACCCAGTTTGGCACCGGTGGACTCCAGTCAAGTTGTCAAGGATCGTTCAAGCAAACAGGATGTGCCTGATCACAATTTGGTGTGCCACAGCAAAAGCTCTGAATACTCTCATGAATGAGAGGTTTCAGTTTTTGATTTTTAATACATTTGCAAACCTTTCTGAAAACGTTCGCTTTGTCATTATGGACTATAGGGTGTAGATTGATATGGAAATATAGCAAATTGATTAATTTTAAAATTAATAACACACAATAGAGAATGCATAAAGTGTCAAAACTGGAATACTTTTGGAATCCCCTGTATTTTAATTTAACATAAGATGAACTCCCCTGAAATGGCTCTTTCATACACTTTTTAATTCATTATTTAACTGTGGCAGGTCTCTCCTGTGCCTATTCATTTTTGCCATCTTCTTTTTCAATTCTTGACGTGTTTTCCATTTCAGTTACAATATAGTGTGCTACTTTAATAACTTTGAGACATTAATCCCTCACACTTCAAGCCAAGGTTGTGCGTGCCTCCTAACTATTTATTGGGTCTGTTTTTTAAAGCATTTTGTGGGAGCGCTTGCTGTGAAAGGAGCTGTATAAAAGAGAGATTCATCTTCCCTGTTAAATTTGGCCGCTTTGACTCTTTAGCGAGCGCTCTCAATAATAAACTACACTTGCTCTGCTCCGTCTCCTTTCTCGCCACCTCTGCAGCAGAGTTCATCAGCAGCTGGAAAGATTATGCTCTCCATCTTCCTGCCAAGCTTCGGCAGTGCGTGTTTTGCTGATGCTCTCCTTCTTATTGTTCAGCAATTATTCTCTTCCAACTCTTGTTTAGCAACCTGCCTTTGTACCCCAAAGCTGCTTCTGTCAAGACACGTTTGTCTTCTCCCTCTCTCTGCATGTTCTACTGATCGAGGGTTTGTGTTTTTTTGTTTTTTCTATGTCATTGCCTGTTCACTTTGCTCTATTAGTGTGAAGTGCAGAATATTTTACCAAGAGTGCAACCAATTATAAATGCTTCAGTCCCCCAGAATGAAGGACCAGCATCCATTACTCAACTTCTGTTTAACTCTGCATAAGCTGTCGTGCTGAACCAGGGTTAAAATAGGGTGTGTGACCAGTAGGGGGTGTAACAGCACCCCAAACTCCCCCAGACACAACTATACAACACAATCCCGGGTTCAAATGCAAGATTTTCCTTATTCTTTACCTTCACTGTTCTTCCAATTCACCTCCACAATAGCACAACACGACAATAAATTTATTTCTTCCTTGGTGGCAGGATTGGCACTCCAGCCACTGTAAAAAACCTCACATGCTTCAGTGTAGTTCTGAGGTGTCACCCGTTGCATTGATGCACTTGGATCTCAATCCGGGTGGTCTGTCGTGTGGTGGGTGTGGCAACGTACTGTAATGCTCCCCACCTCTCTCTCTCTCTCTCTTCCACACTTCCCTTAAGGCCTCGTCCACACTCCTCCCAACTCTGACTAATATTACAGGAAACTTGGCCTCTTTCATGACAGACCTGGGAGCATTGCATGCTTGGAAGCACTGCCAGGTCAAGAAGAACTCTTTGAGGACTGAATATTTTTTCCAAAAAAAACACAATTTTCGGTGTTCTTCCAGACGAACTTGAAGTGGAGAAGGACAAGCAAACGGTGATTGCATTCACTACACTTTTGGCACGCAGACTTTTTCTGTTAAATTGGAAGAATCCTAACTCTCCGCTGATAAGTGTTGAATAAGAATAAAGAAAACCTTCCATTTTGTATTTTGAGCTGGGCACAGCAAAAACCTAAAAGTGTGTACGTGACATTTAGCATGCACAGCAATTGTTTATTTGTGTGAGCAGTTCAAAAGAATCTGACTTTGCAGGACATATGTATATTTCGAAACTTGTTCTTCCTTTGTAATGAAGAAATTTACCTCTGTACTCTGTAACTGCCGTATAAATTTAGCTTTTAGGCTCTTGCATCAATCCTTTGGACTTCTCCAAAAGTGTGAAGCTTTGCACGCAACCAGCTCATATATAAGAGCTGCAAACGTCTGCTGGGGGGGGCTTTTGCAATTGCTAACTGACTCCAGTCTAGGTATGCAACAAATAACAATAATAAAAGAAGGCTTTTGAACATTCTCTTCTGGTGTGAGACCCTGACTCCTTCCATAATCACGGGTTAGTGATTTTCTTCTTCCACATAAGTCAGTGGGAAACCGATGTTTTATATTATTTGAAATTGGAAAAAATCAAATTCTCAGTTAAAGGATCTGTACAAAATTTTTTCAAAACCTGGCAGGATCTAATCAATATTATTTTAGAATAAGAGAAATAACTATTATCACATTTAATTCCCTTCTCCATCTCTTATTTACCTATATATTTATTTCTCCCTTTCTTTTATTTAGTGTTGCCTTATTAAAAAGCCCTAAGCAATTCTCCTTTGGCTTAGCTCTCCTTCTCAGGGGTGGGATTTGATTTGTCTTCAGTTTTGTTTGGTTATAAATTGATCTATTTGTATGGAATGATTACAATAAAAATTAATAAATAAATATAAAAAAAACACAATTTTCTGTAAAGCAATAATTTCACAATTAAAATTGAATCTGAAATCAACAGAAAACGTCTGTTGCTACTTGCTGTGCCCACCAGTTCGCCAGGTGGATATCAAGTTTTGTCAAAAGGAGGGGTTGACGGTGGTAATCAACTGTAAACGGTGACAAAACCCACCATTATGTTTTAGTTAGACTCTCTTTGGCAGAAGGAAAGTTAGCTTCATTGGTCTGACCGAGATTCCCTGCTCTTGCATGAGTAGCGTGGAGCAAACAACAGCAACAATGTTCTCAACATCTGGCAAGAGATTGAAGTGAATACATAAAGCAAAATACTTATTGAATGATGTTGGATTGGATTCTGATTTTGATACATGTGATCAAAAACAAATTTGAGGTACCAGCATCAGCTGACAGGTCCCCAGCAGATCGAACCCCAGATGATTGTGGTGCTGAACAGGTTCATGTAGCTGATGCGCCTGCAGCAACGTTCACCTGGGAGGACCACCACTTACAATAACAAGAGGTACAAACCACATTGTGATCCACTGTGACCGCCACTGCCACCCTCCACCATGTGAAGAGAGCCTGGCAGCCACTGGTGGGCACAGCATGTAGTAACAGATATTTTATGTTGATTTCAAATTCAATTTTGATTGTGAGATTATTGTTCTGTGTGCTCTTCAGAAAATTGTGCTTTTTTGTAAAAAAATATTCAGCCTGGGCTCTTTCAGACTAGGAGAAGCCAAGTTCTCTAGTCTGATGAAACCAAACTTGAAGTGTCTGGCCCCAGTTCTAAACATCATGTCTGGATGACACAGGGCACCCCCTCATCATCACCTGTGCAATACCCTTCCCACGGTAAAGCATGGTGGTGGCATGATCATGCTGTGGTTTTGGGAACTGGGAGACTAGTTAGGGTTGAGGGAAAGCTGAATGGAGCAAAGTACAGTAATATCCTTAATAAAAACCTGCTTGATGGAGCTCTGGACATTAGACTTGGTGGAAGGATCATCTACCAATAAGATAAAAGACCATAAGCACAAAACCGTGACAACACAGGAGTGGCAAGGCAGTGTGGTGTAGCAGGTTAAGGCTTTGGACTTCAAACCCTGACTCTGTGTGGCCATGAGTAAGTCACCTGACCTGCCTGTGCTTCAATTGGAAAACCAAAAGAAAAGTAATCATAAATGTTGTCAGTCGCCTTGGATAAAGGTAAGGTCAGAAAAAACAAGGCTTAAGGACAACTCTGGGAATATCCATGAGTGGCCCAGTCAGTGTTTAAACTTCAACCCAATCAAACATCTCTGGAGAGACCTGAAAATGATTGTCCACTGATGGTCTCCATCGAACCTCACAGAGCTTGAGAGCATCTGCCTGAGAAAAATGGCAGAAAATCCACAAATGCAGGTGAGCCAAGCTTGTTGTGTCAAACTCAAGTAGACTCCAGGATGGAATGGCTGCCAGAGGAGCGTCAACTAAGCATTGAGTGAAGGGCCTGAATACTTGTGTCAATGTGAGATTTCAGTTTTTAATTTTTAATAGGTTTACAAAAATTTCTAACATCCTGTTTACACCTTGTCACTCTGGGGTTTTGAGTGTTGCTTGATGAGGGAAAAAATAATTTAAGTGGTTTTAGCACAATGCTGCAACATAACAAAATGTGTAAAAAGTGAAGGGGTCTGAAGATTTTCTGATGGCACTGTAATGCAAATTTGAAAGAAACGAATGAATGCACTCCATTTTTTTGCATTTTTCACTACTTTTCTTTAATTAGCTGCTCAAAGCTTTGGAACTCGGTAACAACTCTGGTGTTGTGATCAGGCCAATTTCCGCAGTGGTATTAATTTACTTGAAGGGTGTGACTCTTTAATTAGTCCTAATCATATTATTTCTTTTCATAAAATTATTCTTAGATCCTAATAATTTTTACCACATGATTATGCCATCTAGCAACAAACTGATGCAGCATACATAAATGGCTTCTTTGGTTTATCAGGACTGCATCAAAAAGAAGGCATCAGCAGTTACCTAATTATTCATTTGCCTAATCGATATGTCAGACAGTGTCCTTCATGGAGTACACATTCTATGAACACTTTAGATTTAACAGAGGGCTTTGGAAGGCCCCCATCACGTTATTATTTTATAGGACTCGGGTCAAGTTAGATTGGGTGTCAGTGACACTAGAGCTCAAGCAATTGGGGGGCACTATGTCTCGGTATAATAAATGCTTCCCAGATATTAATAACATTTGGTATAGAAATATGGATGGAGGACATTGGTGGATGAGAAAGTCTAGTTGTGTAGTCTATCAAGCTGTTAGGTGGTAGAAAAGAAACCTGTTTATTACCCTGCCAAGTGCTATGGTGGAAGGAGCTTGGATTAGGAGTAAGGATTTCCATCAGGATGACCTCAGGAATTCCATAGGCCTTTCCATGGAACATAAGACATTTGAGAAAGGAGTGGACATCATTCAGTTCATCAAACTCGTTTTTTTAGCTAAAAGCTAAGTTGTGCCAGTATTTCTTCCAGATACTTTTTAAAGGTTGTCAAGGGTTCTGCTTAAATTACATGGCTCAGTAATTTGTTCCAGATTCCCACAACTCTTCAGCCTTAAATGCACTCTCCCAATGCTTCTGGACAGATGGACAGGTGGACTTGGAAGTAGTAAAACCCTTCCAGCCATACAACTATTTAGTATGGAGTTGAAAGGAAGAGTATCAGTTGTTCAACTGATGGAGAGAAAGAGAGGCCTGAGGTACATCAAGAAAGGCATGGCAGATGTCAAAGAAGCATTAGTGTGTATTATAGATGGATAAGTGCAGGAGGTGCCCCATGTAATAAGTTGGGACCAAGTTCTTTATTTAGTTAGCCTTAGTGAAGCAGCCAGGCTTTGGTTTTTGAAGTTCAGTGACAGGAGTTTAATAGAAACAACAGACAATTAATACAGCGTCATAGCATCATACTGTACATTGACAAAATGTGCACACATTGCTGAAAACAAAAATCGGAACTCTAACAAACCTAGGCAAATTAGTTGCTTTAACAACATCTTTGAAAGTCTAATATCCTCAAGAGAACTTTGATGTTATATAAGAGAAACTGGGTATTAGTATGGAAAAAATGCATGCATAATAGTTTTAAAAATTATATTTACCCAGTTGAATGTCTATGAATGACTATAAAAATTATAAAACTTGTTCATGTTAAGTTTCGATAGACTAAGTCATCTCATGATTTTAACTCTTATTAATGTGAACTAATGTGAGAAAGTTAAACATTGTAAAATGTAAGCATAAATGCAGGAGCATTTACAAGAAATAATTTACTCTTCCTTAGCTTGTCCTTTAACTTAAACCATTTATAGACCTCATCCCATAAATGAAAATACTTGCACATGAATGTGATGAGCAGAAGGCAGCAATATCATCAAAGAATGAGTTTGTTCGTGTCCTTCTCTTATGATCTCCCAAGCTGAATGTTTGTCACGTGCCGCATTCAAAAAAGAAAAGGGAATTAACAGATTTTATAATAAACCTGAACAAAAGATTCTGGCTTGGAGTTTCGTAGTGTAGTCCTTGCAGCTTCATTCATCTCATTTTCTCTGCATCCACTGACAACCAAACCTTCGAGGACTCTGATTCAAATAGTGTATATATTTCCTGGGAACATGTACAGAATTAGATAGTAGTTGTCTGCCTTTGGTGAACCCAGATTTATCTCCTGAAATAAAAGAAGAAAGTACTTCTTTTATGTTTATGAGATTCTTGGCCAAAATCTTGACATGTAGATTAGTAGAGATATTGGTCTACAGGGTGCGCATTCTAATGGATTTTTATTTAGTATGTGTGGGAAAGACAGATATGGAGGCCTGGTGAAATGTTTTTGCAAGGATCTCTTTTCTCTGGCTCTGTTGAAGATAGATAATATTAACCGTCATAACTTAATGAAAATATTTATATAATATTCTGCTGGATAGTCATTTGGGCCAGCGGCTTTTCCATTTTAGAAAATATCACCAGCTCTTGAGACTTCAAAAACTCTTAAGGGTTAGCACAAATCTTTATTGTTGCCAGGAGTTGTAGTATAACTTCCATCCATCCATCCATTTTCCAACCCGCTGAATCCGAACACAGGGTCACGGGGGTCTGCTGGAGCCAATCCCAGCCAACACAGGGCACAAGGCAGGAACCAATCCCGGGCAGGGTGCCAACCCACCGCAGGACACACACAAACACACCCACACACCAAGCACACACTTGGGCCAATTTAGAATCGCCAATCCACCTAACCTGCATGTCTTTGGACTGTGGGAGGAAACCGGAGCGCCCGGAGGAAACCCACGCAGACACGGGGAGAACATGCAAACTCCACGCAGGGAGGACCCAGGAAGCGAACCCAGGTCCCCAGGTCTCCCAACTGCGAGGCAGCAGCGCTACCCACTGCGCCACCGTGCCGCCCTGTAGTATAACTTAATTTATGTAATTTTTTTAAGCACCAAGTCAAGTTTATTGTTATGTGTACGTATTAAATAAAATTCTTACTGTCACCACAGAACTACTGATAAAAATATTTATCATTACACACAGAAAGCAGCATATACCGTAATGAGCCAAAATATTATGACCACTACCATTTGAAACAAATATGGTTATGTTATCTATCTCGTAACAATGGCACATGTCAAGTTTACGGATATATTAGATGGTATTTATTATTATTATTATTATAAGCTGACATTAACTTCTTGTAGTCAATGCGTTGAATGCAGAAAAAATGGGTAAGACTGGGGTCTTACATACCGAGTACCTACCGACGGTGATCCAGGGAATTCCCAGATAATTTAAATGATAATTACAGAAGTAATGTTCTATAACACAGAGTGCATCAAACCCTACTGCTTATGAGACATAGCCACAGGCCAATTAGAGAACCCAGCCCACCATCGAAAGCACCTACAATAGACACACAAGCTTCAGAATTGGTCCTTGGATAAAAGGAAAAAGTTCACCTGGTCTGATGAATGTGGATAGGCGGGTACTTGTGCGTCATTTACATGGGAAGGATGCACTGTTGGAGGAAGACATGGTGGTGGAGGTAGTGAGATGATTTTGGCAATGTATTGCCGGGAAACTCTAATCGGAGCATTCACGTGAATGTTAATTTGAAATGTACCAACTACCTAAAAATCATTGTGGACCAAGTATACCCATTCATGGCATCTCTTGCCAGGATAAACCTTGACACACTGCACAAATAGTTCATAAATGGAGGAACATGGTCAAGAGTTCATGGTGTTGTCCCAGCCTCCACATTCTCCAGAACTCAATCCAATCTAACATCTGTTGGGTGTGTTGGAACAACAAGTCTGATCTGCGGCAGCTTCACCTCACAGCATCCAAGAGTTAGTGGATATGCTGCTAATGTCCTGGCCCAATACAGTTACTGCATGTTGGGTGAAAGAACGGTCTCTGATTTCATAGTGACCGGAGGCATATTTCATTGAGCAGATGTTGGCGGTGAGCCCAGGAAAAGAAACAAGCCCACCCCTTATTATGAGAAGCGTATTTGAGGTTAGGCTGGGCTCTTAGTTTAATTTGATTGTCTTCCACCAACAAGCCTTGAGTTTCATAAAACATCTACTACGCCCTTCAGCTTAAAGTGTGTCATAGGCCACTAAAAAAAAGCTAGTGAACCCTTTGGGGGGGTGACATTTGGACCCATCTTTACTATCCCGGCCTTCAGAAAGAAAAACTTTAGCTGGCTATGATACCTGAGTTTGTGCAGAGAAGCAACGTGAGGTGTGAAAACTCCCCCCAGGTTATCTCTCCAGATTTATAATAGCATTTCCTTCTAATTTCTGCATTTCATTATAAGCAGAGTTAAATTTGCCACCAGTATGGTTTAATAAACTATACTCCTTTGGTGGCATTTTCCTGATTTGTGATTGTCACTTCTAAAGCACATAGTAAATGTTTATTGAAATGTGCTGAAAGTGAGTGGGAATGAAAAAAGCCACATTCTCATTTTATTATCAATTTATTTCAGTGAGCAGATCTCTCAGCAGGCCCAAGGGAGCATGTGAACTAGGATGAACATGGCAGGTAAATGTCAGTCAGCAGTCTTCTTTTTCTGATAGAAAAGGCACTAAGTTGCCCTGAAGACAAACGCCCACATGTATGGGTAGGGGGGTCGGTAAATCCTGTAGGCTGCCCCCATGAATGCACAGGTATCCATTTTTAGTACGTTTGTGCTGCATGCATGCAAATCTGTATAGGAAGAAGCTCACAAACCAAGAAGTGTAACAGGCTCACAACAATGACCCCATTGAAAGTATCTCCATTTTTATGTTTTTCTGCAGATATTCTTATGAATGAGAATAAAGCAGCTCAAGCCCCTTCACAAGATAAATTGGGTCAGCTCATCTTTACAGATTAAATCAGCTTGAAGGTCCACTACTTCACAAACCTGTCCTTGACAAACTCAGTGGTTTTATTTGATTTCTTCTTTTACATGTATTTCTATTCAAAGTGACGTAACATATCAATAGTGCCAAGCACAAGTAATTGCATAGGGCTTGAACTGAAATCATGATAAGTGATGTATCTTCTTAGAGTGAACTGGATAGGTGGAGAGATAATAATAATAATAATAATAATAAATTGCATTTATAGAGCGCCTTTCACAAACCCAAGGTCGCTTTACATACAGATGGGGAAAAAAAGATCACACAGAAGACAAAAGTTCGTCGAAGAGGAAAGTTTTGAGTTGAGATTTAAAGGTGGAAAAATAGGAGCAATCTCAGAGAGACTGAGGAAGAGAGTTCCAGAGTTGAGGGGACATAACACTGAAGGACCTGCCTCCTCTGGTGCGTGGGACAGTAAGGAGATGACTGCCCGAGGACCTGAGAGAGCGACAAGGAGTGTAAGGAACTAGGAGCTGAGTGAGGTAGAGGGGGGCAAGGTTATGTAGGGCTTTGAAGGCGAGAAGCAGAATCTTGAATTTAATCCTTAATGGAACAGCTAATCAGTGAAGCTGGGAGAGAACAGGGGAGATGTGAGCAGAACACTTTGTCTGGGCGAGGACTCTGGTTGCGGAGTTCCTTAATGTACTGTAGCTTCTGTATAGATTTTACAGGGAGGCAAATGAAGAGGGAATTACAGTAATCAATATGAGACATTATCAAACAATGAACCAGAGTTTGAGTATCAATAAAGGACAAAAATGGATAGAGTCGAGCAATTTTAAGGGAGAATGGTGAAGTAGGCGGCACGGTGGCGCAGTGGGTAGCGCTGCTGCCTCGCAGTTTGGAGACCCGGGTTCACTTCCCAGGTCCTCTCTGCGTGGAGTTTGCATGTTCTCCCCGTGTCTGCGTGGGTTTCCTCCGGGTACTCCGGGTACAGTCCAAAGACATGCAGGTTAGGTGCATTGGCAATTCTAAATTGTCCCTAGTGTGTGCCCTGCGGTGGGCTGGCACCCTGCCTGGGGTTTGTTTCCTGCCTTGCGCCCTGTGTTGGCTGGGATTGGCTCCGGCGGACCCCCATGACCCTGTAGTTAGGATATAGCAGGTTGAATACTGGATAGATGGATGGTGAAGTATGGTGGTGGCAGTGTGATGCTATGGGGTTGTTACACAGTGGCAGGGACTGGCAGACTATTCAGGGTCAAGGGAAAGCTGAAAAGAGCAAAGTAGAGAGATATCTTTAATGAAAGATAATAAATAAAGTGTGAATAAAGACCATTGGTATTTGGCAGCAGTCAATGGTGGAATAATCTGTGCTGACCCAATCTGATAGCACTCCTCCTGCTTATGATAAGGCAGAACCTCTTACAGCCCAGGCTAAACGACAAAACTCTAGAGAAACTCGAATACTGGGTAGGCAAAATGAGGGGCTATGATGTTCTCTTTTTAGAACTTTGGCTTAACTATTGTTCCTTTCCATTGTAAGAACCATCACAAAGTTATTTTGTGATATGTAAAGAACAATGCAACCCTTAGATACATGTAACACTTGTGACTTAAGAGTTTCAATCAAGCTACACTCACACTACTACGACATTTTTAAATGAAAGCGAGCTCCATCCACACTAGCATTTTCACATTGTTAGAGAAAGTATCTTCATCTACACTAAAACGACCAAAAACACATGTGACGTAGACATTCACCTACAATGGACATGTGCATATCAGGAGAAGAATCCTTGAAGCGATCGTAGTTCCACTGCCAGGGGGTTTATGTCAAAACTGTAGTGACCAGTATAACTTACTTGCCTTTTGTGCATGCATTTACGAGGTAAAAAGTCAAAGTTGAGTCAAACTTTTATTGGAAAAGAGCATGCGATCTCATGGCAGTCATGATAGCAATTCTGATTGATTGACTTTTTATAATACGTTGTGCTAATAGTAATAATAAAAAAATACCTCACATCTCCTAATTAATTTGGGAGATCACAAGAGACTGCTTCATTTCTCACCCTGTGCGAATGTGGAACCTGTTACTGGATTCTGGCCTAGCAATGATTTTGCAATTGCTCATTAAAATAAAGTGTTTTTGCAGATTCAGGTTATCCCTCTGTGGTTGCAAGAACAACTTCTTTATCAGTGGTAGTCATCTAGTACCGTCATGCATCGACTTATCGCTCCATCTGGGGCCAGCCATTTGTTGGCTGTATGTCAGTCACAAAGTGTCATGGCAATTGAGGCTCTGTAGGTCTGGTGTTGGTCACCAGTATGCATTCTTTATCTTCTGGTAGTGATCGTTTGAACCCGCACACTCTGCCCAAGTAAGGGATGGCAGTGCGTGACGAATGCATAAAAATCTATCAAAGCAAACCTTAAAATGCCCTCCATGAATCAAAAATGAATGAGACCTTGTGAAATAATGATAACAGAAGATTTATTACTATTTACTAGGTTTTTACATGGCCAATCAGTACCCCAAAGATTAAAACTTTGTGATCGCAATGATAATTTTTTATCTATTGCTAGTCTGTGGTCATTTGTTGGTTGATCAGTACAGGAAAGAAGACAACCAAGAGATGACTACCTCTGCAGCTCCACCACCACTTCTCTTATTGCTTGTAAGCAGGGTCCATCATTCTATGGCACTGCTGCTGCTAGTACGTGATAAACAAAGGGCATACAAACTTCAGCCTATAGTGGTTGGCTTTGGCAATTTATAGAACATTATTATTATTATTATTATTAGCCAATTGTTTTCTAATGGCAGTATGTACAAATACCCTCAACTCGGTTGGCTGTAAATCAACGCATGACTATACATCCAAGTGTCAGGATTTGATCTTCTTGTTTTGAACTGTTTGCTCTTCGCCTCTCAACGTTTGTCTTCCTCATTTGGTTTTGATTGTTTGGTTTCATTTGCTTCATGGTATTTTGACTGTTGTCTTCTGTTTTTTGCCTGTGATTATTATCTCATGTCATCTGCCAGTTCTTTTGTTCATGATAATCTTCAACATCTTGTGTGTCATAGCACAATTATCTCATCCCATTCTGCACACGGGTTTATACTGGTGGCCACACTTTTCAGAATATGAGCCATGCTGCTGTTCTGCTGCTTGGCTATTTTCTCCACAGAATCTTATGTATTTAATAGCTTCCCATACATTAACAAGGTTATTGCTAATATATTTTTATGTAGTGTTCTGTTTTAGCTTACAATGAACATGTTGCCAAATGCAGAAGCCTTCAGTGATTAATTTAAATGATAAATCATGAGAAATTTAGTAACATACTACACATATCAGGCTTAATATGCTACAGGCACCATTTCATTGGAGTTTGTCATGTTTAACTTGTAAGAGTTAAATTTGAACCCTGGTCCAATGTGTCCGAGTCTCATATCCTTCTGAGGTTAAACTTAAAAGCTGACGCTGTTATTTTATTATTCACTATGATAAAATGTATTTCTTGTCCTTTATATAACCCCTTAAGAGAAGTGCTATATTTATGGCATAACCTTTCTTTTATAATACTGTTTCCTGTTTTGTACCCAGCTGAATCATAATATATATAGGCCATTGTTCTTTTCTCTTCTTTTTGAAATTCACACATCTCCTGAAATAAGAATAATAGTAGTACATTTAAAAAGTCACGTACATCCTAAACAAACAGGTCTATCAATCAAATTGTGGTCATCTAAGGTATCAACATCTGCCATGTCCTGTTAGCAACTAGGTGTAATCAATCATGTCAAAAGTTTTCTGAATTTGTAATGAATTCCTTTTAAAGAATAGTGACCTAATCAATGGATTGTATAAATATAGCGCAGAGGATACACTGATATGTTGCTTTTTTGCCTCTTCGGAGTTTTAGGTAAAGAATAACGATTGACGCTTTCTCCTGCCTGTGTTTTATTGCTTAAATCGGAGGGGTGGGGGAGTTTGTCTGTATTCATAATTTTCCTCCACATACTCCCCTAGCTGGGGTTCAGAGTTGTGCTTTTTGAATGTTTTGTCAAATTCTTTTGTTTATTATGTATATTATTCTTTGTCCAAAGTGTTTTGTGGGTGGTTCTCCAAAGGGCGGGGCCACCTGCCAATCACCCACAGTCACTGCCTTCCACCATGTATATTAGAGATCCTTCCACAGTTCCTGGCGGCTCATTTCGAACGTTTTAGGCAATGGAGTGTTTCTTGTGTTTAACTGTGCTTTTTGCTTTGTGATCTCCTGAGTGTCATGATTTAGACTGTAAACTGATGCTTTATAGCCTGTTTCTTTACAAGAAGCCAATTGTGTACTGTTGTTAGGGTCACGTACCTCATCTCTAGGGGCAGGGTCTCCGGGGTTGTGACCTTGACTTGATCAACAACCGGCATGAAAGGTCATCCTTTCACTAGGCACCTCATCCAATCTGCGGATAAAATTTCTTACTTTCATTTTGATATTTTGTGCTTTCTTTTCTTGTATTGCTTGGTGGTGACTTATTGCCTGTTATTTGACTTCTCCAGTACAGTCGCTACAGTTTACTTTTATTTCCTTTTGTTTTGCCATTTTACGCTTCTTGCTGTTTACGCACAAAATTGACTTCTCCTGTTTTCCTGCTGAGTGAGGACACTTGGTTTTTTTTCGGCTTTGCCTTTGGGTTCTGTATTTGGACTTTGGTTGCTGTGGATTGCCTTGCCTTCTCTGGCAATTTCTTTGTACTCTAAGGAGCTTCTGATATTACAGAGTGCCTTTTTAAAAAATAAATCTTTATTATTCAAGGTTCTTTTTTGTTTCTAGTAGTTATTACGGGTCCTCCCTGCATGGATTTTGCATGTTCTCCCCGTGTCTGCATGGGTTTCCTCCAGGCGCTCCAGTTTCATCCCACAGTCCAAAGACATGCAGGTTAGGTGGATTGGCGATTCTAAATTGGCCCTAGTGTGTGCTTGGTGTGTGTGTGGGTGTGTTTGTGTGCGTCCTGCGGTGGTTTAGCACCCTGCCCGGGATTGGTTCCTGCCTTGTGCCCTATGTGGGCTGGGATTGGCTCCAGCAGACCCCCGTGACCCTGTGTTTGGATTCAGCGGGTTGGAAAATGGATGGATGGATGGATATTTCTATGGGGGTGTGTTAGTATCACTGTTTGTCAGTGAGTTTGGCCTGCTTTTCATTTGCAAGCCATCCACAGGAGGCTTTTGCTCTGGACTCAAATCACCACAATGACGCCAGTCATTTATCAGGTCTATAGCTCTATCTTGATCACACTAAAATACTGATTTTTTTCAGTTTTAATTATTTATATATATTGTGAAGGATTGCCGGCTTTTTACTCCGGCCCTCACCCCCAGGCCGCCAGGAGGAGCTCTCCCAGCAGCGTGGACGTGCCCCGAGTTCCAGCAGGGCCTCATGGACTATGTAGTTTTGATACACAGCCCTGCTGGATACCTTGGGGGCCACCGGGAGTCGCTGTAGGAGGGCTCGTGGACTCTTATGTGCCCTATAACCCGGGAGTACGTCACGGTCACGTGACAGGAAGAAACGACGTGCTCCCGGGTTGAAGAAAAGGACTGTTTACCCTGACCCGGAAGGGAAAAGGAACTGTGGACTAATTGGGCAGGAACACCTCCGGGTCAGGGTGTATAAAAGGATTGTGGGAAAGCCCAGACATTGAGGTGAGCTGGGAGGTAGGGTGGCAAGTGTCTTGGCGAGGAGGAGAGAGAATTGTGTTTATTATTGAGAGTTTGTTGTTTATGAGTGTGGAGTGGAGGGTGCTTTGTGCACGGGAGTACAAAATAAAGAAGTATTGTACTTTTATCCAGTGTCTGGAGAGGTACCTAAGGGTTGAAGAGGTGGCTCCACGCCTCAACTGTTAAAATTAATTAAAAATATATATATATTGTATGTCCTGCTCAGACCCTTGCAAAGACCTGTTCAAACCCCTCTTTTGAGTAATGGCCAGTTCAGTTCTGGCCCAGGAATCTGCTTTATTCATGTGCACTATGTGTCTTTTGTGGAGTCGTTTTTGTTGAACCGTTGCTTTAAACTATAACGTTATGCCTAGCCTGTCTTTTTTTTTTTTTTTTTTGCATCTGTGAAGTTGCCGAATGTAGAAATGTTCATTGTATTAGTTTGCCCTTGTCAAGACACAAAGTATCTTTTGACTTCTATCAGTTCTGCAAGACTGGTCTGTCAGTCTGGAAGATAAAATATATACTGCATATAGTGGTCCCCTATTTTGCTCTCCACTATGAAATGGGTTTCTGTTTAACATGTGGGTTATCACTGACACTCAGTTATTAGGCATGTGTGTATTATTGCATTGAGTCCTACTTAAAACTACAGCGATCAGCAACTCTCTTTTTTTCCTCCCTTCCTCTATGCTGCCGGACAGTAAGCAAGAAGAACCGGGGATTATCTGGTAAGATGGATTCAAATAAAATATGAACTCAATGAGCTTAATAGGATAAAGATCTGTCATATCTACTTTTTTATTTAAAAGGTGTGTGTGTGTGTGTTTGTGTTTTTTAGGGTAGTAGGCACACTAAACAAGTTCCAATTGCTGTCATTTTTCCCTCTGCTAGTTCACTCCTTACTCTTAACTCATACATCTTATGTGGTTGTTGGGTTTCACTGCAGCAAGTTCTTCACATTCACTCCACTTACACTAATGAGGGTTGCAGTGGCATCGTAGTCACCACACCATCACCAGAGTAAATTTTCAGCACCATAAATTCTAGATGATTGAAGCCAGTAGAGATAATGTAAACCCACCACACCCCTGCTTGCCTTAGGGTCATTGGCTTCTTGGTCCTCTCCTAGTAAGGCAGTGCCTTGCACATGACCCATAGAGAACAGCAAGTGGCATTCAAACTCAAAACCCAAACTGCATCTCGAGGCTCCTCCCAGCCCAGAGAAGCAGAGACTCAACTCGGAGATCCTCCCATAATGCTAAGCTCCTCACGCTATCAGGTAGCTTTGGTCCTTAGATTCACATCGTTACTCATTTAAAGGTGCTCTGTTAATTTGGCCAGACTTGATATGCTGTTATAAAAAAGTTGTAAAGATGTGTATTGCAGTGGCCATCTTGTGCCTCTGATAATCAAAATGCTGGGAAATAACCCTTTAAAAACAGATTTTGTGCAAGCGTGTTTTCTAGAAGGGAATTGTTTTGTTCGCCCACATTCTCCTGCTGCTGTTCTACAGGGCCTCCATTTGATTTTCGTTGCTGTTTTCTGGTGCCAAATTGAATTTCCATGTGTTGATTACTACCAACTGCTGGAAACTGGGTGGGCCTAACAAGGAATGTGCCAGCCCTTCAACTCCATTTTTTCCATTCAAAGCAGCAGGTAACCAGAAAGACGTTATGCGCAATAAAGCTCAACAAATTATTGACATTTGTCAGAAGGCAGCCACTGCATAGCAGCTATAAGATCATTAGGGTTGCAAAGTCAAAAAATGAACCCCAGTGTACTTATTGTGAAAGCTGAGAAAATGAATAGACGTAGAATTACACATTTCGAGATTTTTACTTTGGGGTCTCAAGTTATTTAAGATGTGGGAGAGCATGGGACTAGAGACACATCTTTTAAAGGATGGAGAAGATGAGAAGTCATGGTCTGTAAAGCCCTTGCATGTCAGGCCCCTTTAGTTCTGCGACAAGTAAACAAGTTATTCTAGCAATGTTGGAAATTTCAGCAAAGGAAGGGAGAAAACTCTGTTCTGGTCGAGTTATCCACATAGGTCATCTAGTTAGTCCTTACAGTTATGAAGATATTTGCATCAGTAAGTTACTTCAGAGGTGGCATGGTGGTGCTGTGGGTTCTCTTCCTTGGTCCTCCCTGTGTGAAGTTTGCATGTTCGCCCCGTGTTTGTGTGAGTTTCCTATGGATGCTCCGCTTCCCTCGCATAGTCCAAAGACAAGCAGGTTAGGTGGATTGCAATACTAAATTGGGCAGAGTTTGAGGTTGGGATGTGTGTGTGTTTGTATGTTCACCCTGTGATGGACTGGCACCCTGTGCAGGGTTTGTTCCTGCCTTGTGCCCAATGCTAAATAGGATAGGCTCCAGCACCCTCTGCAGACCTAGTCTGGATTGAGCAAATTTGAAAATCACTGACTGCAGTTATATCCGAGTCCTGTTCGTCCATGTTAGTGTTACTGGGAGCCAGAGTGTGTCTTCTGTGCTGAGATCAACCACTTACAGATGAATGGAGATCATTCATTTCTGGCATAGTTGACCACAGCTCTTTGTATTCAGTTCAATTTAATTTCATTGCATTTATGTCTCTGGTGACTCTTCCTGTGAAGTCAGTAGACGGATTTTGAGCACATAGGGGGGCTCATGGGGTCGCTGGAAAGGGGTGTGTGGTGCTTCTAATATCTATGCAAAAGGACAAAGTTCCAAGTCCTGGTGCTTCCTGATTTGTTATATGGTTGTGAGACATGGACATTATCCAGTGACCTGAGATGTAGACTGGACTCCTTTGGTACTGTGTCTCTCCGGAAAATCCTTGGGTACTGCTGGTTTGACTTTGTGTCAAATGAGCGGATGCTCATTGAGTCCCAAATGAGGCAGATTACCTGCATTGTGAGGGAGCGTCAGTTACGGCACTACGGCCATGTGGCACGATTCCCAGAGAAAGATCCAACTCACAGGATTCTCATTATTGAGGACCCGAGCGGCTGGACCAGGCCAAGGGGACATCCACATAACACCAGATTGATGGTCATTTCCAGAGAGTGGGACTGAACCGCGTCTGGCTGGGTTGTTGCCAACCTGGATGGCGAGGTGTTTCATCGTGTGGTGAGGGTGATAATGCCCTGTACCAGTGTATGCTCCCCAACTTGATCTAACCTGACTTGACCTGTATACCGATCTTCACTGAGTACAGCCATGGACTGCTTGCACTTGTTTATACCTACAGCATGTCGTAATAACAGAAACAGAGCATGTGTCATTTTTTTTAACTACAGCCCCTTCATAAAGTATTCAGACCCCTTTCCTTTTTTCACATTTTGCTATGTTGCAGCCTTATGCTGAAATCATTAAAATTAATTTTTTCCCTTATCAAACAACACTCAATGCAGTCAAGTGACAAAGTGAAAACAGGAGTTTAGGAAGTTTTGCAAATTTATTAAAAATAAAAAGCTGAAATATCACATTGACACAAGTATGCAGAGTGTTTATTCAATACTTGGTTGGAGCAGCCACTAGAACTTGGAGTCATCTTGGGCCTGACACAACAAGCTTTGCACACCTGGATTTGGGGGTTTTCTGCCGTGCTTTTCTATAGATCCTCTCAAGCTCTGTCAGGATGGAAGGAGACGATCGGTGGACAGCTACTTTTAGGTCTCTCTAAAGATGTTCATTTGGATTCAAGTCCAGACTCTGACTGGGCCACTCAAGAACTTTGATAGAGTTTACCCAAAGACACTCCAGTGTTGGCATTGCTTTGTGCTTAGGGTCATTGTCCTATTGTAAGGTCGACCTGCAGCCAGATCTGAAGTGAGGAACACTCAGGTTTTCATTAAAGAAATCTCTGTACTTTTTTTAGTTTTCTCTTGACCCAGACTAGTTTCCACATCATTGCAGACAAAAAACAACCCAACAGCATGATGCTGCCATCTCTATGTTTCACCTTTGGAATCCATATTACTAACCGAGTATGGTAAACCGGATGGCATGGACGCAGGTACACGGCGATGGGACCATAAGATGTACTGCGCAGGAGTGTACAGCTCACGTCTCATAAATCGCAATCGAAGTCGCATCCACCGTGAACGAAGGACTCACGGCCCAAAAACGAAACAGCTCAACTGACGTGAATGAGGAATGAAGCAACAAGGCGCCCATAGCTAATGACTACCGACACAGCCACACCAAAAAGAGGATTCTGTGCTGAAGCCCGGATTCAAACGGAAGAGGCTACGGTGGCCCCACAGGTCCACAAAGATAGTACGAAGGGCGCAGGCGTCACCGCCATATTGTGAGTGGCACTACTGCGGGGTGAAGTTAGGAGTAATGTGCTCCTTGGGATTGTACAAACCGCTGAACGCTTTACACCGAATTCAAACACAATACAGCTCAACGATACAAACACGAACCCACCTAGATAAGATCAAAGAATGCAGGCGCCTACAACGCGCGTCTGAAACTGCGGAAGCAAAGCAGGCACGGGTTCAAAACGAACGAGCTCGACTGACGGATATACAAACACGAGCCCGGCTGGATAAAATCAATGAACGCAGGCGCCTACAATGCGCGTCTGAAATGCCACATGCAGAGCGGGTACGGCTCCAAGACGAACAAGCTCGACTAATGTATTTCAGGATACCCAACGCCGGGGGTAGGCGAGCGAAGCGAGCAGGGGGCAGAGCCCCCCTTGTGTTATTGCTAAGGTGATGAGCAGTGCCTTGTATCCTCCAAATGTGATGCTTAGAACTGAGACAAGTTCAATCTCGGTTTCCTTGGACCATAGAATCTTGTTTCTCACAGTCTGAGAGAACTTTACTTGCCTTTTAGCATGTTGGCTTTCATGTGTTGTCTGGACTCTCTGCCATAAAGTCCAGATTAGTGGATTATTCCAGTGATAATTATTCTAACATCTCCAAACAGGTTCTCAGAAGCTCATCCAGAGGGACCACTGGGTTCTTGGTGACCTCTCTTAACAAGACCTTTCACCCACAATAGCTCAGTTTGGCTGGGTACCAAGGTCTAGGAAGAGTTATGGTTGTTTCAGACTTCTTCCATTTAACAATTAGTGCGTTACAGTAATCTAGTCGACTGCAAACAAAAGCGTGATGATGATAGATAGATAGATAGACAGATAGCATAGATGATGTGGTATTCATCGGATCATAAACTATTCCTTCTCTTCTGCATACTCTTCTCTATCCTTCATTCTGGTACATATAATTTATGTTAAGTCCCTCTGTCCAAAGAAAACTGTTCCAAAACTGGACTGTTTTTTAAAAAAATATTTTCTGGCAAAGCCTAATCTGTCCTTCCTATGCTTGAGGATTACCAGTGATTTGCTGCTTGTGGTAAACCCTCTGTCTTTACTTTCGTGAAGCCATCTCTTGATTGTAGACTTTGGCAATGACAGGTCTACCACCAGGAGAATGTCCTTGGTGTGGGTAAATGTTGCCAACTGGTTTTTCTTCAACACGGACAGAATAATATGATCATCCAGCACAGTTGTCATCCATGGTTGTCCAGGCCTTTTGGTGTTGCTGAGCTCACCAGTGTGTTCCGTCTTTTTCAGAACATACCAAATGGTTGATTTGACCACTGCTGGTGTTTCTGCTGTCTCTCTAAAGGATTTGTTTTGTTTCCTCAGCCTGATGATGGCCTGTTTTTATTTGCATGGACAGCTCTTTTGACTTCATATTGAGAATTAACAGTGACAGCTTCCAAATGCAAATGCAAATGCAAATCTCACACTTGGTATCAACTCCAGACCTTCTACCTTGTTAATAGTTAATGACATAATGACCTGGTAACATCTGGCTATGGAACAGCTTATCAGTCAAATGTTCAAATACTTTTGAGCCCCTGTAAATGGGGGGACCATTTGTAAAAATGGCTCTCATTCCTTAATGGCTCATACGATACGCCTACACTTCAGTCATATAATTATTTCTTAATTTCAAATCCATTATGGTGGCGTATAGAGCCAAATTATGAAAATTGTATCACTGTCCAAATACGTATGGAACTAACTGTAAATGTAGATTCAAAACGCCATACCTCAGCCCTCTTAGATTGCTTTACTCTCCTGCCACAAACACACGTGATGACCTGCCCGTCTCCCTGCAGTGGTTGTTTCACAGCCCTCATCGCTTGCCATCTCACATTAGAAGTGTTTGCTCAGACAAACGTTTCTATGCAGCCAAGCGGGAACTGCAGCTAATGCTGTGAGTCTAAAGTATGTGGAGCGAAAGAACATCAGGTTTTTGGAAGGACACATGACTCAATTCTTCATAAGCAGTGATTCTTTATTGTAAATTAAAAAGGTAAATATTATATGCTAATGTAATAACAGTCAAAGTTTGTACATAGCACCTTTCACTTTTTATATAGCGCTCATCATGCAAGCTTGTTTTAGAAGGTTCATGCTAGTTAATCAGCTAGCATCATTGAAATGTTAAACCACAGAGAGAAATATTTTAAAAGTTGGGTGATATTTGTGATAAAAAAAAAAAATTTAATCTTTCATTTCCCAAACCTGCCTGCTTCTGTGCAGGCTCTGCTGAGACTTTCCTGCCTCTCCCCAAACTTACCAGGTTATCCTGAGGGAATCTCCACAATTGCATTCCCAATTGCCATCTTCTCCCCTTTAGGTCCTCCTGCCCATTGCCCTTCTGAAACATCATGTCTGATCATTTATTCCGGCCCCTAGTGGTCCCTGATCTCTTATAATGTTTTATGCCGTGCCTCTTGGGATTATTGTGGAAATTTACCTATTTGATATTTTGGATCACCTACGCCACATACAGTAGCTATAGCTAACTATATATGTGTATTTGTTTTATAGCACACAACGTGTACAGCTTTACCTGCACACGAACAGCTGACTTAGGCAAAATACACAGAGACATACATAGCTGTGGACACCTGCTTTAAGCAAATTGAGACTCTGGGGTAGCTGATTTATGGCACTCCATGTGTACGACTAACTCATGCTTGGACAACTGCTACTCAAAGCGCTCAGCAATTGCAGGTTAAGGGCCCAACAGAGCAGACTCCCTTTTGGCATTTATGGGATTCGAACCAGCAACCTTCCAATTGCCATCCCTAGCCTCAGAGCCACCACTCCGTCCACCACTTAGTGCCCATGTGTATGACTTTACCTGCATGTGCATGGCTGCTTCAAACAAAGAGACTTGCTAGCTTGGCATGAGCAGAGCAGATGGTCATCTTCAGACCTGAACGTCACTCAGCTTACCAAAGCAGATGTCCATTCACCACACTGCTACAGTTGCTTCTGCTTAGTCACACATTCCTGTAGGACTATAGCAATCCGCCACACTATGGTTCGAATCCTGTAAATGCCAAAAAGGGACTCTGCTCTATTGGGCCCTTAAGCAAGGCCCTTAACCTGCAATTGCTAAGCGCTTTGAGTAGTGGAAAAGCGCTATATAAATGCAAAGAATTATTATTATTATTATTATCATAACCAATCCAAAAAATCTAAATTGACTATTGTAATAAAGCAAAATTAATAAAACACAGTAAAACAAATGGCAGCAAAAAGTAGGAAGTGTAGGTGTAAGAGTATTTCAGGATACTTTCTGTAACCATACAGATGATAATGAGGATGAATCCCTTCACACCTGGATGCATAGCTGCTTAAAAAGTCTTTTAAGTCCGCAGAGGTCTTTTATCTGCCAGTTTCATTAGGAATGAAGATGCCTTGTCTGGGTGATGGTGAAGATCTTGTCTCTTTCTGTGCAGCATGAATCCTAAACTGAAGAGGCTCCCTTCCACGTGGAGTTAACAATAATGACGTAAAGAATCAATCATCTCAAAACCACTGCCATGTCTACATTACAAAATTGTTGTTCTTCTCCGAGGCTGATGGCCAATGCCAGTCTTATTTACCTTAGCCTGATAAATAAAGTTGTTTTTGTGCATTCCAAAGATATTAAGTAAACAGTACATTTATTCAGTAATCATTCAAAGCTGAAATTTATTTCTAGCAGATTTCAGCAAAGTAATAATAAAATAATGATAACTCTTTACACTTACATAACACATTTCTCACTACTTAAAGCGCCTCACTGAGTGGGGAACCACTACAACCACCTCTAATGTGTAGCATTCACATGGATGATGTGACGGGAGCCATTTTTGTGGCAGTACACTCCCCACACATTAGCTATTGGGTGAAGTGTTGAGAATGATAGCCAGTTAGAGGCAGGGGATGATTAGGGGGCCAAAATGACTAGGCCGTGGTGGACATTGGGATACCCCCTAGTCTTTACAAAGGATGCCCAAGGATCTTTTATGACCACAGAGAGTCTGGACCTCAGTTTTACGTCTCGTCTGAAGGACGGCGCCATTTTTACAGCACTGTGTCCCCATCGCTGCACTGAGACATTGGGATCCTCATTCAGACCACAGGGTAAGCACCCCCTGCTGGTCTCGCCAACACCTCTTCCAGTACCAATCCAAGTGTTTTCCTAGATGGTCTCCCATCCAAGGACTGGCCGGGCCCAAAAAGGCTTAGCTTCAGACCTGTTCTGATGTGCGTTTGGTATGGCTGCTGGTATCAGATAAAATAACGTATCAAATAAAGATTACAACAGTTAAAATTGGAGCTTTCTTGAGTGCTTATCTTCAGCTTGTTTGAGTGGTGCCATACTACTTAACCAGCTTTTCATAGGCTACTTCCACACTGCTACATTTTCATTTAAGAACAGCATTTTTAAATATAAACACTCTCTGCCCAGTATAGCATTTTCACATCATTTACGAAAAGTTTCTCCGTCCACACTAAAATGGCTGAAAAAAGGCATTGGACGCCGAAGTTTACCAACACTGGATATACAAGCAGGTGCAGAAAAATCCATGAAGGGATGGTAACACTGCTAACCACAGGATTTATCACAGAACTGTAGCATCTGGTAAATTATTTGCCTTTTGCGCATGTACAGTATGTAGCATTTAAATTGTACAAAATGCAATTTAGATGCATACAGGTCAGAAACACAACAAGTGCCATGGTAAGGAAATCGCCTATGTCTTTCACAGTTGTACATGTTCTCATACTGGGAATGGTGACCAATCAGGGAGTGAGACATTGTAATGAGCAGGATCCAATCAGGGAAGGGCTACATTATAAGCACAAACAAATCAGAGTGTGATTAGAGCCTGTGTTTTCTAAAATTGTGCTTTCACCCATCCAGTCTACAAAAGAGAGACTGTGTTTTCAGAAGAACACAACTTAAAAGTCTTCATTTTCATGGGTTGAAAATGCCTGGCTAGTGTGGATAAAAGTCAAAAGTGGAGACTAATGTCTGCATTTTTAAAAAGGAGCATATTAGCATGGACAGAGCCTCGGAGGCATGATTTAGTTCAAATAGTGTGACAGACGGCCCGGGCCCTTTCCCAGTCAGGATGCCTCCGTAACAGAAGGACCTGGGGAGTAGACATGCACAGGGCACTACTTTCCCCAGAGAGCTAGATGGCAGCCCCCCTGGGTTCCAGCATTGCAACAGTTTTCCACATGGCATCATGGGAACTGGAGTTTTGTAACTCCGCCCTTTTGGGTGCCATGGGTGCTGCCAGGGGGTGCTGCGGGGACTGGGGAGGCTTCAGCCTCACCTGCAAATGCTTCCAGGCCAAGCCTTCAGGACACTGGAAGTACTTCCGGGGATTTCTTAAAAGGAACTGCATGCCACTACTCGGGGAGCCAGAGTTGGGAGGAAAAGTGGAGGAGGAAGGAGCAAGAAAGACACAAAGACAGAGAGAAGAAAAGGCAAAGAAAAAGTGATGTGTGCTTTATTGTGGGAAATGGTTGGGAAGAGTTTCCCACGGCCACATAAAAGCCTCTTTTGTGCTTGGAACTTGTGTCTGTGTCTGACTGTGTCAGGTTTGGAGAATTGGTGCTCCCTCTGGTGGCTTGTCTGCACAATCTTCAATGTGGCTTGTTTCTATCACCATTTTCTTTTGACTTGTGTCGTTCTTTCTATCTTTTGTACGGCTCGCTGCCAACCAGGTTGTGCCCTTATACTTGGCAACCTCTTTTTTGCCAGATCCAACTTCATAACTGTCATATATATTCAAAAAAGAAATTGCGATTTAGAATCCAAAGAAAATTTGCTCCATTTATGACTCAATAAAAGAAAGCAAATTTAGGAATATTCATTAGTAACCTCCTTTCAACATCATTAACTTCAAGTCCAGTATTTAGTGTTTTGAGTGCTCATTAGTAAAGGCGGCCATCATTCAGGACATTCACTGATGCACCACTGAAGGCCATGCAAACTGACAGAGCTTGAACAATTTTTGTAAAGAACAACAGGGGAACTTCACATCGTCCAGATGTATCAAGCTAATAGAGACCTGTGCATGCAGACTCAAGGCTGTTATGGCTGAAAAGACGCCTCTACTAAATACTGAGTTGACGGGGGTGAACACTTATGTAATCTGTTATTATGTGTTTTCCAGTTGTAATTCATTTAGACTGTGTTGCAGAGATTTTTTTTCATTTTGACATTAAAGATTCTTTTCCTATTGATCAATTAAAAAAAATGAAATTAAATCCACTGATTCAATTTTCCATGATAATAAAAATGAAAACATCCAAGTGACAGTATCTCCTGTTGCCACCCTATTTCTGTCCCCAGTACAGTAGTTAGTTTGTTAGTTATTTCCTCACAAATCCAGCAACCAGGGCCCAATTCCTGCTCTGGTAGTCCATGTGAAGTTTGCATGTTCTCTCCATATGGTTTCCTCTGTGTACTCTGGTTTCCCAAAAGATGCGGGAGTAAAGTAATGATGGCAGATGTGTTGTGACCAGGCTTGTGATGGACTAGTGTATCATCCGTGGCTCAGTCCTACCTGCTACTCAGTACTGACAGAACAGGCTTCATTAAGTTGTGTGGATGTGAGAAGGTTATGTTAAATATGTAGCATACAGGTCATAATATAACAAGAAAATATGAATAAGGCACTTTTGGGATGTTACAGCTTGTTTAATGCAGAGGCCAAATTGTTATCTCATTTCTAATTTACATAAGAACATAAGAAATTTGACAAACGAGAGGATGCCATGCAGTCGGTCCCACTCATTTGTTTAACTAATAGCTAAGCTGCCCCAAGATGCTTCTGAAAGGTTATCGAGATGTCTGCTCCAACTCCATATCATGGTAGTTTATTCCAGATTCCCATAACTCTTTGCATAAAGAAGTGCTTCCTGCCTTCCCCTTCATTTCCACTGGTGTCCTTGAGTTTGTGATTCACCCTTCAGCTGAACGAATTCTACTGGATCTACTTTGAGAACATTGGCTAACATCTGTACTCTCCTGAGTACTCGACTTTCATCCTGGTGGGACCACGGTGGTCTGCAGATTTTGAGGACCGGGTAATTCATGCCTTGAACTAAACTCTTTCCTTTCTTGGACTGTTTGTCATCCAGGATTTGTGTGTATGGTTGCAGACTTGATCAAATTAGCAATTTGAACACGGCACATTCATCATCTTGCCTTTTTGTTTAAGGCTCCACTGCAATGTTCACCAAAGGTTCTGTGTGATGAACATGCACAGTACACAGTATGGGTTCTATACAGGGCAGGAAAATCTGTGATTACGTGATGAAGAATTGAGCAAATGTTAATGTTAAGATGAGCACCACCATATAAGTGAGCTCCTGGGTTTTGGTAACTATAAAATGTGAATTAAATTTGCCAGGTTGTGAAAGGGGTGATGGTACGTGTGGTGATGCCTCTCTGGTGTTGATGAGCAATACAACTTCCAACCTTATTTTGAAATGAACTGAGTCTTGTATGTAAAATGTTTAATTTCCTGGAAATGTGTATCACTTTTAAAATTTCTCATTATTAATTTTTTTTTTTTTTTTATTTTGGAATAGGATCTGAGGCCTCTGCAGATGTCACGGCTCCGGTGATCATAATTCCCCCTCGGAACACCAGTGTGGTGGCTGGAGTCAGCGAGGCCACGCTGGAGTGTGTGGCTAATGCGAGGTCAGTGCTTGTGGTCTCTTTTTGCAGCTGCATAGCATTTGCTCATCACGTTCGTGGTCTGGTCAGCTCATCTTAATCATGTCTTCTGGGTGAGTTGTGCTCCCAGAACAGAAAAAAAACAACAGAAAGAAAAACTGATCTTGCATTTTAAGTAATGGAGTGTTGTAGCAGTGGATACCCAGTAGACTTCACATGTCGGTGACAGAAGACTCTGACATGGAAAGTTCCAATTACCTTCAGTGCAATAAAAGATAAAGCTACTGAGACTTCACGGCTTTTTTCATTCTCTAATGAAATAGTGAGCAAGATCTTGTAATCATTCTGTACTCCAGTTTTTATTCTCTAACTAGAATTACAGGACTCGGACCCCCTTCACTTTTTTCATATTATGTTACATTGTATCCTTATGCTAAAATCCTTTAAATTATTTTTTTTCTTAATTAAATAACATTCAATCGTCAGAATGACAAAGTAAAAACTGAGTTTTAGAAATTTTTGTAAACAAAGAGTTCAAAACCTTTGCTAAGACACTTGACATTTGGCTCTGGTGCATCCCATTCTATTGATCGTCACCGAGATGTTTCTACACCTTCCTTGGAGTCCAATGAATTGACTGGACCCGCTTAGTGAAGGTACTCACCCGTCTATAGAAGGGTTCTACAGTAGACAATATGTATCAGAGTAAAAACAAAGCCATGAGAGAGCTTAGAGACATGATTGTGTCAATGCATACATCTGGGGAAAGCTACCAAAAAAAAATAATCTTCAGCACCGAATGTCCCTTAGAGCTCAGTGGCCTTCATAACTCATAAATGGATGAAGTTTGAAACCAACACAACTCTTTCAAGAGATGGCTGCCTGGTCAAAACTGAGCAATAGTGTGAGAAAGACCTTGGGATGAGAGGTGACTAAGGACCCAATGGTCACTCTGGCTGAGCTCCAGAGAACCTGTTTGTGTATGGGAGAAACTTCTAGAAGGACACAACACTCAAATCGACCTGGGCTATATTACAGTGGCCAGACAACACATGAAAGCCTACTTGGAGTTTACAAAAAGGTACCTAAAGGACTCTCAGGTTGTGAGATCCAAGATTCTCTGACGTGATTAAACCAAGATGTCACGTTTGGGGGAAACCAGACAGAGCTCATCGACTGTACCTCTCGATTCCACTAGTGAAGCATGGTGGTGACAGGGACTTTGAGACTATACAGGGTTAAGGGAAAGCAGAACAGAGCAAACTACAGAAATATCCTTAATGAAAACCTGCTCCAGAGTGCTCTGGACTTCAGACTGAGCCGAAGGGTCACCTTCCAGCAGAACAATGACACTGAGCACAAAGCAAGACAGCACAGGAGTGGCTTAGGGACAGCTCTGTGAATGTCCTTGAGTGGCCCAGCCAGAGCCTGTACCCAGACCTAATGAAACATCTCTGGTGACACCTGAGAATAGCTGTCTACCGACCGTCTCCATTCAACCTGACAGAGCTGGAGAGGATCTACAGAGAAGAATGGCAGACAATCCCCAAATCCAAGTGTGTGAAGCTTGTTGCATCAGACCCAAGGAGACTCCAGGCTGGTATCACTGCCACAGAGACTTCAACTAAGTACTGTGGAAGAAATTTTTTTTAACGGACACCCCCACTAGAATGCCCCGGTTTAACTCTTTGAGGGCTGAATGTTTTTTCCAAAAAATGCAGCTTTCTGAAAAGCACACAAAGCAATGGATTCATGCATAAATCAACATAAACTGTCTATTGCTTTGTAATGTGGCCACCAGCTCGCCATCTCTTGTTCTTTGAGCCACTAGTAAGTGGCATGACAGCTGGCAGGAATGGGTGTGGCAGACTGGCTGCCAGGCTGTCTTGGCGTCACGGGGTTCAGGGAGTACCAGTAGCAGTTGCAGCACAGTGCAGTCTGGTTTGTACCTCTTGTCACTGTAAGTGGTGGTCCTCCCCAGTGAACATTGCTGTAGGCGTATCAGCTACACAAACGTGTTCAGCACCACGATCCACTGATGCCAGTATCTCACTTTCGTTTTCAATCTTGATCTCCAGATCACGTGCATCAAAAGTGGAGTCTGACAATTAAGAGTTCAATTCAGTGATAATGTCCATGGAATATTTTGCTTTGTACACTCTCTTCAATCTCTTGCCAGATGTTGATGCCATTTCTGCCATTGATTGCTCTCCACTACTCAAGCGAGTGCAGGGAATCTCGGGCAAACCAACCAAGGTAACATTCCTTCTAGTCAAGAGAGTTGAACTAAAATGTAGCTGCGAGTTGTATCACAGTCTACAGTTGATTACACCCCTCAACACCTCCAGTTGACAAAACCCTGAAAGAGTTAAGCAATAAGACACAGGCAGGAGAAAGCATCAATCACTATTCTTTATCTACATCTTGCAAGAGGCAATAGCATATCTTATTAGCAAGTTTTGCAAAGGAAAGAGCATCCTCTGCGCTATATTTACACAATTCATAGATTAGATCACAATTCCAAGGAATTCATTACATAATCAGTAAACTTTTAACATGATTGGTTGCACCCAATTGTTAACGGGACATAGCAAGCGTTGATATCTTAAATCAGGGGTCTCCAATTCCAGTCCTGGAGAGCTACTGTGGCTGCAGGTTTTCTTTCTAACTCTCTTCTTAATTAGTGACCAGAATTTGCTGCTAATTAACTCTTTGCCTTAATTTTAATTATGCACAACTTAAGACTCAGGCCCCTTAATTATTTCCTTTTCCTTAATTAGAAACCAAACAATATTAAGACACAAAATGAACCAACATATAAACAACAACCTACGTCCATCACACAATCACTGAAAATAAAGAAAGGTGAAGGCTTCAGTAATGTTGATCTGCTCAGGTCCACACACATCTTTGCAGCCAGTACTCTTAGAAAAAAAAATCAACAGTTTTGGAAATGTCTACCATGGCAGAATGAGTGCCATGGAATTAAATAACGGGTTTAATTAGCAACGAGAATTGGCTTCAAGCTAAGAAACTGAATGAAGGTTGGAGTTTGAGGCCCCAACTTAGTTGGTCATCTGTTAGCTCACTTCACATCAAATTTATGTTTGGGTGCCATTTAAGGAAAAGAGGATCAATTCAGCGTTCACAAGAAAAGTCAATTAAAATAAAGGGAAATAGTTAATTAGCAGCAAGAACTGGTCACTAATTAAGAAAAGAGTTAGAATGAAAACTTGCAGCCACAGCAGCTCTCCAGGCCTGGAGTTGGAGACCCCTGCCTTGAATAATCACAATCAACCCTGACAACTAGTTTGATTGATAGTCTTTAAGAGTATGTGACATTTCAGGAGGGTTAGAACCATATACTTCCTACGTTTGCCATCAACAGAAGCAATAGAACAAAATGTACACTTTATAATATAACATTTCCTCTTAAGCTTTATACAAAAACTAGCCATGTGCGCCCAACTACGTTGCACGTGTTAAAGTTGTCTGTGAAGGGCTCCCTGTTTAAATGTGGCTGCCAGTCGTGAATTGGGCCCTTCGTCGCACAGCATTATGATTTTTTATAAGGGAAACAAAATTACAAAAGAAAACCCTTGGACATTAATTCGATAGGAACAGCCTACTCGGAATCACTGTCCGAATAGTAATTATGTGGTGGTGGAGGAGCATTTCTGCTTCTCTCCGTTCACAATCCGTCTCGTTTTCACGACGCTGTTGTTTCCTCTCACGATCTCTTCTCAACCTTTCTCCAATCTCACATGTTGCTTTGTGGCAATCCAAAGAGTAAGGCAATATACACGGAGCAATGGTTATAAAAGGGGGACACATAGGTATCCAGGCTCTTTAAAGCATAAATAGGGATCACTTCACTGACATGTGAGCAAGCCACGGTACAACTGTGAGACGCACAGCACTCGCCAGCTACAACGTAACAATAATAATTTCCGGAACGTGCTGTTATGTTGTCATTCATTTTACCCACTGTCTTTCTTTCATTCGTATGTTACGTAGGCACGTACCTTTTATCTTCGGCAATCTCATTCTCTAACCAGGCCTCAGGAGCTAACGAGCGTAACACTGTCCACCACCCCTTTCGTTATTCCGGCACATTGTTGACATCCGTGAGTAACAACAACGTACTAAACTGGAAGGTGGTCTACGCATGTGTGGAATTCGCGGACAATCAAAGATCAAGATCCAAATGAAGATTATATATAAAGATTAGTTAATTTAAAGCACAACAATTTGTTTAGTTTGAATGTCTGTGTTTTGAGGTGTGACTGGAGTACTACAGTCTTCAGTAGTATAAGCCTGGAGGAGATTCTTAATGCAATGCCTATGTTTTAGCTGTCTCTCTACTGCCATCTAGTGCTTCTTCTAATTCATTCACGGACAAACAAAGATCAAGATCCAAATGAAGATTATATATAGAGATAACTAAAAATGCATTTATCATAGTGAATAATAAAATAACAGCTCAGCGTTTAATCATAAGCTCAGAGAATATGAGACTCCGCACATGCTAGGTGCACATTGGACCAGGGTTTAAATTCAACTCTTACATTATTAAGGAAAGGGTCAGAATACTTGTGTCAATGTGATATTCCAGTTTTTTATTTTTAATTTCGAAACTCCTGTTTTTGCTTTGGCACTTTGGGGTATTGAGTGTTGCTTCAATAACGTTAGCATAAGGCTGCAACATAACGAAATGCGTAAAAAGTGAAGGGGTCTGAATGCTTTTAGAAAATACTGCATCCAATGCTCCCATCATCTTTTAATAACTAAATTATGAAGTTTTCCTAAATTAGTGAGCAGTAAAGTAGCACAATGATTGGCTAGTCGTTTTTCCACTGCTGGGAGCTTAGCACATGGGTATTGTTTGTAAACCGTTTCTCTTTGTTCACACAAACTAGAATAGCCTCACAGTGACACTGGGGAACACCATATAAAATAAAAACCTGACAACACAACCAACTAGAAGGTCCTTCTCCTTTTGTTCATTTAGGCTGAGTCCTGACAGATTTAATTCTAGCATCATTTAAGAACAGAAGAAGACTTGATTAAATGTCACTTACTAACAAGAGGTTCTTGAACATTGTACTTCTATTTTAATTAGATGACCTTTCCAAGATCTGACTTGGAAATGTTTGAAGTGCCTTTGGGTGTCTCATCCTTTTTTACTTAAAGCAATCAAACATTAAAACACACTTGTTACTTTCCATCCATCCATCCATCCTTCTATTCATTTTCTACCACTTATCCAATCCGGGTTATGGGAGGCACCAGTCTAAGCTAAGATGGCCAGGTGTTTTTTTCCCAGCCCACTCCTCTAGTAGGACACAGAGGTGTTCCCAGTCCAGCTGGGAGATGTAATTTCTCCAGCAAGTCCTTGGAAATGCCTGGAGCACCTACTCATGGAGGTCTCCAGGAGGCAACCTAACCAGAAACTCAAACAACTTGAACAGTGATCCTTTTGATGCAGAGGAGCAGTGGCTCTACTTTGAGCTCCTCACAAATATCTGCTCTCCTCATCCTATTTATAAGGCTGAGCTCAGACAACCCGACAAAGGAAGATCATTTCTGATGCTTCTATCTGTGATCTAGTTCTTTCAGTCACTACCCAAAGCTCATGTCTGTAGGTGGGGTGAAGATTGTAGTTCAACCAGTACATTGAGAGCTTTGCTTTTCTGCTCAGCAGTCTCTTCAGCACAGCTGACTGGCATAACTGCAGCCGCTGCTCCGATCTGCCTGTTGATCTCTTGTTCTTTTCTTCCCTCACTCGTGAACAATTACTAATTACTTGGAAATCTACATGCAAAGTAGTCTGTCCCTATGAGCCAATATATATTATGAGAGCCACATCAGTGAGTGGTCATTGCTGTCTGATCAAATGACCAACCCATAGATATTTGGGAAGAGAAAAAATGCTATGGTGCCCCTACCACTCCCCAAACTTAAGAAACTGTGGAAACATCACATTAAGACTTTAAGGATTTTTAGTGCTGAATATTTTTAATAGTATCATTATCCATCCTCCATAAGTTCTTCTAAGGGCCCCACTCACATATTCTCTGTGTTGTCTCATGCAGGCCCATTGAGAAGCTCGGCATTTACTGGAAGCGGAATGGAGTGCGACTGACAAGCGGAGTTGGGACCTTCGGCAGACGACTGACCATTAGCAACCCCACCTCAAAAGACAATGGCCTCTATGTGTGTGAGGCTTCTCTTCTGGACAGCACGGCCAAGACGGTGGAAGCCAAGGCGTTCTTTTCTATTATCGGTAAATTTACAATGCCTCTATTTGCTGTCACCTTGTTCTTTAAGTCCTGATGATTTTATGCTACGTCAATCAGTCCTACATTTCAGTTCTGTTTTTGTAAAGTTGCCACTTCTTGAATCACAAATGGTGTCACACAGAAGAATAAGAGATATTTTTAATAAGAAGAGGGGGTTTGTTTCATGCGGGAAGTTCAATAAACACCTGACGGTCTTGCTAGGGCCTTAAAATGGATTAAACCCTCTTGAATGAACATTGCAGCTCCTTTGTTTCCCCTCATCCAGATACTATGCTTATTACTTCTGTGCTACTTTCTCCCTCATCCCCCTCTTTTTCAGTGTCAGCCATTTTTTCTTCTCTTGGGATGTGGATACAAGAGCTCCCTGATTCAAGTTTACCTACTCTTAGGTAGGAAGAGCTATTTATGCTCCTGCCGTGGCTAATGTTGAGAGCCAGAGGTCACCCTATTATTTCTTTATTAGTGCAAATTAATAGTCATTAGTAACATCTTGGCAACCCCAGCATGCATTCATCCTGAACCAGGCTGAGTAGTTCTCTGCATTTTTTTAGGTTAATTGATTCTGCTCTGTTAGCCGTACCTTTTCTTTTATGTTTCCCAATGGCTGGGTAATTGAGTTGCTCATGCAGCTGTCCCAGGGTCTGTAGGATCACAGATGGTGAACATTTCTTTGGTGCCTGGTGCACTGCATAACTGCACATGCTGCAAATTGTACGCCGGTTTACTATTGACCAGCATTTTGATAATTTGAATCTTGTAACATGGTAGCTGTTAAGACTATTGCAAAGTGAAAACAAAACAATATCATCACTTGCAGCTCTACACCATATCATTTATTTAGAGTACCATGGAAGCTTGAGCTTCTGATTTTTTCTGTTTATGTGTTCTGTTTGCGATGTCGTTATTTTCTTTCTTCCCAGGAGACAGATATTGTTAGAAGGCATGGAAATCCAACCTGTGTAGTGTTGGTTAAGCAGGCGGCACATCACACGACTTCTAGTTGGAGGGTGTTATGATTTACAGTGCATCAAATGTTGAGGTTCAGGTCTGAATTGGCATGGATTTACACCACAAAGCATTTCAGTCTGTAGATTTGCACTATGTTGAACTGTCAGTGGTCAGTCGAAAAACCCACAATGTCTGGTTCAGTAGCTGTCTGCTAACAACATGAGCTGACAGGATATCTCTTTTACTTTGCCACACAGTGACCATTTCTGAATGCTGAGAGTGGATCACTGCCTGGTGATGTCAAATGAGCTCCGTCTCTGTATGTTTCACTTCTGCCTAGTCACACCTAATTTCATAACTTCTTTAGTTAGCCATGTAGAAACTGTTTCTGAATGCTGATGGTGGAGCACTTCCTGGTGATGTCAACTGGGCCCTGTCTCTGTATGTTTCACTTCTACGTTGTGTCATCACTTCACTCAACAAATCCACAGTGCAAATCCCATCCTCGTCACCAAAGAACTGCCATGGACTCACACCCAAGGCGTTTCACTTCCCACATTTGCTCTGTAGTGACCTGATGTAGGTGAGTCGTGAAATCAAGATGTCTGGTACCGAAGTTGTTTCCTGACAGCATGAGCTAATTGCATAACTTCTTTATTTAGCCATGTAAAAAGTGTTTCTGAACACCAGGAGTGAAGAACTTCCTGGTGACGTCAACTGAGCTCTGTCTCTGTATGTTTCACTTCTTTGCAGTGCCACCACTTCACTCCACCAATCCAATGTACAAATCTCATTCTTGTCGACAATTGAACTGCCATGAACTCACTCCACAAAGCATTTCAGTTCACAGATTTGCACTGTGACGAACTGCCGTAGGTTAATTGTGAACCCATGATGTTTGGTTCCGAAGTTGTTTCCTGACAGCATGAGCTAATTGCATAACTTCTTTAGTTAGCCACGTAGAAACTGTTTCTGAATGCTAATGGTGGAGCACTTCCTAGTGATGTCAACTGGGCCCTGTCTCTGTATGTTTAACTTCTACATCGTGTCATCACTTCACTCCACAAATCTACAGACCAAATCCCATCTTCGTCACCAAAGAATTGCCATGGACTCCCACCACAAAGCGTTTCAGTTCCCTAATTTGCACTGTAGTGAATGCCATTGGTCAGTAGTGAACCCATGATGTCTGGTTCAGAAGCTGTCTTCTAAAAGCATGAGATAATAGGATAACTCCTTTAGTTAGCTGCACTGAGATCATTTCTATACACTGTGAGTGGACTGCCTCCTGGTGACATCAGCTGAGCTCTCTCTCTCTCTGTCAGCCCTAACCTTTTCTGTGCAGCGTCGACACTGAAAGGTCTCAAAATATTCAAAACTCAGATCAGTAATCACCTCTGATCTGGAACCCAAAAATAAACTCAAATTAGGTAGCTTGACTGCATATTCAAGCTGCAGGATTCTAGGCCTAAGCAGACCCCATAAATGAGGAAACAGTTCAAAATTACCTTTAAATTTCTGAATGAAATAACATGTTTATTTAAAAAAACACACTTTATTATAAAAATGCTTTCTAGAGTGAAAAATCCAAAGGTAAACAAGTGCAAAAGCAGAATCTGTAATAGAAGTCCAAGAGACAGAGTAAAATCCACCTTAATAAAAAGGCTAGTGTCTGTGTGTGTGTGTGTGTGTGTGTGTGTCTCTGCATCTGTGTGTCCCTACAGTTGCGATGTCTCTTTTATATGCCATTTGGTATGGGATTCATAACAGAAGTGCTAATTTTTGTGATTCACATTCTGTTGGAATGAAAATGCAATGCATTTCAGTATAACATGCATTACAAAATACTTTCCAATAGATTTTTTTCTCTGCAAACATTAATAGTGAATAGTCTGAATTCAACAATGATTCCTTAGATTTTAACCTGTCTTAGACAGGCAGCATAGATAGATAGATAGATAGATAGATAGATAGATAGATAGATAGATACTTTATTAATCCCAAGGGGAAATTCACATACTCTAGCAGCAGCATACTGATAATTAAAATATTAAATTAAAGAGTGATAACAATGCAGGTATACAGACAGACAATAACTTTGAATGTTAACGTTTACCCCCCTGGGTGGAATTGAAGAGTTGGGGGGAACGATCTCCTCAGTCTGTCAGTGGAGCAGGACAGTGACAGCAGTCTGTCACTGAAGCTGCTCCTCTGTCTGGAGATGACACTGTTTAGTGGATGTAGTGGATTCTCCATGATTGACACGAGCCTGCTCAGCACCAGGCGCTCTGCCACAGATGTCAAACTGTCCAGCTCCATGCCTACAATAGAGCTTGCCTTCCTCACCAGTTTGTCCAGGCGTGAGGCGTCCCTCTTCTTTATGCTGCCTCCCCAGCACACCACTACAATGTACCACAATCTGAGATCCTCCAGCTTGGGCCTTAAATAGCCTGGAGGGAGGTCTCAGGACTGGTGGTGTCATGGTGGACCCGCCTTTTTGGGTTCTACCCAAGCAGCATATGGAATGACCACACATTTACTACATAATACATGATAAGTAAGTCTAGTGAAAATGCTAAAATATAAATGCCATGGTATTTTCTAAGACAATTTAATCTTGAGCAGGGTCATGGGGTGCTGGAGCCTATCCCAGCAAGCATAGGGTGAAAGGAAGAAACAATCCCCTGGACAGGACACTAGTCCATGACAGGGAAAAACATTCACCCAGCAGGGCCAATTTAATGTTGCCAGTCCACCTAACTTGCATGCCCTTGATCTCTGAGAGGAAACCCCACACAGACACGGGGAGAGCATGCAAACTCCACACAGGAAGAGCCTGGGACATAAACTCTGGACTCGTTACTGTGAGGCGGCAGTGCTACAACAGTGCTACCATGCCACACTAAAATATAAATAATAATTCACAAAATATCAAAAAAACAAAAATAAGCATAAGTTAAGAGTTAAACCCTGGCTGTAGCATATCAGAGGGGATGTCATACTTGATGACTGCAGTTGCTGGATCTCGTCACCTTAAGGATGTCAGATTACATGACTAGTAATCACAAGGCATGCCAAATTCTATGGCTCTATGCAGATTTTTCAGCACAGTTTCACATTTCCATATCTATCTATCTATCTATCTATCTATCTATCTATCTATCTATCTATCTATCTATCTATCTATCTATCTATCTATCTATCTATCTATCTATCTATCTATCTATCTATCGCAGGCTTACTTCATTCTGCTAGAAAATAATGTGCCACCTAACCGTTTTCCAGTTATGGCAAGTCCAGTGACAGTCTCAGCCCTTTAAAATACCTTTTTTAAAGACTCCCATCAGAATTCCAAGTGTCGTCAATGGAAATTTTTCCAGTTGTGACTCTCCTGAATCTTGTTTTCCAAAAGACAGATGTTGACCTGATGCTAGTAAACCCACCCTTAGACACAGTTAGGGCTCAGAGAATGAGATCTGCTGAGCAAGGGTGATGATAGTGGTTATGAATAAATCCTAATGGGACAGCTGAATCCTTAAAGTACCCTTCAAAAAGCACAATGGGATTAATTAATGGAATAATTTATTAGTTCAATTAAACAAAATGAGAAAACAACAATTAATTATACAAAGAATAACTTCCAAAACTCAGATAACAGTAAAACAAGTAATCAATACTTAATTACTAAATTGAAATAAAATCAATTTGAGGGAAAGGGAAAAACTGAAGAGACAAACTGAAGTTGATCAATAAGAAAGAAAAGTAATTAATATACAAAAATAAAACATTAGTCCAGGAACATAATCTAAATACAAGAGTAGGACTCAAAGTCAGAGATGTCCGAGAAGCCTAACAAAATGTCTGAAAAATAACACAATGGCCAAGAAGCAAAGGGACTGAAGACATCTTGAACAGGAACAGCCAACTGCTGTGGCCAACTGGAGTCTTTTATATCCCTCAAGTAGCTGCGGCACCTGAGGTTCATGACACTGTATTAAGCCCCTCATCTTTTGGTCCCATAGCTATGTGAAAATAATTAAATATTAACAGTGTAGGTGCCACATGGGCTAGACGGGCATCCCGGCCAGAAGAGGGAATGGTTCCTTACCTGGATGGAAGGCTCCTAACAGGCAAATAGGCATCCCGACTGGGGAGGAGAAAGAGATCAGACCTGGAAAGAAGGACCAAAAATGATGGATGGACAGCTCAATGAAAAGAGAAGATGTCACTTGGAGTTTTTTACTCCCCCAGCAAGCTAGATGGCAGTGGCCCTGGATATCAGTGCCCAGTGGGAAGCCAGCAGGGCATGCTGGGAGATGTAGTCCAGCAGAGCAGCCCTGCTGGGGTCATTGGGTGCCGCAAGAGGGCACTGCATGGAGACCAGCTCCCTGTTATAATGGACTTTCACATGACCTGGAAGTGCTTCCATTCTGCAATCACCCTGTCACTGGAATTACTCCTGGGTCCGTAATAAAAAGGGCCGCACTCCTTTGTCCAGTCGAGTCGGAGCAGGAAGGAAGGAAGGCAACACTCAACTGGAGAACGGCAGTGCAGTAGTGGTGAGTGAAAAGTATTGTGGAGAGAGAAAAGTTGGGTTGTTGTGCTTTTTGGAGCTTTGTAGAAGAAGTAGTTTAATAAACCTTAAATTATCTGAACCCCAGGACTCACTTTGTGTTCGTGTTTGGGGGTTTGGTACCCAATGACACCCCTGGTTCCATCACAGCAGGTAGAAGCACTGGGAAAGGTCACAATGAATTGAATCCAGGAGCAAGCGCAGACAAAAATCTGAGTGGAGACTTGTTAGACAGTCGCCCAGGAGTCAGTGCAACTGTTTCACCAGTGCAAAGAAAAGACGGGGCCTCTGTCAAGACTGAACTAATTACGACCATTCTAGACAGCAGGTTTCCATGAGATCCAACCGATCTTGCATTTTTAGTGCTTGCACTTGCACAGATGTGGTTCATCCCAGAGAAGCCGTAATGAACTTGGGTGCCATTTTTGAGTGATACAGTATGGACACTGGTCCTCACAGAGCACTCCTCTGTACCCATTGGGGCACAAAGTCCGAGTGGCTCCATGTGAGGATATTGGAACTACCCCTGAAGAACCTTAAACAGACTTTACATTATCATATCTTGGCATCATAAGATGCATTCTGAGGAGGGGGGGGGACCCAAAAATAAATAATTATTATAAAACAGACAGTAAATAACCTTCCAAATGAGAATGCAATGCACCTCTCCCAGTGCCTCTCTCGTTCCCGTACTCATCTTGTCTATCATACGGAGAGCTTCTGGCTTTTTCAGTGGATTTGTTTCTTTGTAGTAAATCTCAGATTTGTTCAGATTTCATTTGCTTGTTTCTGCACCAGGCATTTTGGAAACATCCCTTGGAAACCATCTAAGCTACAAACGCCTGAACAATCTGCCCACAATGAAAATTTATGAGTGGGACTGAAATATTTTGGATTATGGGAAAGAATAAGATATATTTAGAAACTGCAAGTCAAGGAAAATACAAAATTGTCAGTTTTAGTCTGCAGCACGAGCTATTGGCTGTCAGTGAAAACACACTTTGCCTTTTGTTTGGAAAGGCTGGTGATTTAATACAGAAGTTAGCCAAGGTACGTGTCCAACGATTGTATGTTGATGAGTCGGCTTCTGATATTCCTGGAATTGGTCAGCAGCTCGGGAGTAGGGTGTAGTTCCCCAGTATGCTGCCAGGTATCACATGCCTTGAGTCTGGTTAATCAGTCCACCGAGTGGCATCGTGCTGAGTCCACAGAATTTTGTCAATGTTTTTTTCTCCAAGCCGGTCTCCAAGCCTGTTTTCTGACAGACTTGTTCATAAAGAGTTTGTTCCCCGCTAACAGCCTGTTAATTAGCAATATTACACTGAACTGATGATGTGTCTATGGGAAAGCGTCAGGAAAAAAAACATCCGGAGAACTGGTGTCCCCAACATCTGGGCTTTGCACCATTACAATCCAGCAGCACGTGCCATGTTGTCAGAGTTTTTGGTCGAAAACAAGGTGGTTGTCACTGCACACTCCCCGTATTCACGAGATTTCACACCCTATGAGTTCTGTTTATTCTCAAAACTGAAATTGACACTGGAGGGAAGAAGATTTGCTACCATGGAACAAATCCACTGAAAATGCTGGTAGGTCTCGATATGATAGTAACAGATGAGTGCGGGAATAAGAGAGGCACGGGGACAGGTGCATTGCATCTCACAGGGAAGGAGATTTGTTTTAAGTTTTAGAATGATCTTTTTTTTTTTTTTTACAGTTCCCGGAATTTTTGGGTCCCCCCATATACTGTATATTTGTATACAGTATGTAAAATTCAAAGGTGACGGACTCACTCACTCACTCATTGATTCATCAACAAAAGCACTATTTCCCATTTAGTTAAAAAGCTGAAATTTGGCAGGATAGTACATCCAGGCCAGTACTAACAAAGAACATATATTAATATATCAATATTGAAAAAAAATCCTCCAACAGAAAAGCAAATTTCCCCAAAATCTAAAAAAAACGCTTTAACTGATTTGATTGAAATTTGGTGACATTATAGAAAAGAGGAAATTAGCCAACGTGTTTATTATTTATCAATACTTTTTTTGTCAATATTTAAAAATATTCTGTTAACTTACATGCTCTGCGCAGCAGTGACAGGGGGCTTCGTGCAAACGACGGACGCCTCCGAAGAGATTAAGAGCAGCATTAGCCAACAGAGTGGACTTGCAACTGATGAAAAACATAAAAAGAAATGAGAGTGACGTGAACAAGTGAAAAAAAAAAAGATTCTCGCCCTCTTGTGGATGCCAGACAACTTTACACCCAAAAGTGAATAGAGGCTGAATAGACAGGCGTCTTATCACTTGATACTGTATGTAGAGAGATTTTATTTATCATAATATTATTACACCGTCCTCATCACTCTGTTCCAGAACCAAAACCCAACAATATTGGATTAGCAGTGTAAACTGTGCCTGTTGCTTCCATTGCATTGCTTCCAGACCTCATACCTAATAGTGTCCTACTCTTCTAGACGTCTTTTAGCACTACTTTAATCTTATGATGTGAAGATAAGACCTGTCACTATTCCATATTTGGAGCGCACCACCATAATTTGTATAGATTAGATTAGATAAATTTTATTATTCCCAAGAGGGAAATTTATAATTAGAAGATTTAGATTGCAGCAAACCCCGCATCAGACTCACTGTCTGGGCCGAGATTCTTGCTGCCATTGCTCCCACGTTCTACACAGTATCCCTCTTCACCTTCTACCTGTGTCAAGTTGATGGCCTAGTGTGCTCCTGCAAGTAAGAAGGACTATGGTCTTCATCCTTTTATCTCTCTGGTTTAAGCCAGTATACTTGGTGTCTTCCACAATTAGCCTTTGATCTGGAAAGAAAAGAAGAGAAGCCACCTAAATGGATCCAGAATTGTTTCAGGTGAATCGAAAACTTGCACATTCACATGGGCAGTGGGATCTAAGGCTTGTTCTTGACAGCGCAAGGTTCCTACTTGAAATGTTATGACCACCTCAATGGACGGCCCTGAGCCAAGCACACAGTGAGTTGTAACAATAGTGCTGAACAGTCCATCCTTAGAGAGAGACGGTGACACTCACCACTTCAACATGTCATTCTTTAGAAGGCCCACTGTTTCAAGACCAGTCTAAGTAGAACGTCCCCACATGCATAGACTTTTCTTTGTATCTAATTTGGAATTAGTGCAAATTTGGGACTTCTTTACGCTTCTTTAAAAACACAGCTGATTTGTGCCCATAACCTGATTTTCATGCTAGTTAAAGAAAAATGCATTATTGATGAATTGCTTGCATACCATCCCAAAGTGTCTTGTTGCGGCACAGTTTAAAAACCTCCCTGCTAAAGGTAAAGATGCCATTCGATCTGGCAATCGACCGGCCTCGGCACTCTGCAGTTATACCTAAGAGACCCAGAAAAGCTCAGAAGGAAAAAAAAAGAGAAAAGAATTGATTCTTTAATGCCCCACAGACTGTCAGCCCATCCAAGCTGTCTGCTCTCGTACAGAGAATGAGCAGACGCCTTTGCATTGGAAATGTCTCGACTTTTATTTGCCTCCCTACCTCCTTTTCTGAAGACCCTGTGCACTTGTTCCATCTTAATTGAAGCCGGCTACAGGCCTCAGAAGTGATGAATTTCCAATTGCTTTTTAGTATATCCATATATATATATAATTTCCTTATTCACTTTGTCTGTTCCTTGCAGTAACAAAGTACTTCAGGATAGATAAAAAAGCTGGAATTTGACATGATAATACAAGGATTACCCAGCTCAATATGAAAAATCTCAATATTCAATTTTAGAGTGAGGCTCCAGTGGTGTCGCATTCTCTATCAGTCCTTATAGCTTTGATTAGATTTCAAAACTTCATTTTTCAATAAGCAATAATTGCTTGCTTTGTACTGAACTTTACATTCTGACAACTGTTTAATCCTTGCTTCCTAAAGCAATCTATGAATTTGATCGAAGATCCTCAGTGCAGCTAGCCTCAGTAACTCAATGTGCTGTGAAAGTAAGCCCAGAGTACAATAATGGGCCCATTGTCATCTTATGCAGCCAGCAGTCAACTATGTACATCCACCTTAATAAAATGAAACATCTAAGTCTATGCATTAATTTGGGTGCTACATCTCAAGTCATTCGAACAGAATGAACATTTTTAGTAATAAGAATGCATTGCATTTTTCATTCCAGTAGATGGCACATCGCAAACAGTAACACTGCTTTTATGAATCTCATACCAAATGGCACATAACAGAGACATATGCCTTACATTTGTCATTCCAGCAAATGGTGCATCATACACATTTTTATTAATAAGAATCCATTGCATTTGTCATTCCATTAGATGGCACATCTCAAACATTAATGCTGCTTTTACGAATCCCATACCAAATGGCATATAACAGAGACATATATCTTACATTTGTCATTCCAATAGAGGGTGCATCACAAACATTTTTATTAATAAGAATCCATTGCATTAGTCATTCCAATAGATGGTACATCGCAAACGTTAATACTGCTTTTACGAATCCCATACCAAATAGGGCGGAGTGGTGGCTCTGAGGCTAAGGAGCTGCGCTGGTATCCCGAAGGTTGCCGGTTCGAATCCCCGTCACTGCCAAAAAGGCCACTGCTCTGCTGGGCCCTTGAGCAAGGCCCTTAACCTGTAATTGCTCCAGGGGCGCTGTACAATGGCTGACCCTGCGCTCTGACCCCAAGGGGTATGCGAAAACTACCAAATTCCTAATACAAGAAATTGTATAAGGCGAAATAAAGAACAAAAAAGAACAAAAAAAAAATGGCATATAACAGAGATATATGCATTACATGGTGCAATGCAAACATTGATTACTTGGATTTCAACCTTTCTATAGCATTATATATAAATGCAATCCTAAAAGCTGTATCTGTCTGTCATGAAATTACTTGCGAACCAGTGGGGCTACAACCTTGATCTTGGTCTTAATTAAAATATGACACATGCTGGTGAAGCAATAAACATAATCAACATCTACCTCTGCAAATTTATCAGGGTTCATGTCTTTTCTTACGGCAAACTGCATAAGCAAACTGATTGAGAAGGTGACATGTCAGGGAGGAAAGAAGAGAAGCAACATCTGCTGACCTTGAAGCAAATTGCAGAAGCCAATTATGTCCTAGGAATAAGAAGAATGATAATAAATTATTATTAAATTTATCATTATGTTAGTTTGTCCAAATACTTCTGAGCCACTGAAAATGGGGGGACCATTTATAAAAATGTCCGCCATTCCTAAATGGCTCATATGTTATTTTTGGTAAACCCCTTGAATTAAAGCTGAAAGTCTACGCCTTGGTCACATCTTGATTGCTTTATTTGGAATCCATTGTGGTGGCGTACAGAGCCAAAACTATGAAAATTTTGTCCCAGTCCAAATACTTAGACCTGAGTATGAACGTTCTTAACCATTACCTAGTCTAGTTGCAGGTTTAATTATATGGTAGTAGGGGTGGTACTCCCTCTTGGTTGGTTCTTATCTTGTTCCCTGTTGCTTTTGATGATGGCACCTTCTAACCATTTTTGTATGTTCTATAACTTTGTAAGTTGACGTGGATAAAGGGGGTCTGCTAAATAAATAATAAATAATAGTAATACTAATAATATGCACATTTTCATTTTTTTTTTTTTTATCGCAGAGCCCCCTAGCGTCTTGTCAGTACTGAGGCTTTGTTTCTGTTTGTATCCTGGAGTCTGTCAGACAGCAAGTGACCACTGTGCTATCAGCTGGCACACATGGATATGTTTGGAATTTGGTGTGTCTCACTGGGGTATCTTCATGAGGCCTAAACAAGAAGACTAGTTAATGAGCGGATTCAGTTCAGTTGTGGGAAAGGAAGAGCTCTGACTACAGCATTCTGCTCAAGGAAACCCTGTTATGATTTATTGATAATCGTCCCATCAAAACTACATTTTGCAGCGATTAGGTGTGAAGATTGTGGGTTATGCAGGAAGTCAGACTTCCACAAAAAAAAAAAAAAACATCTGCAAGAGATCCTTGGATGGGTTAAGCATTAGATGAGGAAACGCACACTTGATGGGCATCGTAGGCTTCTTACTTTTATAGACTTTCTTATATTCTTATTGTAAGTAAATCTTGCTTAAAGACAACTCTTGCCTGGTTAGTATGGGAGGCTGGGCAATGCTGTAGATGCCTGCTTTGAATACATTTATATGGAGACTCACACCATAGCCAGTATTAATCCAAAAGCTGAATATTTATAAGGCATCCGGTCGATTCATTACAAGAGTTGTGTTCATTCATGAGCCAAGATGACAGTTGTGCCCGAGATGCTTTGAGAGAGAATTCCATACATATGTATAAAGAGCTGAAATGGAAGGCAAAATAAATTGTGTAGTACTTGCTTTGCTCAGAATGAAATAAACAGCCAAAGACATATGTGAACAATCATAGCCTTCATCTGCAAGTCACTTGTCATTACTTTGCCAAGCATTTCTCCGCTTTTGTTGTCTGCACCTTGAGATAAATATATATTCATCGTTTTATGCCTACAGTAGACATTAAGAGAAACGGGGCCATATTGACCTTTACAAAAATCTTTGTCTGCTCTTACATTCAAATCACTAAAGAGCTCCGATTAGGCAGATGTTTCTCGATTGTGTAGTTGGGCCTCAGTTTCTGAAGCTTTTTCACACTGCGGCCCAGCAATTTGTGAATAGCATAACACAACTGGCACCGAAGACGTGTATTTCACTTTAGAGAAAAAAAAATGAATTCAAGTAATCAATAGTGATCATCTTTTTAAGTTAATGTGTCCCACCGAATGCCTTACCACCTTCTTTGAGCTCAATTTCTTATAGAAAAAGACGCATATAAAAAGCAGCATTAAGAGTACAGAGACTTATCTGCCATTTAGTAAGTCGGCCACTTTTGTTCCAGTCTATTTTTCACACTGTTTAAAAGAATAAACTGACTACTGCATATTTATGAGATTACTGTAATAACAGCACAGAGTGGAACATGACCATTCTTCATTTATTTTTGCATTATTAAAAAACCACAGTATTCTTATGAAAATACAGTAAAATTAATTGATATATTTTATGACAAGGCAAATCCAATAAAGTATTTAGGACATTGTTCGGTCATTTTTAAAATGTTAATGCTTGTTAATGCTTTACAATCAATCTGATGTGCAAAGAAAAAAAATAAAAATCCCAAATTAAAGCATCGGACGTTAATTGAATTATAAATTATTAGTCCTTTGCCTCCATTCATATATAAATATATTATGATGTTCGGAAGGCTTTTAGTAAAGTCCCAAGTTGAGAGATTGGGCATCAGACTAATAGAAGTGGGAGTGCAGGGCGAAGTGCGTAGGCGGGTGCAGAATTGGAAAAGTGCAGGAGGAAGAGGGTGATGTCATGAAGAGCAGGATGAGAATCGGGTGATGAGTAGAGTGGTGGCCCTCAGGGGTCAGTGCTAAGGCCGCGGCTCCTTTTTATATACTGTAGTGGCAAAAAGTTCTGGCAATGACACAAACGTTGTGTTTTGCAAACTTTGCTGCTTCAGCATTTTCAGATTATTTTTTTACGTGTTTCTATGCTATACTGAATAACAATTATACACATTTTGTAAGTTTTCAAGACTTTTATTGGCGTATATGTCAAATTTATGTCGAGTCCATATTTACAGTGCTGACCCTTCTTTTTCATAACTTCTGCAGTTCACTCTGGCCTGCTGGATATCAGCTTCTGGGCCAAATCCTGACTGATGCTGATTCATTCTTGCCTTTTTTTAGTGCTTGGAGTTGACCACAATTTGTGGGCTTTTGCTTGTCCACCTGCTCTTTGAGAACAGACCACCTGTTCTCAATGGGATTAAGATCTGGGGAGTTTCCTGGCCGCGGGTACAAACTTTCAATGTTATGATCTCCGAGCCACTTCATTATCACTTCTGCTTTGTGACAATGGTGCTCCATCATGCTGGAAAATACACAGATCAGCACAAAATTGTGTGTAGATTGATGGGAGAAGTTGCTCTTGGAGGACGTTTTGATACCATTCTTTATTTATGGCAGTGGGCCCACTCCCTTGGATGAGTAGCAAACCCCACACATGGATTGTCTCAGGATGCTTCACTGTTGGCACAGTCATACAGGACTCATGGTAGTGTTCACCTTTTCCTTCTCCGGACAATCGATTTTCTAGATGTCCCAAACAGTTGGAAGGAGGATTCATGTGAAAAATAACTTTGCACCGTTCTTCTGCTGTCCAATCCTTGTACTTCCTGCAGAATTTCAGTCTGTCCTTGATGTTTTTCTTGGAAAGAATTGGCTTCTTTGCTGCCCTTCTTGACACAAGGCCATTTGTCCAAAAGTCTTTGCTTCACTCACAGACGCCCTCACACCCACCTGCTGCCAACACTGAGCAAGCTCTGCACTGGTGGCAACACAACTCTGTAGCTGACTCCTCAGGAGGAGATGGTCCTGGTGCTTGCTGGACGCTTTTAACTGATCATTTTGTGCCAGGGCCAAAATAACTGAAAATGGATTTATGCTAATAAAGCTCTTTGCAATGAATTAATATGCATCTGATCACCAACGCAAAACTTAATCTGTAAATGTTGCAAAACACAACATACTGTATGTGTCACTGCCAACACTTTTGGCTACTACTGTACATAAATGATCTGGAAAGGAATAAAAATAACAAGCTGGTTAAGTTTGCAGATGATACCAAGCTAGGAGGATCATCAGGTAATTGGAATCCATTAAATCTTTACAGAGGAACTTCAACAGCATACAGGCTTGGGCAGATTTGTGGCAGGTGAAATTTAATGTGGGTGGCACAGTGGCGCAGTGGGTAGCACTGCTGCCTCGCAGTTAGGAGACCCGGGTTCGCTTCCCGGATCCTCCCTGAGTGGAGTTTGCATGTTCTCCCACAGTCCAAAGACATGTAGGTTAGGTGCATTGACGATCCTAAATTGTCCCTAGTGTGTGCTTGGTGTGCGTATGTGTCTGCGGTGGGCTGGCACCCTTCCCGGAGTTTGTTTCCTGCCTTGTGCCCTGTGTTGGCTGGGATTGGCTCCAGCAGACCCCCGTGACCCTGTAGTTAGGATATAGTGGGTTGGATAATGGATGGATGGATGGACAAACCTACTTTCTCACTCACTAAGATCTGTCCATACTTCCATTTGATGAATCAGCTTTAGCAAGGTTCCTGAGGATAGAGCCATAAACCAGTCCACCCTGAAGCACACTCTCAGAGCGGGTTGGATAATGGATGAATGGATGAAATTTTATGTCAGTAAATATTACATATTACACATATGAAGTAAAAATATGTAAGGTTTGAATGCACAATGGGAGGTTGTAAAATGCAAGGTACACTTTATGAGAAGGACTTAAGAGTTGTAGTGGACTTGTCACTATCTGCATCAAGACAAGGAACAGAGGCCATTAAGAACTATGACCGAATGTTATATCTGGATAGGAATATAAATAACAAGCTGGTTAAGTCTGCAGATGATACCAAGAATGGCGGATTAGCAGGCAATTTGGAATCCGTTACATCATTACAGAAGGACTTGGATAGCATACAGGCTTGGGCAGATTTGTGGCAGATGAAATTTAATGTAATTACATGTATAGTAAAATATATAGGAAGTAAAAATATTAGATGTGAATACACAATGGGAGGTCTACTTTATGAGAAGGTCTTCCGAGTCATAGTGGGTTTGTCCCTCTCTACACCGAGACAAGGTACAGAAGCCATTAAGAATGCTGACAGAATGTTAGTTTATATAGCGCCCTGATGTGTGGAGTATGGAGGTTCTGCCCAAGCTTTGTAACACACTGGTGAGGCCTCATCTGGAGTACTGCATGCAGTTTTGGTGTCCATGTTACAAAAAAGGCATACAGTAGCAGCACTAGAGAAAGTCCAGAGAAGAGCGACTAGGTGGATACTAGGACTGCAGATGAGCTATGAGGAAAGATTAAAGGAGTTGAGCCTCTTCAGCTTATGCAAATCAAGATTAAGAGGTGACAAGATTGAAGAGTTTCAAATTATGAAGGGAATTAGTCCAGTGGATTGAGACTATTATTTTTAAATGAGTTCAACAGAAACCCAGGGACACAGCTGGAAACTTGTTTAGGGTGAATTTTGCACACTCATTAAAAAGTTTTTCTTTAAGCAGAGAACCACAGCCACCAAGTCATGTGGTAAATGGAGGAACTTTATCAATATTCAAAACTCGACTTGATATTATTTTGTAGAAATTTGCTGAATAGAATTGATGAGTTTTGTTGGGCTGAATGGCGTTTTGTCATTTTTTTCTCTAAGGTTTCTAAAATATCATTTCAGTCTGTTAACTAAAAGTAAAGATATCCAGCTTTTCTTTTTATATATTGTATTTTTTTCAGGTAGTCTGTAAATCACTCCTGGTGTGAGTCACAGCTAATCCCGTACCACCGACAAAGGACTGGCTGAGTTAAATTACAGCGGTGGGGTAGAATAGCTGATATGCTGGAGACATCACTGCATTTACCTAGCTGGCACATTAATCATTCAATCTTACATTTAATGTTAGTGTATTAGCAGTGGCGTAGCCAGCTTGCTGAAAGCCCCTGTGCAGCGCCCTCAGGTGGGCCCTTCCTGTCTAGCATAACTCAGTCATTTATTCGCAACTAGATCCTAGGGGCCAGCTGGGCAAGTGGTGTCCGCGATCATGTCACTATCAGATCACACGCTGGTGACAAACAAATGCTAAATGGAATTGGTAATAACTTTTTTAATGTCTTTATTACAGCAGCTGGAAGTTAGCAAAAATAAAATAAATTGTGGGAATGGAATGTGGGAGGTGTGGGTAGCAATAGTAGTACATAAATATATGTAAGATGTGGACCCGCTTACTTTTCCAAGACAACTTTTTGAAGGAAGATGATTAAAATGTAACATAAGCTAGAAAGTAGAAAGTGTTCTTTGCTATAAAATGAAGCAATTTCAATTTGTAACAAATTTAAAATGACAACACCAGCTGACAGGATATTATTACACAATCGACCTGTTTTACACAAGTTCTGAGAAAATGGACAACATAAAGTGAGGTGTCAATGGTTCCAAGAAATTTGCCTTGTAGGTAGGAAATCGCTTGGTCATATGTATTGCTTGATTGTCTTTAGTAGTTTCTCCATTTTGAACGGTTTTGAATGGCACCTCATCTGAAGCCATTGTATCGATACTTCCAGACTCGGTAGTTGTTGCAAGCATTTCACTCACTGTACTGTCTGCATAACCTGCTTGCGGCCATTGCGACGATTCACCAGCATCAGTATTCTCAGTTCCTACCACAAGTCCTTGCTCAATTTTGAGAAAGGTAGAAATCTTGGTAAGCTTAGTTCCTTTTGCAGGCATTCCTTACGTTTAGCAGCACCACTCTTATGTTTACTGGATCCACTACTACTGGCCGACATGGCGTCATATAGCGAGAGTATAAAATGTGTCAAATTGTTCAAATATTCGGTGCTTACCGATTAACAGGGACCATAAATTAACAACAGAATTGCTATGATTTATCGTTTACGAGTTCGAACTTCGAAAACTGTTGACATCAAATCAAATTACAAAAGTAACAATTATTTATGATAATAATGTATATTTAAATTATTCATGTGATGTCCTTCAAAACTTCTTCTGTTCACGTCCGCTACGGCACGCCAAAGGATGCCAAATTTGGGAATGTGCACAAATCTGTAAGGCAGACTAGGGCGTGTTGCAGCTCCGAGTCTCCGAACTCCCGAAGTCTAAATTTGTGTAAACTGTAGGCCTGCCGAATACGAAATATCATCATGGATTGGATTGGACTTGCCTGGTGATGGTGCAAACATGCCACTGAAACTGTGAATTATTATCGTAATAAACTGTGCAAGTGATTTAAGTCATTAAACATTTTTTTAAACTCTATACGGCCCTGAGTGGGCCCCCCAAGCTCATAGACCCTTATGCTTTGCACAAACTGCACAATCCATTGCTACGCCATATTATATTAATGAATATTAGCCAAACATGTCCCAGATTATGTCTCCAATTAAGTAGTTTTTGGGTTCTTTTTTAGTACCTACAATGGCAAGTTACCCATCATGTGCTCAGACTTAATCTGTCATACTCATTGCCAGCAGACTCAGAACAGGTCAACCTCCTGAAGCTAAACAAGTTCAGACCTGGCCAGTACTTGTATGGGAGACCACCTAGGAAAAGCTCAGGCTGCTGCAGGAAGAGTTGTTGGTGGGGCCAGCACAGGGCGCTTACCCTCTGGTCTGTTTGCGGATTCCAATGCGCCACTGCAGTGATGGGGACGCCGAGCTGAAGAAGTGGTTCTGCCCTTCATATGAGAAATAAAACCGAGGTCCTCACTCTCTGTGGTCATAAAAGGTCCTTGGGAATCTTTCTAAAAGAGTGGGGCATTTACTGATGTCCTGGCTAAAATGCTTTCGATGGCCTCGTACATTCTGGCCCCGTAATCATTCCAGTCCCTTATTGGCTGCCCATTGTCTATGTCAATGCTTAGCTAGGAAAGCTCTATATACAGTCAATGTAATTAATCGTACTCACAGTCCTGCTGCAGTAGGAACCTGCCTGACCACCTGAGGTTAAAGAGAATTCCTGCAACCCACATGGTAAATGAGCACTGTTGTGTTCTGAAGGGGTAAGCCTTTCTCCTAAACCTTCAACTATAAGTTTGGTATTTTTTCAAGTCAAAGTGTTTTCTTCATAAACATGGGATATATTCATTTGCCATGCAAAACTGTGTTCTAAAGTTAAGTGTTTTCTATAAATTTTTAAAAATGTCTTGCTCACATTGCACTTTATAATGGACGCAATGGGACATGGAGCACCACCGGAACAAAAGCCTGAAAAACGTATCAAATATGTCCACTTTGAAGAGACAAAAGTTCTGCTATAAGAAAACATGCCTTCTGGGTTTATGATGCATGTTTCTGACAACAAAAGGGAACTGGAAATAATCATTTTATTGCGTGTTGCTGATACTATTTTTCCCAAGGTGAGGATTTGCTTGTGTGACAGCAGTGACATCTGGGGATGGAATCTCACATAAATAAGGATGTGATTCAACACAACACAAACATGTGGCAGGAAAAGTTTGCTGTAATTCGGTCTTTCGAGAGGAAGCCATGCCCGCTGGGGGTAAAAGATTGCTGCGGAGGAAGACAAGCAGTGAGTGAATGTGCAAAGCTGGTCTTAATTTAAAATGGCTGAATCTCATAATATTGTTTGGAAATTACATTTATAAGCTGTTTTTACAATGTGTGTGTAATCTTAAGCCACAGATCAATGCTAAATACAGTGGTACCTCGGTATATATCCTTAATCCGTTCCAGATCCTTTGACTTATACCAAACAGGACGTATACCAAACAAATTTTTCCCATAAGAAATAAAGGGAAAATGATTAATCTGTTCCCATGAAAAAAAATCCTATTGTTATTTGCATATTATACATTGATGGGGTTGTATAAAATAATTGAAACACTGCTTAATACTAAAATACATAAATACAAAAGCAATTAGATGAAATAAATGAAAATTTAACCTCACTTTACTTTTTAATAACGTCTTTGTTTTTCACAATCGTAGATACCGTCATTCTCGGCATACAGTATGCAGCAGCCATGTCCCGGATACGCATGTCACCTTCATACTTTTCAACAATCAATTCGAATTAAGTGAAAAAACACAAAATCACGTGAAAATTCACATAAAGTTATAACGCGGGTTGTTCACTGAATTCTAGCAACAGGCGTACTGATGCTCGTGGGCAGCGTAGGGCAGCGCGCGGTGTGACGATGCAGGTCCACTCCACGCTCCCATAGGTCCTTACGGGGAGCCCTGAACCCGACAGCATCGGTAATGTCACCGAGATGAGCTGACAAATGAGGACAATTCTCAAATGAAGCCAGGGGATAGTACAAGAATGCCAAGTGCTTTTATTTAAAACAAAAATCAGTGTCCAAACAAATAGTGCAGTGCATCTGGTTTCAATAAATAATTATTTAATAAATATCCATAAAACCAAGTGTTCTCTGGGGATAAAAATAACAATAAATAATTCCGATAAAATCCGAGATTAAAAATGCAGTCTCACTCTTCCCAATCACAGCCCACCTGTGCAGGTGCGACTCGCTCCAACTTCCTCATTAACTCCCCCGCGGTCGTGCAATCGCGCCCACGGAGAACGACACGGCTATACGGGTTAAAACCTGTTCCGTTTTTTGAAGCTGCGGACCCGCTATACCACACGTGGTGTTCTAGCACGTGAGTCGTATTCCAAGCAAAATTTTTCGCGTCCAAACAGGACGTATACCAAGTTGGACTTATTCCAAAGCAGACATATACCAAGGTACCACTGTACATTTCTTGGCTTGAAAAATGGACGTATTCAGTAAGTTTTTAAGGTTTTATTTTCCAATAGTACTCCATGCTCCGTAGCCTCCATTATAAGGATCCAGATTTTTTTTTAAATTTATCGAAAACACTTAGTACTTTTTTTGTTTCTCAGAATGTGCAATAGTTCTCTTATATGTGCAATATTATTACAGTATGTGAAATACTTCCAGATCAGTGTGCTATTACTGTTTAGTAAGCTAGAGATATTGTAAGAGACCTGGGTATAGTGTATCGATTATATTTAATTCACTGCGTACTGGCAGAGCATAGTGAATTAGGATTAATTGTAGGTTTTTTTTTATATTATGTTCATTTTACTTTATATGCTTTGTATTACTTGAACCGCTGTCTACCTGTATAGTTGTAACATAATTAAGTTTTTCTGATTGTGATTCTGATCCTGAACTTTAGAACACAGTTTCGCATGACAAATGTATATATGTCATGTTTGTGAAGAAATAATTTTAACTTGAAATATTCCAAACTTATCCTTTCATGTCGTGAACCTCTCATTCCACCTCATCCCAATATACAGTATGTTGTAATTAATTCTGACCTGAGAATGTGGGGTAAAATGGCTTTCAAGTAAAATGAAGTCATGGTTGCATTTGTTTGAACACCTTGAGACAGTATGTGCTTTGAGTCCTGCTGGAAGTGTCCATTTGAAAAAAGGTGGACGGTGGCCATAAAGGAACGCACATGGTCAGCAGTAATGCACCAATGACACGTTAAAGTGACCTTCGCTTGGTATTAAGTGGTGTATTTTGTGCCAAATAAAAATTCCCCACACTGTCATGTGACACAAGGTAGGATGAATCCATGGATTGCTGCTATTTTTGCCAAATTCTCCTCCTACCACCAGCATGTTGGAGCAGAAATGGAGATTCGTCAGACTTGGCTGCAGCCCATCTCCTTCCATGTGTGTTTTCTTGCCGTTGTGCCCTTGGCTGTTGTGTTTTTATTTGAGCATGTGTGGCCATCCTCTGCAGGGCAGGAAAATCGCAGGAGGGCAGCTGTTTGTAAGATGGTGAAATCAACACATCTGACAGTAACAAACGTACAGCAGATAAAGTCACCTCCTTAGTCATTAAAGTATTTCATTGAATAGCAACTAAAATACTTGACCTGTCTGAATGCTGTGCAGATGGATATACTGCCGGGTGAATTGGTGTTTGGAGGAATACACAATCTGGGTCAACAAAGGCCTGCGTATTCTAAAAAAACAAAATCAGTAAAGGTTATCTCTACACTGGACAAATAAAAGAAAGGTAAGAAAAACAACATTTGAACTGATTATCATCCATCAGGCTGTTTGTGACTTCCTTGGTAAAAAGACGACAACTGACTTAATTCTCCGAGACACTTGATTAAGGGGCCTAACCTCTTGAGTTCTTTAGTGTGGAAGTTTTTCTCCATATGTGATCTCCTTGTTTTTTTAGCTTGTTATTTGCTGAAAGAAGTGTCTAACGATAAACTTCAAAGCTTCCGTTTTAGATTGTTATGGAGAGCTTACCCAAACCAATAAACTGAGAATAATCCCAGTACTATGAAGATCTCGTGGTGTCATGTCCTCTTCAGAAAATTTCTGGTTTCTTATTACTGCTGGACTTAAGGGAAGTGCAAGGGCAGAAGCTGTTGTTTTCAGGGTCTCCTGTTTTTTGTATCTTCTGGTAGTTTTATATCTTAAACAATCCGTTGGTTTAATTTATTTTTGAATTATACTTATGGCTATGATTTTGATTTCGGCCATTATTGTGCTGCTACTATTGTGTATTCCTCTTGCTAGGACCATCCCGGAGTGGGTGTGTCCTCAGAGGTCATGACCTGTCAATCACAACACAATAGGATGAAAGGTTATTAAAAGGATATGCTTCCTTATCTGAGTACTCCGAGTCCTAAACCCCTCAAACATTTTTATAAACGTTCTTTGTTTTGTTTCTCTGGTTTCTGAGCTCCTTGTAATTCTTCAGTCTTTGATTTTGTATCGCAATTCCTGGCTTTGGTTACTGACACTTGTTCTCCTAGTTGTGACCATCAGTTCGTTTTATTATTTATTTACGTCCCTGTCTTCGAGTCACCCTATTATTTCTCATGCCGGCCGGCATAACAGTTGCATGGACTTAAAACTTTATCCTTGATATCGTAATGTATGATATTATGCTTTAATGCTTATTGTGAAGCCTTGATTTTGGTTTTTGAATTGCCCTGAGACCATCTGACTTTCTCAATTGTTTACTAAACCTCACCAGGCTGTGATTCTTGTTCTTGCTTCTTATAATCCACTATTAATTAAAATCAAAACTCAATCTGAAGCTAAAGCAGATGGTTTGTTGACAGTAACATTGCACTCGTATACAGTAATCCCTCGCTATATCGCGCTTCACCTTTCGCGGCTTCACTCTATCGCGGATTTTATATGTAAGCATATTTAAATATATATCGCGGATTTTTTGCTGGTTCGCGGTTTTCTGCGGACAATGGGTCTTTTAATTTCTGGTACATGCTTCCTCAGTAGGTTTGCCCAGTTGATTTCATACAAGGGACGCTATTGGCAGATGGCTGAAAAGCTACCCAATTTACTGACATAGGGGGATTGAGCAGGGTGGCTGTTCGCACACCTAGACGATACGGACGCTCGTCTAAAAATGCTGAAAGATTATCTTCATGTTGCTCCCTTCTGTGCAGCTGCTTCGTGAAGTGACATGCTGCACGGTGCTTCGCATACTTAAAAGCTCGAAGGGCATGTTTTGATTTTTGATTGTTTGTTTCTCTCTCTCTCTCTCTCTGTCTCTCCCTGCTCCTGACGGAGGGGGTGTGAGCTGCCACCTTCAACAGCTCGGTGCTTCGCATACTTAAAAGCCAAACAGCCCTATTGATTTGTTTGCTTTTCTCTGTCTTTCTGACAGACTCTGCTCCTGACGCGCACTCCTTTGAAAAGGAAGATATGTTTGCATTCTTTTAATTGTGAGACGGAACTGTCATCTCTGTCTTGTCATGGAGCACAGTTTAAACTTTTGAAAAAGAGACAAATGTTTGTTTGCAGTGTTTGAATAACGTTCCTGTCTCTCTACAACCTCCTGTGTTTCTGTGCAAATCTGTGACCCAAGCATGACAATATAAAAATAACCATATAAACATATGGTTTCTACTTCGCGGATTTTCACCTTTCGCGGGGGGTTCTGGAACGCAACCCCCGCGATGGAGGAGGGATCACTGTACACACCCAGCAATCTCTGGGATGAACTGCCAGTCATGGGTGACCAAGGAGTTTTTACATTTCAAGTAATAATTAACAAAGCCACTATTAGAATCTTGTGAATATGCATAAAATAAAGTCTTTTTGGGTGACAGTTTATGATTAAGATAGCAGCACAATGTCTGAAGAAAATCCACTTCTGAGCATCCTCCATTTCGGTGGGTCTGGTATTGGGGACCACTGCTTAGTGAAGCCATTAGCTGAGAACTGAACACACAGAATGTAGTCAGTTTATATTTATAATAGTGTGTTATAAGTTCAGAGTGTTGTCTACATGCATTGTTCAATTATTGTTTAAGCTTTGTTGCGGTAGGACCACCGTAGGGTGCCCTTATTCTACTTTTATACTCTTTATTATGTAGATCTGAACACAATGTCCCGCATTCTTGCTATAGCCTTTATACCTTACATGACCTATAAGGGACAGCTCTAGCATTTTTGCTGCCCTAGTCGAAGCTGTAAATGACACCCCGTCACCCCTCATCACTGCCAGACCTGTACACTGAAACCTGGAGACAGGACAGAGGAACAAGGACTGGGCAGAGCAAAGTAAGGAGGTTTTGGATACAAAACAGTGAATTTACAGTTTGAGAGAATGTCGAGGGGGCGGCTGATTATATACCGAAGTGTTCTGTCTAGGAAAAATACACTGTTGAAGGGTGCCATATCAGAACTCAAGTAGGAATTGGCAGGTGTTATTTATTTATTTATTTATTGCATTTGACATTTCTCTAAAGAAAAAAAAAGTTTCTTTGCATAATCATGTTCACACTTACACTGTCAGTTTGAAGTCTCTCTTTAAACCCTAACCCTACCCCTTACAATGATGGTGTCACTAACCTTACTAAGCCTGCACTGTACCATCTACATGTCATTTGAATTAAAAAAAAATAACTGAAAACCTTAATATAAACACAACATTCAATGAAGTTGAAGTATGAAAATCGGAATCTTTGCCCATGATTTCTGTTTACTGTATCCTCGTGTATGCAAATAATGGAATATAACTATCCAATCAATGCACGACCTCACAGAGTTTTTTCGGCGACAGATGGACTATGGAGAACTGCTTTAGCGTGCCAAAAGCGAATCTCATAGATGGTTAGTGAACAACAGAGAACGATATTTGCCAAGTTTTAACACGAGTTGTAATGTAAGCCCAGCAATGCGATCAAGTTTCATTTTATTTTGCTATGTTTGTGTCTTCCATGCTACAATTTGATCATTGTTATTATTATCATTATCATTGTTGTTGTTCATGTTATCAGACTTTAAGATCAGACATTGCTAGTATGTAAAAATAATATTAAACCAATATAATTGGACAGTTGTGTTGAGTCTGGGTAAGTATGTTAAAAAAAAATAAGATGCCACACCCACCCCTCCAAATTTTGCCACCCGAGGCGATCACCTAGTTTGTCTAAATTATGGAAGTGACCCTCATCTCTGGCATTCATCATGTATTATAGATAATATGCCAAAAATAAAAGCAGAGTACAAATGTCAGTGTTAGCAAAATAATATTAATACAACTTGGACAATAATCAATTCATCTTGCCTAGACTAACAGGAGGCTCTCTGTCTTATGTTGGTTAGTCTCTGGTCCGGCTTGATCTTTGCTCTCGCATGTCCTTTGAATGGCTGAAACAGTCAGTCTGGCCTCTCCATGTCCACGGCAAAGAGAGAGGATGTCACCAAGAAGCACTTCGTTTGCAGTGTTCAGAGATGGCCTCTTCACTCTCGTCTAATGGAGTTTTTCCTATTAGCTTAACGCTGCAATGAGATCACTTGTGAGCCAGACTTTGTGGATTCGTGACTGACCACCGGCAGTTCACCACAGTGCAGATCTTTGAGTGGAGATGTTTTGTTGTTTGAGTATTTCACTTGGTGATGAGGATGGGATTTGCACTGTGGATGGGTGGAGTGTAGTGGTGAGGCTGCACAGAATAGGTGGGAGTTGGTAGAGAGGGCGTACAGCTGTTGTCACCTGGAACATGTTGGGTATTTGTTTCAATAGCCCTCATATCAATTCATGCATGTATGCACGTTTTGAAGGTGTTTAGGGTCACTGAATATAATTGTAGTGTCCAAATTCCTCTATTCCTTATTGTTTTAATTCTGAATATTTTTTTTGGATCATTTCATCTGTCACTCACAGTTGCCCTATTTTGGTTTCCCCTTCTTAGGGCTTAAGTACCAGTTGCCAGGGCTGTGTCCCCGGTGGTCGTAACTTTCAGTCGCAATGTAACGGGATTAAAAGTCACCCATGAAAAGACTTCCTCATCCGAGTTGTGGACTCAAAACCTTCATCTCTAATTGATTTTGTCACATTTGCTTTATTTGATTCCTGGTATTATTGACCATAGTGCTTATCATAAATTTTGTCTCATTATTTTTTATCTCCTGGTTTCACTCTTTTCATGACTCAACCTCAAACCTTGTCTGTTCGCAGACATTACAGAAGCGTACCATTCATGGTGTTCAGAGATGGCCGCTGCAGAGCTGAGATTATTTCTGTGCTAGGCGTCACGGGTTTGCAGCTCATTGCTGACAGTTCACCACAGTGCAATTCTTTTCCGGGTGTGTCTCCACAGCGATGAAACACAGAATTTTCAAATCCACTCAGTCTAGGTTACGGGCCAGAGACCATACTGGGAGAACATAGCACTGATTAGGAGACAACCATGGAATTTTATTATATAAGCTGTGACCATAAAGGGGCACCAGAAAGCACACTATATGAATTAAATAAAGTATTTTTATTCTACCAAAGCACGTTCCACAATCACCTCTCCATTAATAAACCACAATAAAACAATAAGGCACAATAAACCAACAATTCTTCCTTCTTCTCCACCTCATCTGAGTTTTGAGTTGGGAGGCTTCCTTTAATGCCGGACCCGGGAATGCTTCCAGTACCATTCTGTCTCCTCTAGGAAGCATTTCTGGGCCATAAACAAAGTAGGATGGGCCTCCCCCAATAGCACCATCTACCAATCCCAGGGAACCCCTACAGGGCTGCATTTCTGGATTACATTTCCCTAGCACCCCTGCAGTTGTCCCAACTTGGTTGTCATATGAGGACCACTGCCACCTAGTGCATGAGGAATGGAACCACTCCTAAATTCCAGCTTCTACTGGTCCATCCGTGATTTTTTAACACCTGGGCACAGAGATCTCTTTCCACCCTGCCGGCAAATCCATCCATCGCTCCTCTCAGGCCTTCCATTCCGGTAATAATCCACGCTACTCCCTGGCTGGGATGGCTGTTTTTCTCCTACAAAGCTTATAGGGTCATTAGCATTTCTTGTACAATCCATCATAGGGCTCACTCACACAAGCACACTCACACTTTCATAGGCCTAAATTTTAAGCGCCTGTTCAATTTACCAGAACATCTTTGGAAGAAAAACCAGAATACCAAGAGAAAAACCTACAAAAACCCTTGGAGAATGTGTAAACTCGAACTCAGGATGCTGAAGCCATGAGGTGGCTGAATGAACCACTGCTCAATCCCAAATATTTTAAAGAAAATGTAAAATATTTAGCTAATATTAAAAATGGCAAGCAGCACATACATAGATATCTACATAATTTATATCTATAATTCTTCCAGCAAATTTTTGACATTCATGACCTCGTAAATTTCAGTCATGTGTTACACTGTGAATTTTATCACTGAGCTTTTTACAGAGGCCTCAAGAAGAGCGGTGCATCTGCACTACAGAGTACAGTGCTGACTAACAAAGGCACTATATACAGTGCATCAGGAAAGTATTCACAGCGCATCACTTTTTCCACATTTTGTTATGTTACAGCCTTATTCCAAAATGGATTAAATTCATTTTTTTCCTAAGAATTCTACACACAACACCCCAATGACAACGTGAACAAAGTTTACTTGAGATTTTTGCAAATTTATTAAAAATAAAAAAATTGAGAAATCACATGTACATAAGTATTCACAGCCTTTGCCATGAAGCTCGAAATTGAGCTCAGGTGCATCCTGTTTCCCCTGATCATCCTTGAGATATTTCTGCAGCTTAATTGGAGTCCACCTGTGGTAAATTCAGTTGATTGGACATGATTTGGAAAGGCACACACCTGTCTATATAAGGTCCCACACAGTAGCGTAGCATGGGTGTCAGCCGCCCGGGGCGGAGGAAAATTCCACCGCCCCCTTATTTAGGTATGGTTCAAATTTTTACAAGATATTATTATTATTTATTGTGAAATTTTGCCGCCCCCTAAAAGTGCCGCCCAGGGCGGGCTGCCCCTGCTGCCCCCACTACGCTATGCCACTGGTCCCACAGTTGACAGTTCATGTCAAAGCACAAACCAAGCATGAAGTTAAAGGAATTGTCTGTAGACCTCCGAGACAGGATTGTCTCCAGGCACAAATCTGGGGAAGGTTACAGAAAAATTTCTGCTGCTTTGAAGGTCCCAATGAGCACAGTGGCCTCCATCATCCGTAAGTGGAAGAAGTTCGAAACCACCAGGACTCTTCCTAGAGCTGGCTGGCCATCTAAACTGAGCGATAGGGGGAGAAGGGCCTTAGTCAGGGAGGTGACCAAGAACCCGATGGTCACTCTGTCAGAGCTCCAGAGGTCCTCTGTGGAGAGAGGAGAACCTTCCAGAAGGACAACCATCTCTGCAGCAATCCACCAATCAGGCCTGTATGGTAGAGTGGCCAGACGGAAGCCACTCCTTAGTAAAAGGCACATGGCAGCCCGCCTGGAGTTTGCCAAAAGGCACCTGAAGGACTCTCAGACCATGAGAAAATTCTCTGGTCTGATGAGACAAAGATTGAACTCTTTGGTGTGAATGCCAAGCGTCACGTTTGGAGGAAACCAGGCACTGCTTATCACCAGGCCAATACCATCCCTACAGTGAAGCATGGTGGTGGCAGCATCATGCTGTGGGGATGTTTTTCAGCGACAGGAACTGGGAGACTAGTCAGGATAAAGGGAAAGATGACTGCAGCAATGTACAGAGACATCCTGGATAAAAACCTGCTCCAGAGCGCTCTTGACCTCAGACTGGGGCAACGGTTCATCTTTCAGCAGGACAACGACCCTAAGCACACAGCCAAGATATCAAAGGAGTGGCTTCAGGACAACTCTGTGAATGTCCTTGAGTGGCCCAGCCAGAGCCCAGACTTGAATCCGATTGAACATCTCTGGAGAGATCTTAAAATGGCTGTGAACCGACGCTTCCCATCCAACCTGATGGAGCTTGAGAGGTGCTGCAAAGAGGAATGGGCGAAACTGGCCAAGGATAGGTGTGCCAAGCTTGTGGCATCAAATTCAAAAAGACTTGAGGTTGTAATTGCTGCCAAAGGTGCATCGACAAAGTATTGAGCAAAGGCTGTGAATACTTATATACATGGGATTTCTCAGTTTTTTTAATTTTATTAAATTTGCAAAAACCTCAAGTAAACTTTTTTCACGTTGTCATTGGGGTGTTGTGTGTAGAATTCTGAGGAAAAAAATGAATTTAATCCATTTTGGAATAAGGCTGTAACATAACAAAATGTGGAAAAAGTGATGTGCTGTGAATACTTTCCGGATGCACTGTAAATTGTCATTGATCGAATTGCTAACCATTAGTTCATCTCTCAGCATATCCGTGTGTATAATAAAATAGTAAAAAGGTTGTCTGCATAAATGACTCGTCCACACTGCTCTGCAGCATCACCGCAGAGATGAGGACTTGCTTATCAGCAATGTCTGCACACTTTTTTTTCCATTTTTGTTGAGGGAAGCTTCTCACTCTTTAATTGAAGATGTGAAACTGAGACTTGGGTGGCATGGCTATGGGGGAGGCATTGTTATCCTTGACCTTAACCAAGTGAAGAACTTTGTCAGCAGAGCGCATCAAGGAGATCAATTCCTCCTTGTAATCAAAATGGCATAATTCACTGTTTACAAAAAATCAATTGAACAATTAGAAGATATATGTTGGGCGCAATTGATAATCACGAGTCAGTGGCACTTTAATGGAAGGTGCATCTGTCATCTGTCAGCAGATAAATGTATGCAGCAGTGTGGAGAATAGAGAAGAACACAGGGCTGTCTTTGTTGTCCATCTGTATTTCAAGCGGACTTGAAAACTCCTGGACCTTCTGACAGAGGCCCCCTCTGACACAGAGCCCTGTTCTGGGGCACAAATATGATGGCCTGTCTTAGCAAATGAGTCCACCATATGTATCTTTGTTTATATACAGATCCGTTCTTTGCAAGGCTCTTGGCATTAGATCTCTAGATTTGAACAGGTGCAGAAAACATTTCTTGCATGCTAAAAAAAAGCATCAGAGACTGGAGGTGAGCAGATATTCATGATGTGCCATACTCTGTGGAGGAGCAACAATAACATAAAAATGGAGACGCTTTTCTCATTCAGTTCTGGAGGAGCCTTGTGGCCGCAGGCTTTAATCCAATCAAATTCACAATTAGTGCATCATTCTGACTGTTAATTGATCTTGTTATTTAGATAGATAGATAGATAGATAGATAGATAGATAGATAGATAGATAGATAGATAGATAGATAGATAGATAGATAGATAGATAGATAGATAGATAGATAGATATATGAAAAGGCACTATAAGATAGATAGATAGATAGATAGATAGATAGATAGATAGATAGATAGATAGATAGATAGATAGATAGATAGATAGATAGATAGATAGATAGATAGATAGTGTCGCAGGTGGCTGGGGGGGCGACCCGGCTGGGACGCCCAGGAAGACTGGAAGAGGTCTTCCGCCCTCCTCAGACCACGTGGGGGCGACCACCCTGGTTTCTTTGGGGGCCACGGGTACAGAGCATGGAAGCTCATCCCTGTAGGGGCCCATGGTCACCGCCAGGGGGCGCCTGGATGCCTTGGGAGCCCTGGACCTCAGCACTTCCGCCACACCCGTAAGTGCTGGGGGGAAGAAGAGCAGGGACACCCGGAGTGCTTCTGGGGATGCAGCCGGCACTTCTGCAACACTGGGGCGTGTCGGTGGAAGATTGCCGGGAATCACCTGGAGCACATCTGGGTGATTATTAAAGGGGCCGCCTCCCTTCATTCAGGGAGGAGAAGGACGAAGCCAGAAGGCGAGGAGTGGAGGCGGCCTGAAGAGACAAGGCAAGAGTGTGATGCCTGGACTTTGGGGGAGTTTGGGGTTGTGTGGCACTTAAACTGTAAATAATAGACTTGTAAATAAACGTGTGGTGGTGATTAACATCATGTATGCCTGTCTGTGTTTGGGCCTTAGTCCACACTAGATAGATAGATATGAAAAGGCACTATTAGATAGATAGATAGATAGATAGATAGATAGATAGATAGATAGATAGATAGATAGATAGATAGATAGATAGATAGATAGATAGATAGATAGATAGATAGATAGATAGATAGATAGATAGATAGATAGGAAAGACACTTTATAAAAGAAACAGATATGAAGTCCCTAGATAGATAGATCAATCAATAATCTTTTTTTCTCCCCTGGGAGAAATGTGCCACAGAAAACTTGATATATTTTTAGATGTCATTCATGGCCAACAATCAAACATAATTTTTAATTAGTAACATTTACAGCAATCCGCACCAGGAAACCCATTTACAAGCCAATTGGGAATGCGATAGAAAGAATGGCAGTTGGCAGTTTATATATAAATTCCAGATCAATTTGAGTTAAATTTTTATAGTGCTTTTCAATAAAATCGAGGTTTTTACTAATGGTACTAATGATTTAAACTTAATTTTTAAAATGTTGTTCATATTAATGTAGGAAGGGGAATTAGCACATGAAGAGATTCAAGGAGCACCTCACAAAGATCCCTAGTCCTGGGCTCCTTTCTCCATTGTGAATATAAACCATAAATGGTAGAAGAAATGAAAGGGGTGGACTTCACATGAACTACTTGACGTTCCATTGGTCACACACTAAAAAAGTGTTGAAGAAGATGCTGCAAGCAGAAGGTGGATCTGCTAAGCAGTGCTGTGAGAAGCAGCTTTCGTTATGTCTTCAGGACCGCAGTTCTGTATTTATGTTGGCACATCCTGTTACTGTATGAAGCCAGTGAGATGGGCACATGGTAGGGTTTGGTAATTCTTCTTTCATAACTGATTTCAAGGTACAAAACTTTGTGCTTTTCCATAATTGTCGAATCTAGGAAAGTTAGAATAGATTTTGAATTGGGCTTCCTAGACACAATAGCAGAGTATAATATTATTAAAAGACTGGAAACAATAGAAGAGTAAGCAATGTCTGAGTAGTTGGCATCCCACAGACGTGTTTCTGGTTTCAGTGAGCTAAGTGACCACTTGGGGCATCCAACCCTCACTGAGAAGATGGGTGAAAAGGAACAGGGGGCCCACAATCTTTACAAGGGACGTTCAAAAAGTTTCCACACTTATTTTAGTTCTATTTATTAAGAATTTCAAAAACAAATGACATCATTTTTCGACATAGTCACCTTCCTTTACGATGGTGCCTGCTTTCGGGCTGATAATGGTGAACCCAAGTTTCATCACCAGTGACTATGTGCTGCAGAAAATTGTCACCTTCTTCGGGCCAAGTGTCGGGAACAAATGTCTAAGCGCTTGCACTTATGCTCCTCTGTCAGTTGCTTAGGCACCTACCAATCACACACTTTACTGAACTTAAAGATGTCATGAATCAGGGCATCGGCAGATCCAACACTCACATTATGCTCTCCTGCATCCTTTTCAACTGTTTTTCTTCTGTTTTCGCCAGTCAGTTCCAGAGTTCTTTCTTCATTCCTCGTGGTTGTGGCTGTAGCTGGACATCTGGAGCATACTCTTCATCCACCACATTAGTACGGCCATTTTCAAACATTTCAATCCACTCATAGATGACTCTACGAGAGAGAACTTGATCCCCATACTGAGCACACATATGGAGATGAATTACCAATTACTACTCCTCCCGCCTTCACCGTTTCCAACAAAAATATAAAAGTCCCCTAAACTTTTTGAACATTCCTCGTATATTACCTCAAAAAAGGCTAATAGCAGGCCTACAGATGTGCTTGTTATCTGGTGTAGAGTAAAACAAGATGAAAAACCTCTGTCACTCAGCTTGTTTCATGTGGATTTTTTTCCAGATCCTCCATATTTTATCACAGAGCCTGAAGAAAGGATCGTGGGAGAAGTGGACAAGTCTGTGACTATTCAGTGCCCTGTTCGGGGTGAGTCAGTTATCTTCTTCTTTTCTTCTGAATTTTCAATGCTTTCTCATTTCTAATTTCCTTAACAGGCATAAATTTGAATACCACACAGGTCAGCATTGTCATAAATGAACATGTAGCAGTAAACAGTACTAAAACACCGAAATGAATGAAACAATTAACAGCGGAGCACTCCTTTAGTTCAAATTAACAAACTCAGCAAGCCCAGTTAACACCAAACAAAAGCAACAATTCACAAACGTTGGTTCAAACTGCTAAGCTAACATCAAACACAAATGACAATTCATGGGAAATACGAGGGGCGGTTAAAAAGTTCCCAGAATTGTGGTATAGCGGGAGAGTGAGAGATCAGATTACGCACACATTGTTGTGCAGGGTAGCGCAGCCTGTCTGTAGACCAGTCGCAACAGGTCTGGACTGGATTTGGCGGGCAGTATTGTTTTAATTACCGTTTGAGTTAAATGTCTGCATAGTCATTAGGCGCAATGTCGCAATTCAAACAACGTGCTAACATCAGGCTCATGTGCAAATTGGAGAAATCAGCTTCAGCACTGCAGTGCTGCTAGCATATCTGAAATTCATGTCCCCAATTTGCACATGAACTTGATGTTATCACGTTGTTAGAACTGCGACATTGCACCGAATGACTATGCACACGTCTGACTCAAACGGCAATTTAAACAATACTGCACTCCAAAACGAATCCAGATTTGTTGTAACTGGTCTACAGATGGGCTGCACTCCCCTCCACAGCAGTGTGTGCGTAATCTCACAATTATCACAATTCCATGAACTTTTTGACTGCCCCTCGTAATTCTCTAAAATGAGTAGTAGTGGTTAACAGCATTCAAACACAGCAATTAACATTGGTAAGCCACAAGTGATGGACTAACTCTGTGAAATACACTGCAGGAATTCAAACACAAAGAAATTTAAGACTATACGGTCCTGAGATATCAGTTGGTTTGCACCTCCAAAAGCAGCAAGCCATTTTAAAAGTCAACACTTGTGTTTATTGCTAATGTGCCCTCATTTTTGGTCAAGCTCTATGAGTGAAGTCAATAAGGTGCTGCCTCGACTGAAAGATTCTGTCATCATATTAGGTGACCAACACAGACTTAATGAAGGGGGTGTGCAGCCAGGTGTCCGAGGGCCCCAGGACTGTGGCTTTGTCTTTTGATCTTGTGTTATAACTGACCCTGGAACACCAAGAGGTTTGTGACCAGATTCCTCTCTTTATACTCTTTGTGACGTAGAGCATAACCGAAAGCCCAAAATCCCATACTCTTACCACACTGTCAGGACTGACTGCTATACTAGTTCCATACTTCCTCATTTCTTGTACGTCTGTAATTGTAAGAGCCAATCTTCGAAAGTTAATGTTTAATGTTAAAAAGATATTGTGCTTGCTTACTTTCTGTAGAATGTTAGAATCTCATAGTTACTAGGATATGGTATAGTCTTTCTACCCCCTGTTAGTTAACAGAGATCAAACTTTGTTAGCCATATCTGAAGAACAGAATGTTAATTAAGCCAGTTAGGAAGTAGTCTTACTGCTAGCACAGACTACTAGATATGTTTGTGAATAGGAGATGGCATGCAGTTTTCTGAATGTGTCTAACATGCCTATAGTGCCTCAAGTGCGACTGTATGACCAAACTTAGAGAAATGAAACAAGATTTATAAGCTTTAAACAGAATGTTTCTTAAACAAGAACCTTTCTTGTCTTTGCTATATCAATTTTTTCTTGTGAACTGTTTGGCTTTGAAATTTTACTAAAACTTTTAAAACAAAAAATATTTTGGTTGTGGAATTATTTGATCACACGTCACACTGGTGCTTGAATCATCCTATGAAGCAAACTAAAGGCTTCAGAACTTTGGTAATTTTGGATAAACACTGCTACAATAATGCCAGATGATTAAATAGATTGCCTGAACAGGCAGCAGAGAAAGTTACCTTTTTATTTGTACATTAGGGGACTGCGCCCCCAGCTTGCTTCGCTCGCCCACCCCCAGGTTTGGTTTACCGGATATACAATTTAAAGAGATTGTTATTTTCATGGGAACTGTTACATCTGCATTATTTTCACTTTTACTTTAAAACTTTTGTAAAAACAATAGTTGTCCTTTATTTTCGGCCCCGGGCGTGGTTATATCTCTTTCTCACAGGACATATAACTCTGCTCGCGTTGTAAAGGGGGTGCGGCTGAACGCATGCTACAGAGATGCCGTCGGATCATCTGCTGGCTTTCTGCTGCTGGTGTGCTGCCCAATCATTTCAAAGCCTGTACAGCAGCTGTCTTTTTGCCACTTCGTGTCTCTGCCGCTCGTGTTGTGAAGGGGGAGGGAGGGGTTTGGGGGGGTTAGGGTGGCTAAACGCACGCTAAGGAGAAGCGGTCGGATCATCTGCTGGCTTTCAGCTGCTGGTGAGCTGCGTGTTTTGTTTGTTGCTTGTCGTTGTTTTAAGACCTGGGAGCACATGAAGCGTGTCTGCCAACAGCAATCCAGCAAATGCTAGGTTAGATGTCCGTGGACTTGTTTTAAATGATGTCTCACTGCCTTGTCTTGCATGACATTGTAAAAACAATACTTGTCCTTTATTTCCAGCCCCGGGCGTGGTTAAATCTCTTTCTCGCAGGACATATAATGCTGCTCACGTTGTGAAGGGGGGGGTGGCTGAACGCACGCTAAGGAGATGCTGTCAGATCATCTACTGTCTTTTTGCTGCAGTTGCTGCTGTCGCGCTGCCCGTCAATCATTTTAAAGCCTGTACAGCAGCTGTCCTTTTGCCACTTCGCATCTCTGCCGCTCACATTGTGAAGGGGGGAGGAGGGTTATGGTTGCTGAACGCACGCAAGGAGAAGCGATTGGATCATCTGCTGGGTTTCTGCTGCTGGCAAGCTGCATGTTTTGCTTGTCGCTTGTCGTTGTTTTAAGAGCTGGGAGCAAGTTAATGTGTCTTTCGCGGGACTTCAAATTGTCTTCTGAGAAGATCACATCTCATCTTCCTAGTCTCCTTCCCAAAGATTTTTTTTTATAATAGAGAGATAGATTATAGATATAGATAGATAAATATTTCCAAAAATACAGTAAAACAAGTATTGGTAAAACAATGCAACCTGATAATAAGAAGTTCATCTTGTGTCCAATATGCTTACTACCAGGTGGCTCTCTGTCTTAATATGTTGATTGGCCTCTGGCTCTTGGGTGCTGGAAAAATGTCAGAGATAGAGAATGACAGTTTCTTTGTTAGCCTCAATTTATACAAGTCTAGCTTCCTTGATGTACCTCCTGGACAAATGAGATCTCATAGTGTAGGGCCGACTCCTCTGTTTCAGCACAACTCAACCCTCATTCAAGCACATGCTTTGCTTCTGGCATGTAAGCCTCCTCTCCAATTTCAGGCAGAGAAGATAGAAAGGATACACAGGTAATTAAGTTGTAAACTGCAATCTCTTTCAGAGTCATAGTTTTATTAATTAAATTAGCTGATTTAATGTATTCTTTTGAAAAACAACTTAAAGCTCATTTGTTGAGAAAGTGATTTGTACTTACCCTGACAATTTTGCCCTTTTCTGTTAGTTTACCTTCTTCGTCCTGGTGCTCAGGATGATTTGTGTTTGTATCATGACTTATGCAATGAGAAGTCAAGCAAAAAGCAAAATGACACCTTTTGTTGGCTAACTGAATAGATTACAATATTGTGATAGGTTCAATTAGCAGATTACGGTATTGTAATTGGTTCAGTTAGCCAATAACAGGTGTCATTTTGCTTGATTTCTCATTGCATCCATAATGGCGAAGATGGTACAACACCCTACTACTATCACAAACTATGCTATTTGTTCAGCGTTTTCTTGTAGTATTTTGTGTTTGTATTCTGGTTTGTTGTCAGAGCTTTGTTTTTCCTGTATTTAGCTTTATTTAGTATATTATTCAGATATTATTTTGAATCCAATGTTGTATATGCCCTCTTGTTCATTTTTAATTTGTGAAGTGTTTTGAACATGGGAAAGGTGCTAAATAAATGAAGTGTATTATTATTATTATTATTATTATTATTTTACTTTCCCCTTTCAGTCCAGGCTTTCTTCCTGGGTAGTGATGAACTCACAGAATGTAAATTGTGCCAGTCTGTAATATACGGTGCTCATGCCTCTGAGATGTCCACACAGCCTCACCCTCTGTGGTCAATTCTCAAACTTGTCACATATTTAACAGAAATTCTTATCAAATTGTTGAAACTTACAATGGCTTATTTTCAGAAAGCTGCTTCTTTCTTTAAATCACCAATTCATTCTTAAATATGCATTATATCATTCAACAGTATGCTAGATACGTATAACTAATACACAGCAAAAGAATATAACAAAGCACAATTGCATTTGTTCCCTTCTCTCTATTTTTATTTCTGAGTATATCTTAATCACCTTAACACTGATGAGTTAAGCTTTTGTTTTCCTCCCCTCTACTGTTAATTAGCCATAGCTCAATAATAATGTTAATGGACAAGTTCTGTTAGGTTACATTCATGGTAATCATTTTGGAATTTTTTATTCATGTGTGTTTAAAGAAGTCTGTGTCTTTACATGCATTCATTATGTAATTAGTCATTTGGAAAGTTTGTAAATTCATTAACCTGTAAACTTATTGCAGTCAGTGAAGAGCAATATTCAGAATAGTCTGAATTGAATTGAACTACTGAACGCAGCAGGCCAGGTAAACCCAAGCACGTCCATTAATATTTGGAGCCATCTTTTGGTTTGAACCTGCATAAGTGAACAACAACGGTACTTCACAGTTGGTGGCATTTGTTACACAAGCAAGGATGGCAATAAACAGCCCTGTGCAAACACAGTCTTCTTCTTCCTCTTGTAACTGCTCCCGTTGGTTGTCACCGCAGCGGGACATCTTGTTCCATATCTTTCTGTCCTCTTCATCTTGTTCTGTTACACCCGCCACCTTTATGTCTTCTCTCACCACATCCATAAAACTTCTCTTAGGCCTTCCTCTTTTTCTCTTGCCTGGCAGCTCTATCCTTAACATCCTTCACCCAATATACCCAGCATCTCTCCTCTGCACTTGTCCAAACCAACGCAATCTCACCTCTCTGACTTTGTCTCCCAACTGTCCAACTTGAGCTGACCCTCTAATGTACTCATTTCTAGTCCTGTCCATCCTCGTCACACCCAATGCTAATCTAAGAATCTTTAACTCTGCCACCTCCAGCTCTTAATATCTGCCATCTCCAGCTTAGTATCTATCTATCTATCTATCTATCTATCTATCTATCTATCTATCTATCTATCTATCTATCTATCTATCTATCTATCTATCTATCTATCTATCTATCTATCTATCTATCTATCTATCTATCTATCTATCTATCTATCTATCTATCTATCTATCTATCTATCTATCTATCTATCTATCTATCTATCTATCTCTGTCTCCTGCGTTCTGGTCAGTGCTACCGTCTCCAACCCATATAACACAGCTGGTCTCGCTACAGTCCTGTAGACCTTCCCTATTGGATTGAACTGGTAAGTGCAGCATTTGAAAAATAATGAGTACTGCTATGCCACATTAAACTGTCTTTGCCATATTCCATCTCTTCTGGGGTTAAAGCCTGCCTTACACTCAGTTATAGTGGTTGGGCACATACTCCCTGTAATTCCAAATTTGATTAAGCCTAAGAAAAACAAAATACAAAGGATAGCAAAAGATTTTATTTTGTTACCGGTTTGTTCTAAAGTCTTTAGAGCCTTTTACAGAGTTATTATAAAATGTAAATTGGAATGGTGTTGTGCACATGTCACCTATAGACCGGTTGTTTCACAAGGCTGTATTCTTTATAGACAGGGAGCTGATTTCTGCAAGGATTTCGCAACTGGCTGCTTTCTAAAGCGGAGTGTAGCTTCGTCTGAGGTACGACCCTGTGATGACCTTCATCCTTCTCCTGCTGTTGGTCTTCAAAATCAACATGGGGTTAATTTGCAATCAAGCTCAGGACCCATTTAATTACATCTCAGAAGCCTGGGGACAGCTGCAGATTGAGCTTTCGATTACACATATTGAGTGGATCCTCTTTAACGTGCCCAGTGTTGGGAATGCGGAATGAAAACTGAACAAGTTAAAGCTGTAGAATCAGAGAGAGAGAAGACTCTAAAACAAAAGATGGAAGGAAGTGACAAGCAATAAGAGCAGATTCTACTTCTTTGTTCTCCTTTCCCTAATGACCAGCACCTCTTCTAGTACTGCAATACTGTATATTAGTTTAAATATCTATTTGTAACTGTTGTGGCAGTTTAAGTAGTTTGCTCAGGGTCACCATAGCTAGTCAATGCTAAAGAGTGAGCCCGAGATCACTCAGTTTAAATTCCACCACATCGGCTGCTAGGCCTCACTTCCAGACTGTGGGTTAGGAGTTGTGATAGGTAGAGGTGGTCATGTGAACACAATAATGAGGGGGATTGCTACCCAGAATCCACTACACACTCTTCCATTTTTCATGGAACAGTAGTGTATTATGAACACCGATTTACAGAGAGCACACCTTTGGGGAGTGCTGGGAATTGTACCTGTGTTGTTTGGACCAGATATAGCAACACTTTTTCTGTTTCCTTCTTGTCAGTTGCATGTCCTCACTTGCAGCTGCTTGACGTGAATTTGATCAGCTGGATTCAGAGGGCAGCGTAGAGACCTGCAGGAACTAAAGGACAGCGACCCCCCTGTCCAGTCACCATTTGGGCTTGACCGTGAGAGTGTCTCCTTTTGGAAGGTGTGCTCTCTGCATTTCTGCCTCATTATACTTTGAGCCAAGAAACCACTGATAAAACTTTAGGAGAAAACTGAAAAAGATTTGTTGAGCAGTGATGTCGGAGATCATCAAGAGCCAGCAGTGAAGAGTAGCCTGAAATATTTTTAAATGGATGTTTTAACCTGTCAGTGTGGCCCCCTTGAAAGGAAAGGACCACATTATCATGGAGCCTAAAGTAAGAAGAAAGTGTTTGGAAGGCTGACTCATTCTAGGCAGATGGAGCAGTGTTTCTTCTCATGACCCCCTTTTGCCTTTCTTATATTTTTGAGACCCATTAGATGATGATCGTCAGTTGGGTCCCAATTGGATAATCACCGCCGACAGGGGTTCTCCTTAAAGAAGTGCTGTCGACAGTCATTGCTGGGGGTGTGTTTGACCAAATGTAGAAATTTGCCACCGACAGTCATAACAGAGTAATGTCGACTGTTTAAATTTCCTCAGGTGACATCCCACAAGACCCTTTGCGAAACAGAACTGACCCTTTCCCATTGAATACAACAGTGAGTTATCACCCAGCACGGCTCAAAAGGCAGGTGTTTAAGATGTTTAAGAAACTATAGGATAGAGAGATAAATGCTGCAGATACCTGGCTATGAAAGGCGCTATAAGATACATAGGGAAATAAATGATACAACAAGGGCGGCACGGTGGCGCTGTGGGTAGCGCTGCTGCCTCGCAGTTGGGAGACCTGGGAACCTGGGTTCGCTTCCCGGGTCCTCCCTGCATGGAGTTTGCATGTGTCTGCATGGGTTTCCACCGGGCGCTCTGGTTTCCGTCCAAAGACATGCAGGTTAGGTGGATTGGCGATCCTAAATTGGCCCTAGTGTGTGCTTGGTGTGTGTTTGTGTGTGTCCTGCGGTGGGTTGGCACCCTGACCGGGATTGGTTCCTGCCCTGTGTTGGCAGACCCCCGCGACCCTGTGTTCGGATTCAGCGGGTTGGAAAATGGATGGATGGATGATACAACAATATACATTTTTTCTTCAGGGCTCCCATCATGGAATAGCAATTAGGTGGTAAAGGGGCGAGAGAGACAGTTGTTTGATAAGAGACATGGGATGATTAGAAAGGACGAGGGCATGATGAGCAATTTAGCCAGGACATCAGGGTACCCTCTACTCTTATTCAAAAGACACTCAAGGATTCTTTATGGCCACCGAGAATCAGGACCTTGGTTTTAGTTCAAAGGACCGCACCAGTTTTTACAGCACAGGTTTCCCCTTCACTGCTTTGGGGTTATTGGAATCCACATATTGATCAAGGGATAAGTACCTCTTGGTAGCCTCAGCAACACCTCTTCCAGTAGAAACCCAAGCTTTTCTGAGGTGGTTTCCGATCCAAGTACTGGCTGGGCCCAAACTTGCTTAGCTTCAGGTGGAGGACCTGTTCTGAGGGTGCAGGTGGTATGGCTGACATAAAGAGAGATAGATGTAATGGGCACTATATGATAAATGGATAGATATTTATAAAAGGCGCAATGATAGATAGATAGATAGATAGATAGATAGATAGATAGATAGATAGATAGATAGATAGATAGATAGATAGATAGATAGATAGATAGATAGATAGATAGATAGATAGATAGATAGATAGAAACTTTATTGATCACAAAGAAAACTGCAAAACTTAAAGCAGTCATCCTACGACCCAGAACATAGTAACCCAGCAAAAAAAATTGGAGGTCAGTATAAGGTACAAGCAACCACTCCATATCCTTCAGAGTAAGAGATCAACACCACCCTTGTAGCACCGAAGCCCATCATACCGTGTAATTGTTTCTAACATAAATGATCTCATATAGCAGCAGCACTCTTGAATCAGTCTATGGCTGAAGGTGCTCCTGTGTTCAGCCAGAGCATGCAGAGGGTGGGTGTCATTCTTCATGATAGCCCATAGTTTATTAAGAACCCTTCCATTAACCACGTCATCCTTGCAGTCCACATGCCCCCAGCAGTAATGTCATTTCCCCAGTAGACCAGCACACAGAAGATTTTTCCTGCTACAACTGACTAATAAGACATGTGTAACAGGGACCTACATATTCAAAAGGACCTGAGCACCTTCAATATGGAAGTGTTGATGTGTGTCCAGGTATGGAGTTTCTTGTCAGCTGCCACCCATAATATCATGCAGAGGGCACCTGCTTATGTTTTGAAGCATATTCATTGCATTTTATATTTAGTTTGGCCTCAGATTGACATTGTCAGAGAGTCTGGAGTAGAGAATCATTTGTGGAGCAGGGTTTGAGGCCATTTAGGACACACGATAGTCAGCCAGCATCTGTTGCTGATAAGTTGCTGGGGGGATTAAATGAAAGACCCAGTGGAGGTACAGACATGCTTATTCAGGATCTTAAATTTTAAGGCTTTAGGACAGCAAAATCTTTTACTCTGATGCTGGTGAAGGTAACAAGCTCCTCTTCCTTTGTCTTATCGCGCCTCCTAGTGGCATTTTTTGAAAGAGTACACTGCATTTAGCTGCCTGCAAGAACACAGAAGCTTATTTATTTATTTCTTTATTTATTTATCTATCTATTTGATCTTTGACTTTAATTAGTGTTCACAGCAGGCTCCCTGCTCTCCAAACTGATGTCTGACAGCGCAACTCATTCACTCACTCAACCTTAGTGCGTGTGGTAACAGAGGGCCAGGGCTTTGCCAAAGGGTAAGGCATATTCAGAGTTAATCTATTCTTTTTTAAGATTAAAGGATTTATTTCTTGTGATTTTTTTTTTTTATTTTTATTTGTTATTCTTAGCTGTCAGTGCTACAGCTGATTGGCTTCTCAGTCACTGCCTCTCTTGCCATTTCAGTGTTGCAGATGTGAAACTCCAGATAGACATTTGCCTACTCAATGGGAATCTGCATGACAGTCCTCTGGAGCCACCCTTGAGGGCCTGCAAAAAGCTGCAAAACACTTAAGCTTCTCCAGTTAGGTTTTTTTTTTCTGTATAATGATTTGTTGTATGAAATTGACCAACACATTCATTGTTGAAACAACGACTTGTTACATGCCCTGCTAAATGTGACTCAGAGTGATCGAAATGAAGTGGTTTAAGAATGGCATGTTATGTTAAGTTCAGACAGGACAAAGAAACTGGTGGTCCCTTGGACAACAGTCACATTGAGTCATACTGACAGATGTCCATACATTTTATCTGTAGGATTTGTGGAAGATTGGAATTTCATGATAAAAGAACATGAAGAGGTTGTGCAAACTCAGGCAGACAGAAAAGGTGGGATTAAGGCCCTGAGACACAGCAGTTGGCACATTTGCACCTTTTTATTCTTATATAGTGCCGCAAGAACAGTGAACACCATTATAGATACTTTTCAGCAATTGGAAGAAGAAAAAACACAACATAGTGACGGTAGCAATGTGCTGCACCACCCTGTACCTCATTAAACCTCATTAGTCTGGAGAAGGGAAGGCTGTTTGGAGATGCAATGCAGGTTTATAAAGGCATTAATAAAAATATTTTAATTAAATAGTGAATCATGTCCTCAAGGACACCTAAATGTAATTAAGGGGAAGAGCACTGAAGACTGAAGCTGGGAAGCACTTTTTGACATAAGGGGAATCTGAAACAAACTAACTAAGTCAAGGAATTGAAGCAGATACCCTGGCAAATGTTAAAAAGTATACCACAGAGACATTGGGACAACAGATAGATAGATAGATAGATAGATAGATAGATAGATAGATAGATAGATAGATAGATAGATAGATAGATAGATAGATAGATAGATAGATAGATAGATAGATAGATAGATAGATAGATAGATAGATAGATAGATAGATAGATAGATAGATAGATAGATAGATAGATAGATAGATAGATAGATAGATAGATAGATCTTTATTTGCCCCTGGGATACTGGCCTTTTTAAACAAATAAATAAATGTTTTTTATATAATCACAAGCAATAAACTGCTCTCAAATACACAACAGGATAACTAAACATAAAGATAACATCTCACTTGGCTATTCCAGTCCTAGAGATACATTATGCAGACATTTTGCTTTTGGTATAAAGAAGCCCACCTAACACACTTCTGCTGAAACATTCATTGCCTTAAAGTCCTCAGTGTTGGTGTGTCAGAAAGAGGATGTGTGGCATTGTTCATAATGGCACTCAGTTTTGTTTTCATTCTCTCCTCCATTACTATTTCCAGCAAGTCCAGAGTGTGTCCTATAACTGAGCAGGCCCTTTTAATTAGCTTGTTGATTTGGTGGGCTTCATTTGAAGTGATGTTGCCAGCCCAGCATTCCCAAATATAGAGCATTGCACTGGTCATCACAGAGTTGTAGACGATGTGAAGGATGCCACTACTCATAGTCTCCTAAGAAAAAATGAGTTTGCTCTGCCCTTTCTTATATAGTTCCTCTGTATTCTGAGACCCAAGTACTTGTAATAATAATAATAATAATAATAATCCATCCATCCATCCATTTTCCAACCCGCTGAATCCAAACACAGGGTCGCGGGGGTCTGCTGGAGCCAATCCCAGCCAACACAGGGCGCAAGGCAGGGAACCAATCCCGGGCAGGGCGCCAACCCACCGCAGATAATAATAATAATAATAATAATACATTGTATCTATACATGTACCACCTCCACATCCATTCCCTGAACAGTGACCGGACAGAGAGGCTTTTTGGTGTGGCAAAAGTCAATAACAAATTCCTTGGTTTTGCTGATGCTTAGATGCAGACAATTTTCTTGGCACCATGAAACAAAGTTCTCCTGCTTACTCCACCTGTTTTACGAGACCAGTCCAGCCTGCAATTGTTGCAGACCTCCAAGTCTGGACATACAGTCAAGTCCGTAAGTATTTGGACAATGATGCAATTTTTCATCATTTTGGCTCTGTACGCCATACACAATGGAATTGAAATAAAGCAATCAAGATGTGATTGAAGTGTATACTTTCAGCTTTAATTTAAGCAATTAAACAAAAATTTCGTGTGAGCCGTTTAGAAAAGACAGACATTTTTATACATGGTCTTCCTAGTTCCAGGGGCTCAAAAGTATTTGGACATTTGACTGACAAGATGTCCCATAGCTAGGTGTGAGCAGGCCCCTCATTATTTCACTAACTATTAAGCAGGTAGAAGGTCTGAAGTTGATTCCAACTGTGGATTTTACATTTGGAAGCTGCTGCTGTGACAAAGAAGACTAAGATCAATAAATACCAGAATGCTGGAAAGAGAAGAGTATGGAGAAGAGAAGGAATGACTAATGATCCGATGAATACTGTGAAACATGGTGGAGGCCGTGTTATGACATGGGCATGAGTGACTGCCAATGGAAGTGGGTCACTGGTGTTTATTGATGTTATGACTGCTGGCAGAAGTAGCAGGATGATTTCTGAACTGTACAGGGCTATACTGTCACCTCAGATTCAGCCAAATGCTGCAAAACTGATAGGACGACACTTCACAGTACAGATGAACAATGAGACAAACAGCAAACCAAGTGCTTTTGAAGGCAAAGAGGTGGAATATTCTTCAATGACCAAGTCAATCAACTGACCTCAACCCACTTGCTGAAGAAAAACTGAAGGCAGAAAGTCCAACGAACAAACTGCAGTAGGCCTGACAAAGCACCAGTAGGGTGGAAACCCAACACTTGGAGATGGCCATGGATTCAGACTTCAGGCAGTCATTGACTGCAAAGGATTTTCAACCAAATATTGAAAATGATCATTACATTCATGATTAGGTTAGTTTGTCCAAATACTTTTGAGCCCCTGAAAATGGGGGGACCCTGTATAAAAGTATCTGTCTTTTCTAAACAGCTGATACAATATTTTTGTTAAACCCCTTGAATTAAAACTGAAAGTCTACGCTTCAATCATATAATGATTGCTTTATTTTAAATCCATTGTGGTGGTCGTACAGAGCAAAATTATGAAAATTGTGTCACTGTCCAAATACTTATGGGCCTGACTGTATAGGCTGTTTGGTGTGGTGAAAGTCAGTAACCATTTCTGTGGTTTTGCTGATGCTAAGGTTTAGGATTTCACCACCAAGAAACAAAGCTCTCTTTAGATTAGAAGAGTTTAGATTAGATATATTTTTATTGATCCCCAAGGGAAACTTCAAAAAAGTTACAAGTTGTCAAAGGGTTTGATTCAATAGCTCCACCTGACTCCTCTACTCTGTCTCATGCCACTTGTCAATACACGCCGTTAGTGCAGAAACATCGGAACATTTCTACAAGTGACATGACCTGGTGTTACGGTGTACAGGTGACAAAAAAGGTGACAGGATTGTTCCTTATGGTGCTCCAGGGTTGCTCATCCATACCAGAGACACAGACTTTGAGATTCAAAAACTGTACTCTTTCACAAGAGGACCAGCATCTCAAAGGTCTACATGATGTAAGATGTAAGGACCACTGGTCTGTTGTCATCAGGTGAAGGAACATCTGCCTTCTTTGAAACTGGAACAGTACAGGGTGTTTTCCACAATGACTATCTTTGCAGATTTAGTGACAAACTGAACAGGTGACAGATGATACCACAAAGTCGGTCAGGACAGGCCTTCAGTATTCAAGTTCTCAGCTTTTATGTATGTCTTCTCACTTGGTCGTCAATTATGGACAGTCCACAGTGATGATCACTGGTGAACTCATCACTGGCCATACCAACTGAAGTGGTAGGAGTTGCTGATGCAGTTAGGGATGGTGTTGGGGGCACTGGTCATTGCAAGAAAGTGGCAGTGGGAGGGAAAATCTTTTTAAAAAATCAGTTCAGACCATTAGAATTATCCACTTTCCCTTCTAGCTCCTGTGCCCTGGATTGTTGAGTCCAGTAATTCTGCCCAGTCCATTCTATATAACCCTCATGCTACTCTGAATGAGTTAGGTTTCCATTTTAGGTTTGTAGGACTCCTTCCCTTCAGTCAGCCTTTGTTTCTACTCTCTCTGAACACCCTTCAGAACCTCTTTATCACCAGATCTGAAAGCTCTCTCCTCCTCATTCTGGAGACTTTTAGCTCTCTAGTAACCCAGGACTTGTTCTGTGGAAAGCACCTATGATAGTCCATGGCATGTACAGACACAAGCGCAGCACACAACGCCCTTCTATTCAGAGCTGAGGAAGCGTTTTTTCCTCACTCCCCAGAGCACAGCACAGTACAGCACCAAAGTATATGAGACTCAGTTTCTTCCTTCTCCCTTGGGTTTCTCTCAGTCCTTCTGCCTCCACTCCCTCTCTGGCAAGCTTCATCTTCCTCCTCCCGACTCAGGCGTCCCGTTTGGTGTTGTTCCTGGGAGGCTTGTTAGCCAGATCTGGGATCACTCCTAGGTGTGGTGAAAGCCCAAGGTAGGGCTCTGCAGGTCCCTCTGGCGGCCCCCATGGAACTCCAACTCCCAGCATGCCCTGCGGGAATCCATGGTGTCACAACTGCCTAGGAGGGCTGCCCTCTAGTGTGCCAGGGATGGTAGTGCCCCATAGAGGTCCTCTCCCCTGGTCCTTCCATCTGGCTGGCATCCTGGTTAAGTAATGGCCACACAGCCCACTATTTTTAAGGGTACAACTGTGTCAGCACCAAAGTTAATATACTTAATATTAATAATTAAATAATACAAAAATAATATTAGTTAACCCAACAAGTCTGATGTACTGAATGGTTTCCTTTTGTTCTGTATGCATACATGACTGACTTGAACAGAAGCCATTAGCTGTGAGGTGCCACTGCCAACTGCTTTGCCTTTTTAAAAAAACTGATGATAAAATTTAACTATCCTAAAGCACAAGGCCTCAGTTACCATCATTGTTTTTATACAATGGTGAGGAAGATAATGGACTTATCTTTATCCACATCCAATTGTACCCTGAATTCTGTACAGATACTGCACTTCAGAAGCACACAGACACTCGGAGGGCTTGTTTTCTCAAAGGAGTTCCTGTCAGCGGTAGCGACTTCCCGCCTGTAACGAAGATCTTGATAGTGAATCTACAGACACACTGATTGATTTAGACCTATTAATGATTTTTTTCCCTCCTAGAACAGATGCTTCTATAAAGTGGTAGTCACCCAAAGACTTGCTAATGGTGGGACTTTATCTGCTCCACGCATTCACTTTTGCCAGCGTCGGCAGTTTAAATGCAGACATTTCTGATAATATTCGGCTTTTCATTTCAAAGCACTTTCTCGGCCAGCAGTGTGAATATAAAAGATGATAAGGAGCCATAAAATAAAAACAAAAAAGCATGTAGAAAAAAAAATAAGGGTTAATTAGTGTTTTTTTATAATGCCTTCCTCGTGAGGATTATGTGAAAGCGCTTCTCAGTTTTACAGTTCAATTAGAACCACGTGGTGTGTTAAGAGCTCGAGTCTTTTGAATAATGAAGTTCTTTATCAATTGTTCCCATGGTGTCTCATTCTACAGTGTCTTCCAATTCCAGCTTGTTTCTGAAAATGTGATCAGGTTCTGTCAGCAGTAAAAGAGACCCTCCATCCAGTGGCCAACCCAACATCTGTTAGCGGATGCCTGATTTCCGGTTGTTGTCAAATCCACCTTGTAAAAGAGGAAGGCCTAAGAGAAGGTTTATGGATGTGGTGAGAGAGGACATGCAGGTGATGGGTGTAACAGAACAAGATGCAGAGGACAGAAAGATATGGAAGAAGATGATCTGCTGTGGCCACCCCTAACGGGAGCAGCTGAAAAAAGAAGAAGAAGAAGTTGAATCCATCTTGTGCTCTTACCAGCCAGTGCTGAGTGGAATGGATTTAAATACAGAGGGCATGACACAACAACAGCAACAATGACAACATTTATTTCTATGGTACATTTTTACGCAGAGAATATTACAAGATGTCAAAGAGAAAATAATGAACAAATAACAAAAAATGAAAATATGAATCAATACAGGGCGGCACGGTGGCGCAGTGGGTAGCGCTGCTGCCTCGCAGTTGGGAGATCTGGGGACCTGGGTTCGCTTCCCGGGTCCTCCCTGCGTGGAGTTTGCATGTTCTCCCCGTGTCTGCGTGGGTTTCCTCCGGGCGCTCCGGTTTCCTCCCACAGTCCAAAGACATGCAGGTTAGGTGGATTGGCGATTCTAAATTGGCCCTAGTGTGTGCTTGGTGTGTGGGTGTGTTTGTGTGTGTCCTGCGGTGGGTTGGCACCCTGCCCGGGATTGGTTCCTGCCTTGTGCCCTGTGTTGGCTGGGATTGGCTCCAGCAGACCCCCGTGACCCTGTGTTCGGATTCAGCGGGTTGGAAAATGGATGGATGGATGGATGAATCAATACAAGCTTACATAACACAGATATACTGAATAATCAGTAGAAAAGTAGCATCCTTATATTTAACACCATTTTGTAAGTCTCTATAGATGAGCCTGATAATAAGATCAGACCGCTAGGTGGACAGAAAAAAAAAAGAAAAAGGCATTTAAGCTGTAGAAAAAAAACAAACTCTGCCGTGGTTCCAAGGCAAAAGACCACCTAGCCCCCACTGGCCATTCTGCCTAGCATAAATGCCCTTGAGGCCAATGTAGCTGCGTTTACCCAAAATTACCAAAGTTCTGCAGCTTTAGTTTGCTTCATGGGATTCTGGCAATAAATAGCCTGACATGTTGAAATGATTCCACAGATAAAATATCTTCATTTTTAAAAGTAAAAATTCAAAGTAAAACAGTTCACACAAAAATAGAGAAAAGTTGGTATGGCAGTAAAGAAAAGTTCTGATTTAAGAAAAGTTCTGTTTAAAGCTTTTATTTATATCTTGTTTGTTTCTTAAGTTTTCTAGGACAGTTGAAGCATATCTAAACAGTCAGAAACTGTATGCCTACCCCATTAACAAACTGCAAATGGGCCCTTCAGTCCCTCCTAGCAGTGGGACCTACTCCTAACACACTGGCTTCATTAACACACCGTATTACAGATAGAGCTAGAAAGTTCTGTCTCATAATAGCTGACAGAGGGAAAGGTTATACCATAATCTATAGCTATGAGAAAAAATTATATTCTATTCCATCCATCCATCCATTTTCCAACCCGCTGAATCCAAACACAGGGTCACAGGGGTCTGCTGGAGCCAATCCCAGCCAACACAGGGCACAAGGCAGGAACCAATCCCGGGCAGGGTGCCAACCCACCGCAGGACACACACAAACACACCCACACACCAAGCACACACTAGGGCCAATTTAGAATCACCAATCCACCTAACCTGCATGTCTTTGGACTGTGGGAGGAAACCGGAGCGCCCGGAGGAAACCCATGCAGACACGGGGAGAACATGCAAACTCCACGCAGGGAGGACCCGGGAAGCGAACCCAGGTCCCCAGATCTCCCAACTGCGAGGCAGCAGCACTACCCACTGCGCCACCGTGCCGCCCTATATTCTATTCCAATTAAGCAAACACTAATATGACTTTAACTTAAAGCATTAACTTGCTAAGGTTGGCTCTTATACTTAACGCTACGTGACACATGCGCTTGAGGACGCTCCAGCCACGCAAACAGTGTACTGTCTATACTTGCTCTCATACTTCAAGTAAATCTGCAGGACTCCTCCAGTCTCAGTCCGAGAAATCATCACGGGAAGAAAACAACGTCTGTTTTCACTGTGTTCTGAGTTAAAAATAAAAATAATTTGCATTGTGATGTTTTTCCGAAGGTACAAATAAAAAAAAAAAAGACAGCAATAGCGACACAGAATGTCAAGACAGTATGTGATACTGTTAAATGCATCACATCATTACGATGGAGAATATGCAACACTTGTATCGCCTGTGCGAAAAACGGATGAAGAAAAGTACCATGAAGGCATTTGCCTGTCAGCATTTAAGTTTGATGAATTGCTTCACCGCATCGAGGCATTCATCAAACATCGAAGCGCACAGATCAATCCTGTTGGAGCTGCAATCCTGCCATCACCTGTTGACAGTAAACAGCAATGCTGACATTACATACCAAAACCTGAACACACACACCACCCATATTTTTGATGGGGTACTGCAACCTGCGCATGCTTCACATTCATTTCTGAGGATGTGCTCAAAGGAGGCATCTAAAGAACACTGGGAACATGTAGCAGCCATGATGTGTGCGCGTACGCGTTCTGAGCGTGAAGTATAAACTGGCCCTAAGTCATTCCTCATTGTTTCCAGGCTTTGTCCCAGATGACTCGATGCAGTAGGTCCCTTAGACAGCTGGGGCACTCGCCTTCATTGAAGCATCACAGGTGTCTCAATCAGGTGGTGGTGGCACAAAACGCCACCACAGAAGAACTGGAAAAGAAATTAGAGACTAGTAACATCACATGTCCATGCCACTTCACCTCAGTTTTCTGTACTTTCTCAAATATCTCTCCTACTTTTGTTGTACATCAGATTGTTTCATTTCTTATTCTGTCCTTTTTTGTAACTGCCACACATCCATCTCAGCATTCTCATTGCTGCCACATCAAACTTCTTCCCCTGCACTACCTTTACTGTCCATATCTTGGGTCCATACATCATTGCTGGTCTTACCACAGTCTTATAAACCTCACCTTTAACCTTTCCTTTAATTCTTTGATCACACAATGCTTCTGATAACTTCTTTCAATTGTTCCATTGACACTTGTTTCTGATTTTTATACATTTTCTTTGAACCTGGTTGTAGAGGTTAAGAAATGTTGTCTATTTTGGAGCTTGATGCATTATTAACAGTGCTTTAAATTAGTAGTGTTCTACTTTTAAAAAGTATATGTTAGATCAGGGGTGTCAAACTACAGGCCTGAAGGACCGCTGTGGCTGCAGGTTTTCATTCTAACCCTTTTCCTATTAGTGACCAGGTTTCAATGCTAATTAACTTCTTTTTCCCTTCATTTTAATAGCCCTGTTTTTAAGGATTTAGTCCTCTGAATTGATTCTTTTCTTCATTAAGTGAGAGCCAAACAGAAATGAGACGTGAAAAGAGCCGACAGATGACCAGCAAAACTGGTGCTTCAATCTCCAACCAGTTTCACTCCAACCAGTTTCTTAATGAGAAGCCAATTCTTGCTGTTAATTAAACTTGTTATTTAATTCCACAGCTTGTTGCTGCTCTCATTCTGCCACAGCAGTCTGTTGATTTTCTGTTTTTTTCTAAGAACATCAAAAGGTTGACGTGAGAGAGATTAACCTTACTGAGACCTTTATTTCCAGGTGAGCTGGTTCATGTGGCAGTTTGTTTTATGTCTCATTATTGTTTGAAAGCTCATTAAGGAAAAAGAGACAACTACGGGCAGTAGCGTAGCGTGGGTGTCAGCCGCCCGGGGCGGAGGAAAATTCCGCCGCCCCCTTATTTAGGTATGGTTCAAATTTTTACAAGATATTATTATTATTTATTGTGAAATTTTGCCGCCCCCTAAAAGTACCGCCCGGGGCGGGCCGCCCCTGCCGCCCCCACTACGCTACGCCACTGACTACGGGGCCTGGGTCAAGTTAATTAAAACTAAGGCAAAATGAGTTCATCAGAAGCAAAAACTGGTCACTAAGTAAGAAGATGGTTAGAATGAAAACCTGCAACCACAGCGGTCCTCCAGGACCGGAGTTCGATACCCCTGTGCTAGATGGTGGCTATAATTTGCTGGACAGGTCAACTGGATGTATGTGATATGCAAAATATCCAGGTCAAGAGTATGAAAAGATGAATCATGCATTTCCTGGTTGTTCTTGATTGGGTTCTATTCAGACCTTTAAGCTTCAACTCCTTTGTTATTTTGTAAAATTGTATTAAGTTTTTCTATTAACTTATTCCCTGCTTTTCAACTACAATTTAATGCTTATTATTTTTGCTCTGGTTACATTAGTGCTTTTTGGTTTTTGATTTCCTGCCCACTCTATGTGACTGTGATTTTTGCCACACGTTTTGAGTCTTTGCTATTTGTTTTTTCTCTTCCCAGTTATGATCCACAGCATGAGACTTTTGTATCAGTTCATCTCTCGCTTCTTTTTCAGACTAAATGCTCCTGCTGTCCCATGCAGTCATGCAGAACCTGGCTTCAGTATGCAAGTGATGAGACTTTAGGGTTCAGACATTTAACTTTAAACACAATACCTGTATCTGTGTTTATTGAGGGTTTCCATATAGTTCAAAATAGTTCAAAAGCAATTACTAGAAAGGCATTCTAGTAGTTAGTATGATTTGTACAAAAAAACTCCATAGTCCAAGAGTCTTCATTTGAAAGATTTTAGTGGAATTCAAAACAAACCATTCTTACAAAATAAGGAAAAAATGTGATAATACACACAAAAAATGTGAAAAGGGAAACATCTCGTTCATGGTATTCCACTTAAGTATCTAAGTTACATTTCTTAAGGTTTCTGTGTTACGTACATATGGTCAGAAAACTCTGTGTCGTTAATGACTATCTAACAGTTCATGTTTCTCTCTAGTTAACTAACTTCAATCTGAGAGCTTTACTATTATCCCCGGAGAGCTAACATTAAGAATGTTCCATTGTCTTTCATTTATAGGGGATGGAACAGAATCTTCCATTATCTTTGTTAAAGCCATAATATATTCAAGGTCAAAGTAGGCAAAGACTAAGGTAAATGTACTGTTAACGTTAGCTTAAAGGATTTGGCTCTTGTAATACAGTACCTACCTTCAGGTCCACCGTGCTCAAGTGGTGCAAGATTTACTTTTAAAGCAAACGGTTGAAAGTTTAGTTCCAACAACTGACTATATGTGAATTTCCCCTTGGGATTAATAAAGTATCTATCTATCTATCTATCTATCTATCTATCTATCTATCTATCTATCTATCTATCTATCTATCTATCTATCTATCTATCTATCTATCTATCTATCTATCTATCTATCTATCTATCTATCTATCTATCTAGAAGTCTAGGTATCTTACTGCATTGCTCAAGCTGGTCCATTCAATACCCATCACTAGGTCTAGAGAGTCATCACTGTGGGAGTTTGGATGTCTGAGTTGTTAGCATTTAGTATTCACGCCAAACCACACCGACCCTAACCTTATTTTCCATTCTAACATTGCTGTCCTTCATGGTGCTGCAGCTCTACAAATACAGTATATAAGAATGCTGCATTGTGGTACACAAGGTGATGATATTTACCATTTACAGTGATATATAATTATGCAAAATCATTATTATGGATCTGAGTCCATGAAGATATCATTACTGCAGAAATTATTACAATAAATACAAAAATAATGTCATACCTTCTTATATACTAAACTCAAACATTCCAGAGCAAGCAAAAGGTTACTGAATTTGGGAGGGTCTGAAGTCTGACTCCACCCACATGAGCTCCACCCACATGCAGTATTCCACAGCTAGGGTTAATTAGATGACTAACTCACTAATGGTGGGCATTTTGATTCATTTTACTGATTCAATACTTTTGATCTCTCCATTTAAGTGAATCGATTTGTTCGATTCATTTACAGTCTGGCATACATGGTAAGTCTGGCAAGGAGGATCCCCCTCTGATTATATCACCGCTATATATTAATAATTGGTAAATTATTATGATATCCAGTGTATGTTTGTGTGTGTATGAACAATATCATTATTTATAAATTTATATGTAATTATAATTATACCAGTAACGGTGCACTACACAATAACGTGCATTGAATACACTTGACTTGAGCATTCCTAGTTTTCATCCTCTTTCTCTGTACGTTTAGCATTCATTTGCTCAGAGGTTGATGCATTTGCTACTTCCTGAGCAGGTCTTCTTTTCTTGACCCTAGTGGCTTGTTCTCCTCTTTCATCGGCATCTTTTTAACTGATTAAGGCAGTGTTTGTGTTGCAATTACTTAGTATGTTTTCCTTAATTTTTCACTTAAGCTGGCACTTAAGTCTTCAATCTGCCTCAAGAATGATTTAAGATATGAAGAGGTAGTGGAAAGTGACAGCGAAGGTGGTAGGGAATGAGAACAGTACTCGTATGCATGCCCCACATGGCTGCTGCCCGAGAGTTGATTCTACAATAAAATAAAATAAAAATAAAAAGAGGAATAAACTTGGAGGTCAATCATCAACCTGAAAGCAGATAGTAGACGTCACATAGTATATGTGTACCAAATTTCAGGTCAATAGTTCAAACAGTTTGCGAGCTACAGGTGATTTAAAATCCTGGACAGACAAACAAAAAATCGTATTATATAAAAAGATACATACATCCATCCATTTTTCAACCCACTGAATCCGAACACAGGGTCACGGGGGTCTGCCGGAAGACAATCCCAGCCAACACAGGGCACAAGGCAGGAACCAATCCCGGGCAGGGTGCCAACCCACCACAGGACACACACAAACACACCCACACACCAAGCACACACTAGGGCCAATTTAGAATCGCCAATCCACCTAACCTGCATGTCTTTGGACTGTGGGAGGAAACCGGAGCACCCGGAGGAAACTATATAAGAAGATACAACGTGATAATTCATATGCCATTGTCCTGCTTCCTTACACGAAGTATGGTAAAACATTTAGGATAATTAAAATAAGGCATTTTTGTTACAGAATCACAGGTAAATGAGAACTGTACACAAATCAAATGAATGAGAATCTTTAGACTAGTTCTCAGGTAGCGATTTGTATGCGAACTACATGAATGAGAATCGTTAGACTTATTCTTGGGTACTGATTTGTTTGCGAATTACATGAACGAGAATCGTTATACTTATTCTCGCTAGTGATTTGTTTGTGAATTACATGAATGAGAATTGTTAGACTGGTTCATAAGTAATGACTCGTTCACAAATCAAATGAGTCAAAACTCATGACTCAGCCAGTTGTTGTCGGTGAACTGAAAGAAACGCTTATGGCATCGCACATGAACAATGAACACTCGTTGAGCTCCACTGAATCGATTTGTTTGCTCTCATGAACTGGTTCATATGATTCACTCAAAAGAGTTATTCAAAATGAATGAATCATTTGCAAATTGCTGCTGTAAACTGGTGTTGCCCACAGTGGATGTGTTTAAATACGTTCTTCTTTATCACTTTATTTAGCTGGACACTGGCAATGTGGTATGTGTTGGTTGGACATGCATCTACTGTAAGTAGTTCCCTGTACTCCGCACATCTGACAGTACATCTACTTCTACTACTAGAGGCCCTAAATGTCTTACTGCCATGCAGTTTAGTTTGCACTGCTGATGTATGGGTGTGCTTTTTAGACATTTATCTCACTGAAATAATTAACAAGGAAAAAATACCAACAGAAGACAGTTATACCAGCGTTATCTGTTGTGGGAGGGTTATAAATTACTGCTTTTGTCGATTTTTTAATTTAAAAAACAGTTCAAATTAGTTTTATTTAAAAACAATATACTTTTCATTTAAGCAAACAATGCCGATCACTCCATTACCAATGATAGCCTATAAGCGGTTTTGCAAATTGCTTGCATTTGAGATTTTAATGACTACCATTTTGAAGCAAATAGCCACTTAAGTTTTCAAACTCTCCTTTATTGTTTGGTTTGAAAATGTAATGAATCCAAACTGCAGAAGTTACATTTGACTTTAAAATAATACCCATCTGCCATATTGCTCCTTTTTATTAGCACCGTTTTTTTTTGTTTTTTTTTTTTTCAAGACAGTTGTGACAAAACATAGCAACTGTAGCTTACGGCAGTAACTATCCAATCATCGCTCAGTCAAACATTATCTGATGACAGTTTTCAATTTTCAAGGCTTTGCAAAGCTTGGGAAGGTTGGCCACTAATTCCTGATTGTTGTGGCAGCGTTCGTTATATGTGTGCTGTTTAGAAAGAGGCGCATTTTAATCACTACTGCTTGATCGGATTTTACCCATGCAGGATGCTGTTATTCATTATTGTTTTTCTGACTTGAAAAAAAGGTCATGTCACTTTCTAACCTGCTTAGTGTAGTGGTAGATGGTGCTGGGGCCTATAGCAGGCCAGCATAGGTTGCAAGGCAGGAGCAAACCCTGGATAGGGCACCAGTCCATCACAGGGTGAACACACACACACACCAAATACAGACTAGGACCCATTTAGCATCTCCAGTTCACTTAACCTGCATGTTTTGTGTCAGTGGGAGGAAACCAGAGCACATGGAGGAAACCCACGCAGACAAGGGGAGCCCAGAAAACAATGGGGAAGACCTGGGATGCGAGCTCCTGAATGGATAACATTAATTTTAGCTTTTTATTTTCTCTCGGCCTCAAGTCTCTTGTCCAGTATCTTTTTCTGTCTACCTGAAACCCTGGCAGCAGGATAAAACACACGGACTGGAGGAATCGGTAGAGAGTGTTTAAAGTGGACATCTTGTGGGTGAAGCCTTTGCAGCTCAGGATTTTGCTGTTATGCTCTACACAATTTTTGATGGGCTCTTCCCGGATGTGTATGTCGCTAGCTAGCATTGGCACCCATTGATGCTTGTTGTATCAGTAACTTTGTTACCTTCATTCAACACAGAAAGATAAGTTTAATCATTTTTCTCAGGCATAACTACAAACAATACAAAGTAAATATCAGATAAAAGAATAGCTGATTGGTGGAGTACTCCTGTAATGAGGCTTAAATCAGCGTTTCTCAACCTTTAAGTATTTGCGACCCGAGTTTTCATAACAGTTTTAATTGCGCCCCCCTAACGTTTTTTTGAAAGGATCCCACTAATACCAATTTGTTCTTTTTTAATTAATGATATATCATAGGTGCACATTTTATTATACCTACTTAACTTTTATCGACATTTATCTAACTCTCTATATTTATTTTTCTAGTATCAGAATGTAGTTTAAGTTAATTTGTTTTGGTTTCAGTAGATGTATTTTTCATATTTTAGATTCTTGTTTTCTTTTTTTCACATCTTCGCGCCCCCCTTTTTGTTACTTCGCACCCTGCTAAGGGGGCCCGCCCCACAGATTGAGAACCACTGCCTTAAATGCTTGTAATTTCCAGAAATTAGCATCCCCATTTTGCTGCTGAGGTGGCCTGGTGATGCAGTGTTTAGCTCTGCCTCATGGATAGAGCGCGGTGGTTCAAATCTTTGACTAAGTAGAGTTTGCCCATTCTTTGTGTCTCTAGGTGGGTTCCCTGTCACATTGACAAAGATGTGTTGGTCAGGTTGACTGTTGGTGATTCCAAACTAAATCTGAGTGAGGGTGGGTCTGATTGGGCCATCTTAGTTGGTTCCTGCCAAATGCTGTTAGAATAGGCTCCAGCCTTCTGTGTTCCCCCAACTGGATTTGAGAGGGTTATGTTTTTGCTGTTGATCATGCAATTAAAGTGCCAGCATCATATAGTTACACGGGATCTGTGGCATTATGATTAACAAACACTCTGTGTGAATGTAGCAGCCGTAGCTTCCTGTCAGTTCATCCAGACTAACTACTGTCAGCACCTGAAGACTTCACTATGTCTGCTTCGTGAATCAGCAGAAGTTAAATCCACTTGCCCCGGGGCTTTGGAGAGACTGTCGGCGGGATATTGACTCGTTCAAGGCAAGCGCAAGCATTGTGCGCTGATTCCAGCTTGCTTTGTCGCTAAGCTGCAGCCGCTGGCTGCTATTTTAAATTAATCATTTCAAAGACGGTCTCTTTAGGCACACAATTCACTCATTTTTTAATGAACTTGAGTAATAAAATGAAGCGGTGCATCTGTGCGTTAAAGGCGGAAGCTCTTAAGCTTTCCCTTTTCGACTTTATATCCTGAGTTGTCTTTGTTACAATAATTTCATTTAGTGAAACAAATTTCCTTTGTCAGTTTTTTCTCATTACCTCACAATCGCATTTTCCTGTTTTGGTGCCTTGTTTTTGGGCTTGTAGGTTCTCTGCTTGACTTGTACTATAGACTAAAGATGTGCCTACTGATTTCTTGGTGGCACTTACTTTACCCTGTGTGTGCGTGCCCTGTGGTTTACAGCTGATCACCGATGGCTCTGACTTTGCACTTATTTCTAGCAGTATATGCTGTGACTCCTCAACGTAATAACCAGAAAGCATTGGATCAAGAAAATTTATTTATGTAAATGTAGTATATTTGAATGTTTTTAAGGGGTGGCACCAAAAAACAGTTTTCAAATTGAGTGTCCTGTGGTCCACCTACAGTGAATTCAGAAAGTATTTAGACCCTTTCACTAATTTGACATTTTACTGTGTTTCAGCTTTGTGCTAACATCACTTATTTTAACTCTTTTCCCAACATCAAGCAACATTTAATTCCCCAGAATGATAAAGCAAAAATAAGATTTTTTTAAAAAAGATTTACAGTATTAGAAATAAAAAACTGAAATATCACATTGACAGAAGCTTTCAGACCCTTTATTCAGAGCTTAGCTGAAGCCTCTTTGGCGGTGATTACAGCTTAGAGTCGTCTTGACATGACAAACTTCACACATCAGGATTGGCTTGTTTTTGCAATTGATCTCTATAGATACTCACAAGCTCTGTCAGTTTGGATGGAGACCCTCAGTGGCACAGCTAATTTCAATTCAAGATCAGGAATGATTAACTGGGTTCAAGACTGGGCAACTAACATTCATTTTCAGAGTTGTCCCTAAGCCACTCCTGTGTCATCTTTGCTTTGTGCTTAGGTTCATTGTCTTTTTGAAAGGTGGACATTCGGAATAGACTGAGGCACCCTGGACTATGTTTTAATTAAGAATATCTCTTTAATTTGCTCTGTTCAGCTTTCCCACAACCCTGACTAGTCCCTCAGTCCCTTGCCATTGAAAAGTAACCCCACTGCCACTGCTGCCACCAACATGATTCATTGTGCAGATGATGAGCGGGGCCTGGTTTCCTCAAGATGGGATGCTCATCTTGGTCTGATGGAAGAAGACAATCTTGTTTTTCACAGTCTAAGGCCGAGTTTATACTTCACATGTGTTGTGGTGTGAAATTTTGCATATAAGTTGATAAATATTTTGTATGTCTTTATTGGTAACGTATACCGCTAATGTCTATCATTGATAAGAACAGCAACACTTCTTAGGACTGAGTCTCTTTGTAATTTTATGACAGGTTTGGGAGAAGTGCCTCAAACCAATTTGGCAAGTGATTCTCTGCAGGACTCCCAGTCAAGCCCCACAGGAGAGCCAGACTACCGATCTGGCAAACATCAGCTCAGCAAATGGTTTTGGGGGCAGGTGTGAAAGGTATGGTGTGCCCCATTGGTCTAAAGTTGCCAGAAGCCTTAAGTACCATGATGCCCTATTGGCTGTAGGGTTTGGACAGAGAATCTATAAATTTGCTTGCTTTACCCCAACCCCTCAAACCAACTGATGAAGGAGCATCTCACACACCATGAACTGAAAAGGGCTATACAATAAAGAGCACAGCTCGGCAGCCATATTGAGACAGACACGTGGACTGTTCTGAAGAAAGCTGACCAAAAATGAGGACTTAACTAGAGACATTTAAAGCAACTAACAACTCTGTGTGCTGCCTGAAACTACACATCAGCATTTATCAGGTTGTATGGTGGCCAATATTCAAATGTACTTTGCTTATTATTATTATCAATACTAATAAAAGGCAAAGCCCTCACTGACTCACTGACTGACTCACTCATCACTAATTCTCCAACTTCCTGTGTAGGTAGAAGGCTGAAATTTATCAGGCTCATTCCTTACAGCTTACTTACAAAGGTTAAGCAGGTTTCATTTCGAAATTCTACGCGTAACGGTCATAACGGTCGACAACGTCCGCCATGTTAAACTTTCTTATTTATGGCCCCATCTTCACGAAATTTGGTAGGTGGCTTCCCTGCGCTAACTGAAACCGATGTACGTACTTATTTCGGTGGTATGACGCCACTGTCGACCGCATATTGAACTTTCCAATGGTCTTTGTTACTTATCGGCCCATCTTCAAGAAATTTGGTACGTGGGTTCCCAACGCTAACTGAATCCTACCTACGTACATATATACGTCCATAGCCTGCAGCTCGGTCACATTGTGAGTTGGCGTTGGGTCCCCCATTCCCACACCTCCCACGTAGTTGCCTGCCTGCCTATATAAGGCCGTCCGTCGCTCCGGTCTCTTCGTTCCCTTCCTTGCCTCGCCACGGTGTTCACGTCTCCCTGCTGATAACTGCAGCCTTTTTATTTAATCCACGGCTTCTCCGCTGTTTTATTGTTCGTCTATTACGACTATAGTTATTGTGTGGGTATTTTAGACTTAGTTTACATTGTTCAGGTACCCATTTCCTTTATCGTTCCAACCGTACCCCCATTAACATGTCTATCGAGGTGATCACCATCGATCAAAGAACTGTCACTTACCGAGTGGTTTCCATGCCCGGAGATGGCGCCTGCCTTTTCCATTCTCTGTGTTACATATTGCACGGCCATTTCAGGCTCACTCTTGATATCTGGAGGAACATTGTGTCTTATGTATTGAATGACTGGGACAGGTTCAAGGTGTGGACTGATGACGATACAGGAGATAATTATACTACACAGGAGCAGTATAAGAGTGAAATGCTTAAGCCCTTCACCTATGGTTCTTCATGTGAGTTGATGGCTGCCGCTGAATTGTTCGGTTGTCGCTTTCAAGTGTACCAAAATGGCCAAATATTTTACACCTTTGGACAACCGCCAATGCCTCTTAAACATCTTAGATTCACAGGTGACGATTTGGGTAGTGGACACTTTGATGTTTATGAATGTTTAAACTCTCAAAAGCTGGATGCGAAGTTATCGATGAAACCCATTTCAATTCAAACACCTCCAATTTCCAGTAAAGCTCTGCTTCTCAGTGACAATTAATAAGTTTCAGAGACAGACCCTACAAAACGTTGGCATGCTCAAGAGTAAGCTCAGCGCACAGCTTGGTCATATTACAACCGGAGGGCCGAACTGATAATGTGGTATACAAAGAGATCCTTAACAAATAATTATTGGTATATTTTCCCTCAGTTTAAAACGGTTTACTTTTCTTCTTAATAAAATTTTTAAAGCAGTACTTCGCTGCTGCGAAGCACGGGTATTTTGCTAGTTTATGAATATTATCAATAATACATTATTTAAAGTGTAACTTAACTCCAGCTTGTCTTTTACTACACCTAATTACCTGAGGTTATACATGTAGAAGGGAAGATGGGGAGAAGTTATATGGAAACATACCTTATAAACAGTAGTAAATCTGTGAGATTTGAGGCATTCTGACAAATGCTACATAATAGTACAAAAGGGGGAACGTAGAGTAATATCTTACTCTATCAAGACAAAATAAAATGACACGATGCATGCTTTTGCAGACGCTTCTGCTACACAAGCATTGTACTGTTTATACTTGTGTATGTACTTTATGTAAATCAGAAGGATACCACCAGGTGGCAGTGTGAGATATCATCACAGTGAGAAAACATTCAGCTTTGCTGTGTTGTGAATTGCCTGAAACATTCATAAAATTCCGAAGACACCTTACCACAATATCTCTGAAATGGATGGATGTTTAATTATTACATCCATCAATCCAGGGATGCGCTCATTCCAGCAAGCATCGGGCATGAAACAGAAACAATCCTTGGATGGGCATCAGCTCATCATAAGGTGAATACAAGCACACACATACACTAGCGTCATTTTAGTATCACCAGATCCCCAAACCTGCATGTCCTTGGAAGGAAACCGGAGCACACTGTAGAAACCCACCAGGAAAACATGCAAACTCCAGCCAGGGAACACCAGGAACGTAACACCCTGTGAGGCAGCAGCACCATTGTACTGCTCCTACATGTGTAATTATTAACAGTATTCATTATTTAAATGAAGTTAACGATTTATCTATAAAATGTAATATACATACTTTAATGCCTTTCATCATGTAAGTCAGTGCTCCGCAACCTTTTCTCACCTACGACACACCAAATTTCTTCCTAGAATTCCGCGGCACATCAAAAGCCAAAATATATAGCAGTGGCGTAGCTAGGGCGGGGAGGTGTGGCGGTCCGCTTCGAGCGCCAGCTATTTAGGGGCGTCCAAACTACGGTAGTTTCCTTTTTTTTTTTTGTTCCTTGAGGAGGCGCAAAAAAAAATTTCTTTCAGCTTTGGGGCGTCAAATTTTTCACCGCCCCGGGTCAACATGATCTCCAGCTAAGCCACTGATATATAGATATTAATTTAATACACAAATTTTACAATAAATTTTCATTTTTTATTAAGTATACATTTATTATAAGTATACATACATAAAAACTATACTATATTTACTTTTATGCAATCTTAATAATTATTATAACATAATGACTGATTAATGTGATACCTGCGCTTGTTTCAATGAACACAAAAGTTTTATATTCGGCTCAATATTTGACAGCGCAACCCGAAGTTCTTGGTCAAGATCTTTTAAGCATGACCGCTTATCATTTTTTAATTAACACAAGAGTTGTTTGTCTTTTTTGGCGTAACTGGGATGGTTTGAATTTAGATGGCGATTTAGTTTACTGGGTGCCATTGCCTCGTTTGATAGCTGATCACCGCAAATGATGCATTGTGGCTTTGGAGCCGTTTCGTCACCACACCACGAGAATCCATATCGAATGTAGTCTTCGTTGTACTTCCTTTTTACAATCTTCTTTGTTTTTTTTTTTTGCAACACTTGTGCTGGGTTCTTCATCATCTGTAAGTGAAGACGAATCTTTTCCATGTAAAAATTTATCCATATTTAAAGGGGTATAAAACTAAATATGAATCACACGAAGAACGTTAATCATACACAATTCAGCAACACAACTAATAGTAATGAACGATAACTACTGTCTCAAGACGAGTGAATACGACGTAGCACGACTAATACGTCGGCTTGAATTGAATCTAGGTGAGGGCATGGAGCGATCTGCCTATCAAAGAATACTACGGAGTTGTCTGGCGACTACGTAGGGCCTACGTCGTAGGTGTCAGGCACCAGGCGATGGGATTTATTATTTCAGAGAAATGACACATAACATTATGAAACCTTTAAAAGGCTATTTACGCGAATATTTCATTGCACGTATTCTCGTTATTGTGTTTCTAAGGAGGACCGTTGAAATATTATTTAGTTAGAAAACTGTCTAATTTGACCGCGTCACACCTGTATCTGCTCAAGGCACACCAGTGTGCCGTGGCACACCGGTTGCGGAGCACTGATGTACAGAACCAAAATTAGAAAATGTGGTCTCTGTCCAAATATTTATGCACCTAACTGTATATATACTAGGGGGCTATGTCCCCTACTCGCTTCGCTCACCCACCCCCTCAAACCCCCTGGGGCACATTACACGCCAGCCACTTCACTTCTCTGCCGCTCGCGTTCTGATGGGGGGGGTTTGCTGAACGCACGCTAAGGAGGTGTGTACAGATCAGCCAGTACAGCAGCTGTCCTTTTGTCTCACTGCCTTTTCTCACGGGACGTTAAAGTGTCCCTGAGAAAATCACGTATCGTCTCCTTCCAAGCCTTCCAAGTTTTTTTTTATAATAGATATACAGTATATATACAATATATATAAATATATATATATATATATATATATATATATATATATATATATATATATATATATATATATATAATATATATTTATATATATATATATATATATATATATATATATATATATATATATATATATATATATATATAATATTATATATATATAATATAATATATATCTATACTAATTAATAAAAGGCAAAGCCCTCACTGACTCACTGACTGACTGACTGACTGACTCACTCACTCATCACTAATTGTCCAACTTCCCGTGTAGGTGGAAGGCTAAAATTTGGCAGGCTGATTCCTTACAGCTTACTTACAAAAGTTAGGCAGGTTTCATTTCGAAATTCAACGCGTAATGGTCATAACTGGAACCTCATTTTTGACAATATACTGTAATGGACGGCAGCTTGATGGCCGTGGGAGGCGGAGTTGAGTGTCACGTCATCACGCCTCCCACGTAATCACGTGAAAAGACTGTGAATTCAGTAGGCAGAAATGAAGGAAGAGCCGCAAACAGCGAAGAACAAAAAATTAATTAAACAATTGAGAAGGGAGCGAGTGAAGCATACAAGCATCTTCATAAGGGAAACAAAGCACGGTGTAAAACGTAAGTTTAAATTAAGTTTATTGAAACGCTCCCGTTGCGGATTGCAATAACATATTCGCGAGATAAAAGTTTAATGAAAACACACGAGGTATAAACGAACCACACGCCGTAGCGCAACGTTAGGGGCAACAGTTTCAACCATTCTATGATCTGCTTCTCGCAACTGAAAGACGGCACATGGCGGATGTTAGCCGACTTGCTGACCGCAACGTTAGGGGCTTCAACTCTGGCGCTGACAATAGAGATTCGATTCCCGAGAGGGGATGAAGTGAGTGTGTATGCCTGATGAGACCATTCTATGATCAGCTTCTGGGAACAGAAAGAGGGCACGTGGCGGATGTAAGGCGACTTCCTGACCAACCACAAGCATTACCTGGCAGGTAACCACCCATACAGTCAGATTGTGATTCAGAAAACGAATGCCATGAATGTAATTACCACGATCTACATACTGTCAAATAAACGAAACACACGCCGTAGCGCGACAGCTGTGAAAAGCGAGGTTCAGAAAAAAGCAGATCCTTAACAAATTGTTATTGGTATACTGTATTTTCTATCCGTTTAAAAATGTTTTCTTTTCTTAAAAAATTAAAAGCAGTACTTCGCCGCAACGAAGCGCGAGAATTTGGCTATATATATCTGCTTCTCACAATTAAAAGAGGGCACGTGGCAGATTTTAGACGACTTCATGACCAAACATAACTGTTACCTGCGAGGTAGGGTTACCACTTTTAATACAAAAAAATAAGGGACGCATACTGCAGTGGGTGCCACGTCCCAGTGCCAACACTTTGCAGACTCTACTTAAAAGACCCTTCCTCCTCACTGGACAGTTAAAAAGACCAATCAAACTAACGATGACGTCAAGTATTACCCAATCAAAAGTACGAAAGGAGGCATCTTCATAAAATGCGTGTGGGATGATTTGCATGAGACGCTGCTTTAAAAAAAATGATAAAAAAAATACGGGATAAATCCCGTCCCGTATTGATTCAAAACGGGACGCGCAATTTCATTCTCAAATACGGGACGATTCCGTATTTTAAAGGACGGGTGGCAACCCTACAGTGCCAGGTAACCACCCATACAATCAGATTGTGATTCAGACTAGGAATGCAATGAATGTAATTACCCCGATCTACATACAAGGCGAAAGTCTTGCAACATTCAAAGATGATGGTTTGGGATAAGTACACCATAGAACATAAAAGAGCTTATGAAGCCTTGAACCGAAAAAAGCAAGATCTCAGAGATCGTAAAAAAAAAAAATAGGAGGTAATGTCGTTTTACTCGCTGTAGATTTTAGTCAAACATTACCAGTTATTCCACGAGGGAGACCAGCAGATGAACTCAACGCGTGTTTAAAATCCATGCTTCTCCCACGCTCGGTTATATGTCGCGTGTTCTCGGGTAGGTACACCAAAAAATGTATACATTTAAGCATGTAATGGGCAAACAAAAAATGAGGTATACCCGAAGGCACTGCAGTAGTACTTAATGTAACTTTACTTCTTAAATGTTAATGTTTTACTGTTTAATAATTTATACGCTTCTTATATGTTGTTCAAATTCTTTTATCAAAATACCAGTGACAGCGCAATGCACGATAACATGGAGTGAATACACCATACGCATCCGCCCACAGCCGCCCTGGTGTGCGCAGATAGGAGTTGATTCTACAATAAAATAAAATAAAGATAAAAACCCAGGATTGTTTCCTGCCTTGTGCCCTGTGTTGGCTGGGATTTGGCTCCAGCAGACCCCTGTGACCCTGTGTTCGGATTCAGCGGGTTGGAAAATAGATGGATGGATGGATGGATTTTACTGTTTAATAATTTATATTTATATGAAATGTGCTTCTTATATATTACTTCATATTCTGCATGTATGTGTGTATATATTGTAGCAGTAGATGCTCGTGTCCACCTCTCGAACCCTCAGGTACCACTCTGATGACCAGGTGAATGTATAATAATCTTTTATTATAATATTATACTGTGCACAAAGCACTCTCCACTCCACACTCATTAAACAATAAACTCTTCTCTCAATACACAATCCTCCACTCCCAGACACGTCACCACCCTACCTCCCAGCTCAGCTCAATGTTCTGGGCTTCCCAGAGTCCTTTTATATCCCTTGACCCGGAAGTGGCTCCAAGCCAAACCCACAAGTCCGTTTTCCTTCCAGGTCAGGGCAAAGTCCTTTTCTTCATCCCGGGAGCACATCGCTTCTTCCAGTCACGTGACTGGGATGCACTCCCGGGTTATAGGGCATGCCAGAGCCCACTAGCCCCCCTACAGTGACTCCTGGCGGCCCCCAAGGTATCCAGCAGGGCTGTGTCAAAACACCACAAAGTCCATGAGGCCCTGCTGGAACTCGGGGCGCAAATATGCTGTCCGGAGGGCTCCTCCTAGCGGCCTGGGGGTGACGACCGGAGTCCATAGCCGGTCGTCTGTCACAATATATATATATACACACTAGCAAAATACCCGCGCTTCGCAGCGGACAAATAGTGTGTTAAAGAGGTTATGAAAAAGTAAAGGAAACATTTTAAAAATAACGTAACATGATTGTCAATGTAATTGTGTTGTCATTGTTATGAGTGTTGCTGTCATATATATACACAAATACACATACATATATATTATATATATATATATATATATATATATATATATGACAGCAACACTCATAACAATGACAACACAATTACATTGACAATCATGTTACGTTATTTTTAAAATGTTTCCTTTTTTTTTTTTCATAACCTCTTTAACACACTACTTCTCTGCTGCGAAGCGCGGGTATTTTGCTATCTATATATATAAAGGAGAGTTGGGATCCAAGAGACTGTGTTTGTGTGTTTGTGGAGGGATGGAGAGTTAAGGCGGGTGTTGGAGTCATGTGATCATCTCCCCTCCCATTCACCTCATTTCATTCACTTCATTTCGCTCCAAGCTGAGCTCCGCAGCTGGCGCGGTCTTGCTGTTCTTGATTTGCTTTTCACATGGCCAAGTATACGTTGCATGCTCAAGAGTAAGCTCAGCGCACAGCTTGGTCATATTACAACCGGAGGGGCGAACTGACAACATGGTATACAAAGAGATCCTTAACAAATAATTATTGGTATAATTTCCCTCAGTTTATTATTTAAAATTTTAAAGCAGTATTTCGCCGCTGCGAAGCGCGGGCATTTTGCTATATATATATATATAGCAATGTATATGTAGATATGTGTATATGTAGATATGTATATATATGTATATATGTTTATGTATATATATGGTTACATAACCTCTTTAACACACTACTTCTCCGCTGCAAAGCGCGGGTATTTTGCTATATGTATATATATATATATATATGTGTCTGTACGTGTATATATATATATATATTTATATATATATATATATATATATATATATATATATATATATATATATATATATATATATATATATATATATATATATATATGTGTGTATGTATGTATGTGTGTATATGTATGTGTATATATATGTTGATATATGTATATATATGTGGATGTCTATATGTATATATATATATGTATATATGTTGATATGTGTATATGTAGATATGTATATAAGTATATATGTTTATGTATATATATATGTTTACATAACCTCTTTAACACACTACTTCTCCTCTGTGAAGCGCGGGTATTTTGCTAGTATATATATATATATATATATATATATATATATATATATATATATATATATATATATATATATATATATATATATATATTGTGGGGAACAGCCCAGCATAGAAACAGACAGGTAGACATGATTTTAAGCACCACAACACACGTTTATTTCCACTGTTTACAAATGAAACACACACACAACCCAGTGCCGCAGCACCAATCACCCTAAAGTCCAGGCCTCACAATGCCTCTTCTCTGGTCCGCCTCCACTTCACTCCCCCGAGCACCGTCCTCTTCCTCCCAACTCAAGCCATCGAATGGAGGGAGGTGGCCCCTTTTATACACACCCGGATGTGCTCCAGGTGCCTCCCAATTAGCTTCCGCCGGCACTCCCCAGTGTGGTGGAAGTACCGGCTGTGCACCCGGAAGCACTCCAGGTGTCCCTGGTCTTCTGCCCCCCAGCAATGCCGAGTGTGGCGGATGCACTAAAGAAAGAATATACTTGGCTTCTTTTAATATTGGCTAGACACTCACAACAATACAATAATCGAAGGAGAGCTACTGGAGAAAGCGTGACGATGTTGAGGGGGTCCTGCAGTCAATCTGGCCACGTTGAGAGAGAATGCGAAAGGTGTATTTCCTAGGTATGTGCAGAAGTGATGTCTACCATCCATCCGTAGATGAACTCTAATGTTCAGTGCAGTTGCCCAAGCTTTATACTTTTTCAGGTTCCAAACTAAGATTGTGCATTTGCCAAACATAGGATTCATTTACAGGGAAACTTTAAACAGCAGACAGTAGCCCCTGGCCATATATTGATCATCACCAAACAGTGAGCACTTTTAAACATCCTGCTTGATTCGTCTTCCACTTGTTTTTTCTTCTCAGGTTCTCTCTGTCAACTGGTTTGTGTGGATTCATCTGTATTTATTTATGACCTCAATTACCTGTTTTAAAGAAAATAATGTGAATGGAATAAACCTTACAGATCACAGTGGCACACTTCAAACCTTTGGTCACCCATGTTCAGATGGAATACAGCTTAATCCCACCACTTTGTACATGTCGTGACTGGGGAGTCCCAAAAGCTCCAAAGCACTTTCAAAGAATACCATCAAACCCTGACAAGAAAGGGCCTTGAAAAAAAAAAAAAAGGTTTATTTTACAAAAGGCTTTGCAATGCACATGGCTCCAAATAGCACAAGGGAATTGCCTGAAAAGGCGAGGCAACAGCAGTAAACAAAGTCCCAATACAGAATCCAGAGGTATAGTCAAAAACAGAGTGGAGGTTTGAAAATCATTAAACACAGTCCCAATATGGAATCCAAAGATGTTGGTGAGAAACAGAGCACAGGTTTGAAGATCCGGGATATAACAAGGCAAAGGCAAAGACAAGAAGCACTCCACTCTCTAGCATGTTCAAAATGAACTACCAAAAACTGTGGAAGGCCCTCCCACAAACAGAGTGGAGGGCTGTTCCTGCTGGTGATTGGCAGATGGCCCCGCCACTTGTGGGAACCACCCACCAAATACAAGGGACATAACCATTACCACTATCAATTCAACACAAACAAAAATCTTCTTCTTCTTCTTTTGGCTGCTACTGTTAGGGGTCGCCACAGCGGATCATCTTCTTCCATATCTTTCTGTCCTCTTTTTCTGTTGCACCCATCACCTGCATGTCCTCTCTCACCACATCCCTAAACCTTCACTTAGGCCTTCCTCTTTTCCTCTTCCCTGTCAGCTCTATCCTTAGCATCCTTCTCCCAATATACCCAGCATCTCTCCTCTGCACATGTCCAAACCATGTCCAAACTTTGTCTCCCGACTGTCCAACCTGAGCTGACCCTCTAATGTCCTCATTTCTAATCCTATCCATCCTTGTCACGCCCAGTGCAAATCTTAGCATCTTTAACTCAAACAAAAATGTACTTAATAAATAAAAGAAACATAAATACAAGTAAATCGCACAAATTACACAAATTACAACAGACCACAAGCATGACTTTGAACCCCAGCCAGGGTTGAAATGCTGCCTGAAATATGACAGTACAAGACTCTTTTTCTATCCTCTGACCCTAATTCACTTTATCTATTAAAGTGGCAGTCAGAACATTCCACCATCTCAATGAGAGTTTGTCAAGAAAGTTGGGCATCTGCCACATATAACAGTGACTTGCACATCAGGCCTCTGTGCCAGTGAAAAAGCTCCTTGAATGTTTCTGGCTCCTACATTTCACTTTGTCTCAATTCACGTCAGACAGACAGAATGACGCTCTAGAGAGTCTGCTTTTACCATCACGGCTTTTTTTTTTTTATTAAGATCTATACATGCGGCAAGAACAGGTGAATGTCAAGAAGTTGGCCCTGCCAGCTGCCATCAGGGGGAACTGCATGTCTGGACGTGCTGAACATGAAGATGAAACAAGTTGTCACAAAGTGCGTGATCATTTCTAAACACCAGCGGGTCACTCAGGAGCGTGGGAGACTGAAGACTTGTGAAATAAAGTTTGTTGTTTGTAACTTGCTTTGAGATGTGTGGTGGCAGGCAGCCGAATGTTGTTTGTTTTTGTTTTTTTCCCCCCAGATGAAGCCTGCATGTGTTTAGGCACCTTGAAGCAGCTGGCGGCGATTCAGATGTGTGTTTTGTTTGCAGGATTCATCAGGAATACTGAGTGGAATAAGACGAGATCTCCAAAAGTGACAGCAGTTTATAGAATGACAAATAGAATAAGTACATGCATCCATCCATTTTCTGCACTGGAGTCTCCAGGCACAAGGCAGAAAAGTGCATTTTCTTATACCAGGATAATTTAGAATAACCTGTTAACCTTGTAAGAACATTTGTGGCATATAAAAGGAAACCAGAATAGGTAGAGAAAGCCCGAAGGAACAATATGCAAAATCCACGTACCCTTGAAAGTGAACCCAGATCACTAGAGAGCAGACGCCACACCACCTACCACTACACAACTGTGTCTGCCTGATGCCTGATACCAAAAGGAATTACAGTGGTGACGACTGAGAGAAACGAGGCATGAGCTCCCCTGAAAGAATCATTTGTGAAATTGTGAGGGGGTCTCTGAAGCACCCACAATTAAACATTTAATATATATATATATACTGTATATAGATAGATAGATAGATAGATAGATAGATAGATAGATAGATAGATAGATAGATAGATAGATAGATAGATAGATAGATAGATAGATAGGGTGGCGCAGTGGTAGTGCTGCTGCCTCGCAGTTAGGAGACCTGGGTTCGCTTCCCGGGTCCTCCCTGCGTGGAGTTTATATGTTCTCCCCGTGTCTGCGTGGGTTTCCTCCTACAGTCCAAAAACATGCAGGTTAGGTGGATTGGCAATTCTAAATTGGCCCTGCTTGGTGTGTGTGTGTCCTGCAGTGGGTTAGCACCCTGCCTGGGCTTGGTTCCTGCCTTGTGCCCTGTGTTGGCTGGGATTGGCAACAGCAGACCCCTGTGTTCGGATTCAGCGGGTTGGAAAATGGATGAATGGATATATATATATTGTGAACACCAGGGGGCGGACACAACAGTCACTGAGTCCCAGTCCAGCACACAACACACCTTTATTAAGCATGGGAAATGGTTTTCCCTCGTTTCCCACCTTATACAGCACTGTACAATAAGCTCCAATACACAGTCCATCCATCCATCCATTATCCAACCTGATATATCCTAACTACAGGGTCACAGGGGTCTGCTGGAGCCAATCCCAACCAACACAGGGCGCAAGGCAGGAAACAAACACCAGGCAGGGCACCAGCCCACCAAAGCCAATACATGGTCTCTTACTTTTACTTCTTTGCTCTTTGTTCTGTCTCTTGTCCACCTCCACTCCTCCTCCCACAAGCTCTCTGAATGGAGTGAGGTGGCCCCTTTTATAGAGTACCCAGAAGTGTGCCAGATGTTCAATTATCTCCTTCCAGCTGCACCTATGGGTGTGGTAGCAACCTTGCAGAGGATGACTCAGACATACTCGATGCGCCCCCTGGTGGTGGCCACAACTCCCAGCAGGGTTAAGCTTCCATGCCCCAAACCTGTGGCACTGTAGCAAGCCAGGGGGGCTGCCCTCTGTCATCCCAGGGGAGATGTATTGCCCCATGCAAGCACCTTCCCCCAGTCCTTCGGTTAGGGGGGCATCCCAGCCTGGTAAGAATCCTGGCTGTTTATTACAATTTCCATCCATCCATTATCCAACCCGCTATATCCTAACTACAGGGTCACGGGGGTCTGCTGGAGCCAATCCCAGCCAACACAGGGCACAAGGCAGGAAACAAAGGGACATAACCAGCCCACCGCAGGGCATATTACAATATATGTATATATATATTTTTTTTTTTTGCATTTTCTGGACCGTTACAACTTTTTCTGATTTGGAGTTGTGTGTGTGTGTGTGTGTGTATATATATATATATATATAAAATCCAATGTCTGTCTGTCTGTCTGTCTGTCTGTCTGTCCGCTTTAAGATCAGGGTTTTTTTTTTTCTATAATTTACTTGAACCTTCCGGTTGATTGTGCAACTTCTGTCATCGTGCTAACTATCATAGTTCGCTTGCGGTACGATTTATTTGCATGAATCCAAAAGAGACACAGAGGGCCAAGGGGAGGGCGGCAGAACCCTCCTCACTCACGCACCAGCCTTGCATCTGTCTAGCTAGCTAACGAGAGAACTACTTAACAGATTTAGATTGGGCTTTTTTCTAGAATTTGCTTGAACATTATCTCATCGCGCTAAGAATCATAGTTCGCTTGCAGGAGCGATATATATTCACGCCAATCCGAGACAGAGGCTGCGGGCCGAGGGGAGGAGGAAGTGTGACGTCAGAAGTGGAGAGTCGGTCTGCCTCTGTGTTTAGGAGTGTACCTCACCTACGCTTAGCTAGCAATACATTTTGTTTATTGATTTTTAAAGTTTGTCCTGTTTCACTACTACACAGGCGGAGCCACGGGGGACGACTAGTATATATTGTGGAAGGTAGCCCGGACACAGACAGGCGGACACCGAAGGTCCAAACACCAACACACGTTTATTGTACATTTTCACTATTTACAAACACCCTTTAGTCCAGGCCTCTCTCTCTCTAATGCCTCTCTTCTGACCGCCTCCACTCCTCTCCTCCGAGCTCTGTCCTCTTCCACGCGACTCCAGCTATCGAATGGAGGGAGGTGGCCCCTTTTATGTTCACCCAGACGTGCTCCAGGTGCCTCCCGATGAACTTCCGCCGGCACTTACTGGTGTGTCGGAAGTGCCGGCTGAGCACCCGGAAGCACTCTGGGTGTCACTGGCATTCCTTCTGCCAGCACCTCAGTGTGTGGCGGAAGTGCTGACGGCCAGGGCTCTTCAGGCATCAGGACACCCCCTCGCAGTGACCACGGGCCCCTATAGGGTTGAGCTTCCATGCTCTGTTCCCATGGTCCCCATACCAGGAATGGCTGAGCTCCTTCCATGCTGTCCTCCATTATGGCCTCCTGTCCATTTACCTTTGCACCTACAATTATATATATATATATATATAGTAGTGACCTTCTATGTGAGTAGAGGAAGAAATGACGGCTCTGTGACAACAAAAGTAATAGAAAAATAGAACGGTTTATCTTTTTTTTCCTAATGATTTCAAACAGAAATTAACATTGTAAAATGTCTTGAACTTATGTCACAGTATGATAAAGAAATCAGCATTGACTATTTACATTTCTGACTGTTACTTCTAAATTGTTTTGGCCATGGAGAACTCCCTGACTGTTACAATCACGTTGATTCTGTACTTTGATCGCTTTTTATATTTGCATTTACTTACCTGCTTGTTTTTGTTTCAGGAGTTCCCGCGAACAGTCTGGAGTGGTATAAAGACTCCATTCCCCTGAACAAATTGAAAAATGGCCGCTACAAGGTGCTGAGCAGCGGAGGGTTGCAGATTACAAAAGTGCGTCCTGAGGATTCCGGAATCTTTCAGTGTTTTGCTCAGAACTTTGCTGGGGAGATCCAAACCCACACCTATCTTGACGTCACAAGTGAGTGTCATTGAAATAAAGAATGCTGGGTCATTTCCAAATGTGAGGAGAATTTAAATTCCTGCTGGGCTTGTAATTGTACGTGTGATGTGCTTCCTCAAAATGTAAATGTGAGTTTAGCAAAGTACCATCATAAAGAAGTTTGGGACCATGAAGTGATCTCATTGCTTGACTAGAAAGTCAATGGCAGAGCTCCTATGATATTAAAGCACCAGGGTCTAATATTTCCCCAGGTCCACACTCTTCTAGAAAAAGGGCTGTCTTCGATAAATTTGGACCAGAAAAATTATTCTTATTAGAGCTCAACCGTATCTTCCAGTAAATTTCAGTTTGTGCTCAGTAAGTAGGCCACTTCAAGCAATTCTTGTTGTTAAGCTCCCAGAGTTTCAGAGTTTTAAAGCCTTTCGATTCCATTTCTAGTTAGGTTTACATCAAAGGGTTCCCTAAAACAGAATTATGTTATGTTCTGACATAAACATGATGGCGTTCTCATGTAAACTGGAACCAGTCACTCTTAGCTATATTCAAATTTGACAGTGTGGAATCCAATCGGACAAGTTTATTTATTTCACCAGCTATATTACCAATCTAAGACAGGTTGAAATCTAATAAGCTGATTTCTGTCTGTCCGGTAGCAACTGTCTCTGGTACATATTCAACATTAATGTTTGCAGTGCACCATCTGTTGGAATGTATTTTGCAATGCATGTCAAAATCGAATTCATTGCATTTTTCATTCCAACTGATAGTGCATGAATCATATACCAAATGGCATGTAACAGAGACACAGCAACCGGATGGACACACAGATACAAGGACACTTACACAGACACTGATCCTAAAGTTAAGGTGGAAGAGTAACAGAGATGAGCAATTGTCTTTTGAGGACAGCAAAGAAGCTGATTACTTTTTATTGTCTCCAATCATTTTACAAAGTCATAAGCGAAAACCAGAATTAGTATTTGTTGTAGTGCTTGAGTGCTAGCCTCTCGCTGTTGCAAACAAAGTTCAAACACTCCTTTAGTGCAAGTGGCCATCTTACTTTTCAAGTCCAGGATCACCTAGCACTCACATCACATACCTTTCAGTTCTGTGTTTTTTACTTTTTTCTAACGGACTTAGTAATTATTGGAGTAACAGAGAGAAAGTGTGAACGTTAATGGGGACTTCCAAAAGATGAATCTTAAAACAGGCAGAGATCTGATGCATGTCTGTCTTTTTAACTTTTAATCAAAACCAGAATATAAGCCAAAAAGTCTCAGTAAATTTTTTTACATTTATTACCAATATGTTGCTTTCCTTATTTTGTTTGTTTTTGTGTTTACATCCAAATTAAAACATTACTTGAAATTTTTGTCAAATCCTATCACAAAGTTTTTATTTAAATTTTCCGGTGTCTCCTTTGGGTTATACGTAAAAGTTTGACATCAGTATTAGGTTTTAACACACAACGATATTCAATCTAATATATGTTTTGCTTTTTGTTTTTTTTTTTTATTTTGAGTCAGATTTTTTTTTACCAAGTGCCACCATTCTGTGGCTTCATGGCTGTGATGCTCTGACCTGTCATTAAGGGGTGTGGTCTCAGAGGTCGTGACCTGTGACACACTAGTGTTACAGTGTAAAGAGTAGCACAATGCACCTCCTAGCCATCTGAGATTACAGATTAGCGAGGGCGTTTCTTTGTTTGACTTTTACTGCACAGGCTTGAGCTTTGACTGTTGACAACACACTTTGGTTTCTGTTTTGGTTAGCATGAAAGCTAAGACATGTCTCCGGTTTAGAATTTTGTTTGGTTTCATCTTCTGGTCTCGTACATTCCCACCTGCCTCCTAGTTCATTCTAGGTAGGACATTACCAAAGCTAAATATTTTATTTTTATGTTTTTGTTGAGTTGCTGTAGCTTTAAGCTCTGTATTTGTAAAATGGAAAATTTAGATTCGTATCTGTGTGCGCTGCCATTATCTATAGCAATGGGGTGCTTATGTTATGGCTCCTGCCCTCATTGACTCTTGTGGCTAGGAACAGACACATTGCCTTCAGCAACATGGCAGCACCCAAAAACATATTAGTAATCATTTATAACAACAAAATGACAAAAGCACATAATCCAAAAATGATATTTAGTGAATCAGGATGTTCAAAATGAGAATCTGTTAAATGAATACAACAAATACTGCTACAGTAATGCATGAAAAATTAATAGAAATTGGGGCATGGACTCTATTAATGGTATCCTAACATAGCCTAGCAATCAAATGGCATCATAGCAATTGCAAAATGGACGTGCTCATGAAAAAGAAACACTAAAATAACCATGCAATGACACTAATGAAATCTCTATATTGTAAGAAAAGGCACTACATTGCGCCCGACCCGACACAGATTGACTCGGAGGCACGTGTAAATCAAATAAACTTTTTATTTTTCTTCAGCTGGAGGGCATGTCTTCCCCTTAATACCTCCAGCCACAACACAGTCCCAAACACAGTACACTAAGCAACACTAACTCACTCCTTCTTCTTCCGCCACCACTCCTCCTCCCGACTCTGGCCGCTGAGTGGTGGTCGCTGACTCCCTTTATAGTCCACCCAGAAGTTCTCCAGGTGTTTCATTGCCGAGTTCCGGCTGCACTTCCGGGTGTGACGAATATGCCACCCACGCGGGCTCAGGAGTCCCAGGTACAGCACCCCCTGGTGCTGCCTGCAGGACCCAACAGGGCTGCACCCAACTCCAAGTCCCATGGAGCCCTGCGGGAATCCAAGGCACCACTCCAACTCAGGGGGGAGGCCATCTAGCATCCAGGGGGAGGTATTGCACTGTCCTGGGCTGCTCCCCCTGAATATAGTGTGCAGGGGCGTCCCGGCTGGGCATGAACCCCCGGCCGCCTGCCACAATATACATATATATATATACAATGCTAAAGGTTGTGCCCATCTGTCACACAGTTGCTTGCAAAGCAGTGGTGCCAGAACTTTGACCTTGGTCTTAATTTAAAGCTTATTATGTGATACACACTGTTAGGAGAAAAATAATTTGGGTAGTGGCAGCCTCCGCAAAGTTATCGGGGTTCATATCTTTCAAACTGCTCATTAAGATGAGATGGCAGAAAGGAAAAAAATACCAGTGATAACATCTGCTAAGTGTTAAGAACTTTGCTGAGGGCATCTTCTGAGCATCAAGAATGGGATCCAGAAAGCACGTGTGACAAGATAGACAAATGCCTGCGCAAATTGACTGGTACTCTTGTCCACCAAAGTTATTGTTATGGTCACAAAATTCAGTCCTACACACCGTAATGGCACAGAAAAGATCTCCAGCAGTGACTTCTGCTAAGCACAGGAGGCGCATGAGTAATGAAGGACAATGAGAGGAAAGTCTGAATACAGAGCCATTGAGCAGTGGGCTAATGTTATGGCTCATTGACATGCCAGACATATTCCATGATCCAGAATGCAAGAACGAAAATGACAGAGAAATGGACAGTATGCTGACAAACGAGGAGATTGTCCAATACTCATGTGCAGACACTGCTTTTAACATTTCTACATCCATGTGTGCTTGAAGAGCAGTACTTTCCAGAGTTAGATGTGTTCACTGTCGGCTGGTGTTTTTTTGTACTGAATGTCTGGCCAAAATGGAAATATTTGGCTTGCCCTATATGGACCACTTTAATTCAAGGGCCCCGTGTTTCATAGTAATTCTAAAACATTTAAACAAACGAATTTCTGACACTTTCAGTCACCATGTGATTGTGACATTTGTGCTGTAGCAAGTAAGCCAGTGTCAGAGTGGACGATAGTCACTGTGACATACTGGACTTTAATTTAGAGAGATTTTTACCATAGACATTGCAAAGATAGGATTGAATAGGCATCCTGTGAAAATCATATCATTTCTTTAAATAATAAAAAGGGGTGGCCTCATTTTAGGGGAGACCTCTGACCAAAGAAAGAACTGGTCTGCCTGGAGGTGAACTATTTATTGTTTATTCCTGCTAATGTCTGGCCAGAATTTCCCCCTACTTTTTTAACATCTTTCTTACAAGTACCATAGCACTCCATGTCAGGATTGCGCATGGATCAGTAATATGGAGTTGTTTTTTTTATGGTGAAAGCTTTCAACTCCCTCTTGAGCTAAAAAGGATTCAGATTAGAGAAGCAGGATGAATTTCCATATTGTGCCACATGGATGAGAAGCGCCTCTCACTAATGAGAAAAGCTTGAGTGAGCTTCAGAGGCTTTCCATGAAGTCAGTGGGACATCTGTTTTCTGAGGTGAGCGGATGCGCACAGTTGAGTTTGTATGCGGTTGTTTTCAGTGGTATCTGGTTGTAAAAAAAACAAAATACCCCAAATACATGGAAACATAACCAGTGCGTGACATACTGAGAACAACTCAGAACAGCAGCAGAGGACCCTCGTACTAATTCATATGTATAGTACACTTTCATAATTAGAATAAAATCAATGCTTAATTGATGTATAGAATATGAGCAATATAAATATTGAAACATTTTTTTTTAAATCATAACATTTTTAAATAGCCACTGTTTATTGAAAGTTTTCACTCTGCTCTAAATAAATAAGATTGCACAATTTTCCGGTTGACACTAGGAATGAAAAGCAAGAGGGTGGCAGATTACAAAAGTACCTCCTTAGGATTGCAGAATCTTTCAGCACTTCATTCTGTACTTTTCTGGAGCGCTGGTTGTAAATGCCTTAATGGATGGACAGGGATCCCGACTGGGATGGAGGACAATGGATTACCCTAATGAAAGGACAACCTGGATGAAGGATGGCTCCTGGTTCTAATCCCAGTCTTGAAGAAAGAATAATGGATGGACCGGGGAGGACAGTACTCCTCTGGCATGGTCCAATTTGGGACACCCGCAGGGTGGAAGGGCAACCCTGTGGGGTTCTTGGGAGCTTTTGGGGGAAGACCTCCCTGTTTTGTGAGCTTCGATGAGACCTGGAAGTGCTTCTTGCTGTGTGTTGCTATGATACCAAAAGGACTTCTGGGTCCAATGTTGAAGGAGCCGCCTCACCTTGAAAGGCAAGTAATACTCAGGAGGAGCTTTACATGGCTTGCCTGTGAGGCGTGGAAGGAGAGGATAATCTTCAACTATTGGTAAGACAAAGCCTGTGAAGCTACTGTTTACCAATAAACGTGTTTTATTTGAACCACTAAGTCTTTTGCTATGTTGTGTCTTGAGTTTTGGGTCACAGCAGCATGACCTTACTGGCATAATGGTGTACAAGCAATTCATTACACAATCACAAGTCACTGAGGTGTATAGGCCCTCTTAAAGCACTTCATTGTTCAAGTGGTGCTCTGCTGAGTGTGTGTTTTAAGACCTCACTTAACCCTGCCACTTATGCAGTTAGCTCAAGCACATCCCTACTCAAGTGTCCCTAAATAAGAGCTGAAGAAATGTGAAAAAGCAGTAACATTAAACAAACAGAAAGAAAAAACAAATGTCCAACAAACAAGAAAAAACACACAGGACAGAATCATGTGGCGAGAAACACACAGGAAAAATCTACATGAGAATAAATTGTTTGCGAAGTATATACCACAAAATGACAAGAAATGTGAGGTGGTGAGACCTCGAAATTATAGCAGCCAAACCAGGACTTCACTAGAGATAGGTCTCATCCAGTCAGCCTGGCCCCAAAATCAAAATGCAGGCTTTATGGCCTGCACAAGCCCAACATGAGGTTTAGGCTTTAACATTACTCAAAATGCCTTTTAAGGTAGAGGATGAACATAGAATTCTGCCGTGAATAGATAAAAACAAATTAATGTTTGTGTATTAAATAACCAAGGTGTAAAAATGGTGAAATAAGGAAAAATGGCTAAAATGAAGACCAAAATGGTAAACCTATAAAGGCAACTCAAGGCAAACAAGTCCCAACTGTAATCTAAAAATCAGAATCCAAAAAGAAAGAGAAAATCTACAGAAAATTAGAACAATGCAAACTCGACACTCCTCTGTGACATTTAGGCCAGCTTCCTCTCCCAGCTGGGATTCTTATCCTTGTTTTCAGTATTTTTATTCACTTGTGGGTCATTGTATTATGTTAATGTCACTTTCATGTATTATGTGCTTTGCTATGTGGGTGGGGCTATCTGCCAATCACTGCCAGGAACCGCCCTCCACCCCTTAAATCCAGAGGATCTCCCACAGTTCCTGGTGGTTCATTCTCAATAAGCCTGGGAGTGTTTGGTGAGGTCTGTGATTCTTCTTTACTTCTTGTAATTACCGTATTTTTGACCCCATGCTTTGTTTTTTTGACTTCACCCTGGATATTCTGTTTTGGGATTTTGTTTGCTTTGGATTGCATTCTTGCTTTAGGCAAACCCTTTGCCTTTTGTGCTCTATGGAGTTTGCTTTTATTTTAGAGCATTTTTTTTTAAATAAATATTTTATTTTCTAATAGTTATTCAAGGCCCTTTACTTGTCTAGCCTGGGTTTTTTGACTATGTTCCCCTCAGTGGGCATTTATGGAACTTGCATGCTTTGGGACTCTGAGCATTCAGAATATTCTTGATGACTCTCTGAGGGACCTTTCTCTTCAGCCTAAACATAAAGGCTGGGGTACATCATAAAACACAAAGAATGTAGTATAGATACACCACACATAATTACTAAATGATGATTTAATAGAATAAGAAAAAGTACAATACAAATGTTTGTGATGTGCCATCTGTTGGAATGACTAATGCAATGCATTTTATTACTACATGCATTACATGATACATTCCAGTAGAAGGTGCAATGCAAATGTTAATGCTGAGTTCTAATTTAATTATTTAGTTTTCAATCCAACTTAGACGAATAGCATAGTGAATAATAATAAGCATAAATTGTTCAGAAATTTCAAATTGACGCATAAAAGTATTTATTTTGAGACCTCAGAATCAAACATTGAATTGTCTGAAAACAGCAGGCAGAAAAGACCCCCAGAAACACTTTTTAGCACACCGTGGAGAACTGAGCCTCAAGTTGAAAGTGCTCCAAAACAGCTTCTCCTAAAGGAGATGGAGGAGATTATTACTGATGGCATAACATTTTACAACCATTCTCTTCACAACAGCTTCCAGTGTGTCCACATGTAGTCCTGTGATGGAGCAGGCCTTCCTGATAAGTCTGTTCAGGCATTGTGTGTCTTTTGAACTGAAGTTGTTTCCGCAGGAGGCCACAGCATAGAACACCACACTCGGTACAATCGACTGGTAGAACATTTCCAGCAGCTTGCTGCATACATCAAAAGACCTGTGTCTCCTCAGGATGTCCAGTCTGCTCAGGCCCTTTTGTACAGCAGAATTGTATAGTCAGACTTGTCCAGTTTGCTGTTTCTGTGAACCGCCAGTTACTTGTAGGTTTTCCACGTTTTCCACTCTTCCATTCGCACTCCCCAAAAATGGTGACTATGTCAGAGTTTTTTTGGTATGCCAGAAGTCCACCACCTGCTCTTTTGTCTTACTGATGTTGAATTGCAAGTGGATCTCCCAACACCACAAGGCAAAGTCCTCCACAAGCCTCCTGTACTCCGACTCCTCTCCCTTATTAATGCAGCTTATAATGGAGGAATCATCTGAGAATTTCTGTAGATGGCAAGCGCTGATATTAAATTGGAAGTCTGTTGTGTTGAGGGTAAACAGGAAGGAGACAGGACAGTTCCCTGTGGTGCTCCAGTATTACACACCACCATTTCTGACACACGGTCCCTGAGTCTCACAAACTGCTGTCTGTCGGTCAGGTAGTCCGTGATCCAGGGGATTGAGGAGTATCCGGATGCATAGTGAGAAAGAATATTTAGAATTAAGGTGCTTCAGCCTTTCCAAATAATAAAAGTATGGTGCTAATAGAACTATAAGAAGCATGACACTTATGTATTAAATAAGAATGTGTTAAGCTAACTGAACAAATGTAATCTAATGCAAAAAAGTATAAGGAAGTGGGCATTGTCTAAAACCGCTGAGTTGTATACACCCTATAACCTTTAGGACAAAACTTGCTGTAACTGGACTTATGTACGTGCAAGCTAGCAGAAGTATATTTCCTAAAACTGTGAAAATGCTGACCACACTTTATCTGTAACAAACTGTTTTTTCTGCACATACAAATTCAGGATGTGGACAGGGGCTACAGCAAACCATGTAATAACCTCAAGATGAACTGCTATGTTTTTTTTTTTATTCTTGTCAACGAACTTGAGTATTTAAAGGAAGTCTCTCTTACCTGCTGGCAGGCTGACGGTCTGTAGCACACTGGAACGTGACAGGGTCTGCAGCCTCCCTCTTCTCACCAAGAATTAAAGAAATTGCTTTTTACTTTTTATCGGTGTCCGCCTTCTGTTGTTCTCGACTTCAGCGTCCACAAAAGCCTTAAGTTTTGTTTCCCTGTTGTTGAGGCAGAATGGTGTTAAAGGCACTGGAAAAATCAAAGAACATGATCTTGACTGTGGTGCCAGCTTTGTCCAAGTGGGAGTAGGCTCTGTGTTAGCATGTCGATCATGACATCCACCACACCCATATGAGAACATGACAGGCAAATTGTAGAGGATCAAAACGTTCTGAAACCCGAGATCAGAGCTGTTTCATGACCAGCCTCTTAAAGGCCTTCTTGATGTGTGAAGTAAGAGCAATTGGTCTGAAGTCAAAGGGATGCCAGAGATGCCCTGCTGCTTAGGTGGTACAGGTTGACACATGTGCAGGGCTGACGCTATATGATGCCACATTTTAACATTTTTACAAAGGATTGCGCACAGTGTGTTGCTAGTAATTTCACACTACAGTTAACCTTTAATTTACATCATTGTGTGTTTTCTGTTCATTAGTGTATACTGTTTGTTAATTATCTTTTATGGTTTGTTTTGACACGTCTTCATTATTTTATTTATATTATTTTTATTAAAAAAAATCCTTCCAGTAAATAAAACCTTCTTCAGTGGTTAGTTCAAAATTCACTAGAGGCTTACGTATCATAATTGAGATGACAGTATATTTATATGTATATTCTATGTGCAGCACCTGGAAGTCCTCACAAAGGCTTGTTTTGTAATTATTAATTTCGAGTATTGTCAGTCACATAGCCTCATTTCACATAGAATGAGGGTGCTAGTGAATGGAGATTAGCAGTCCAGCTCAATTCTTGCTGCCCCTTACTATGTTATCATCTTATGTTTTGTTTCCTCTCTTACAAAATATCCCTCCCAGTGTAGTTGAAACAGTACGCATTTACCTGAAGATGAGCAGTCTAATGAATATAAAGTACCAGGAAATACTCCTGGATGTGTTCCCAAGGATTGTGTCATTAGTTCCAGGACACTTGGGGACCAATAGATTTTTTTACATTTGTACGGTTTAGCAAATCAATACACTGAGACATTGAGGGTCTCATACTAAGTCAGTGGAGAGTGCTGCCAGGTTACACTGCCTGCCTTATGCCATACTGTAACAAACTTAGATGCATAGTATGTGCCTGAAAGGAGATACTGAGCCATTGTGTCACTTAACGCCCATAGCTCTGAAGCCTGAACATCACATCTCTGAAGCTCGTCTACACAGCATACTGTTCATCTCAAGCAGTGCCCTCGCTAGTGTGACAGGCCAAGTGCTGCCACCCAGGACCTTTCAGATGTGCGTCACACACGTGATGTGTAGTGAGTGCCTCCATGTCTCTGCTACTGCATTTTTATTCCCACAGTTTTTAGTGTGTTATCTTTTATAGTATTGAGCTTATTTACTTTCTGTTTTTTATTCTGCTCACTCTGGTAATTTATGCAAGCTCATAAATCCTCATAAGAAAGCCAGAGCCTTGGCACGTATGGCAGGCCAAATCTATGAAGGAACAAGTGCATTATGTACATTGATGGAGTGTGTGAGTCGTCCCAGTGGTAAATCCTAGGCTGGCTTAGCAACTACTGAATCAAGGAGGCATACCACAAAAATGTACAATAATTGCAAATCCAAAGAATAGATATCATTTTTGATAGTACAGATCATCAGTCTGTACTAAACTTTAAATTAGGGGTGCAGTGGTTGTCTCACCAATCCAGCATTCTGGGTTAATATGCCATGCTGGGTCTTTATTCATTCTCCTTGGTTCTGTGTGATTTTTCATCCCAGATACACAGACATGCAGGTTATGTTGATTCTCCTGTCCAAACTGACCAATTGTGTGTGTCGGTGAGTGGGTCCTGTGTAGAACTAACACCCTGGCAGAGCTGGGTCCTGCCATTTCTGGGACAGACTCCGACCCTCTGCAACTCTGAAATGGATTTGGCAGGGTAATGTTGGGTTACCTTTAACCTTAATAAGCTCTGAGTGCTGCACAACTTCACAAATTTTGTTAAAACACAAGGCACATTTCATAAAAAAAAAAAAAAAAAAACACAATTTAATCCATGCCTTCAAACGAGAAGGCAGCATATAAGTACGCATATATAAAAGCATTTTATTAAGTTTAAAAAGTTATAATACAACTAAATTGTAATATAAAGTACATCAAGCTAATAAGAAAGAAAGAAAGAAAGAAAGAAAGAAAGAAAGAAAGAAAGAAAGAAAGAAAGAAAGAAAGAAAGAAAGAAAGAAAGAAAGAAAGAAAGAAAGAAAGAAAGAAAGAAAGAAAGTTTATTTGTCCCAAGAGGGAAATTTGGCATTTTACAGAAGCTCTTTAAATATATATATATATATATATATATATATATATATATACATATATATATACTGTATATATATATATATATATATACTAGACATTAAGCCCGTTACAATAACGGGCGCTAGAACAGTAGTGCATAAACATTAGTAGGTACAGTCTATATTAAATGTAAAATAATAATAAAAATAAAATAGAAACGTATATGATAATACAGTAAGTATAATTAATATTACATTTATCCTCTCCTCTGTGGCTGTTGTTTGATGTGTTGTGTCTGTTTGAAGATCTCTCTTATCCTGCCTCTCTTTATTTTAGCTTTAGCTCTGTGTGTTTTGCCATTTTTCTGACGCTCATTTTCCTCTTCTTAGAATTTGTTTTACACTCATTTTCCTGTTCTTCTATAGATCTATTTGCTCTTCTGAATCTTTCTCTTTTAGCGTTTTTCTGATGCTCATTTTCTTTTTCTTAAATCAATCTATTTGCTCGTATTTTTCTTTGTCTTTCAGTCTTTCTTTTGTTGATGTTTACTTGCTGAGCTGACCGTTCTTCCAGGAGATGTTGCTTACCTCATTTACCAAAATCCGATTGGATCTGCCAGCGCGATATTTTATAGGTCCCACCCTCTCTGTTTTGTGTGACGCATCAGGCGGCCTGTGAAGCATCTGCTAGAGGCCGGTGACTCTGCCACTCATTCCGCCCTTCCCTGTACTTCCGCCTTGGCCGCGACTACCCAATCAGCACTCTCCCCAGCAATGATGTCTTTTATTAAAGAGTGCCCCGTGCATGCGCACTTCACCAGAAGACACACACACACGGACACATGGATGCACACAGGGGTTTTATTAAAGATGATATATATATATATACAGTTAGGCCCATAAATATTTGGACAGAGACAACTTTTTTCAAATTTTGGTTCTGTACATTACCACAATGACTTTTAAATGAAACAACTCAGATGCAGTCTAAGTGCAGTCTTTCAGCTTTAATTCAGTGGGGTGAACAAAACGATTGCATAAAAATGTAAGGCAACTAAAGCATTTTTTTAACACAATCCCTTCATTTCAGGGGCTCAAAAGTAATTGGACAAATTAAATAACTGGAAATAAAATGTTCATTTCTAATACTTGGTTGAAAACCCTTTGCTGGCAATGACAGCCTGAAGTCTTGAACTCACGGACATCACCAGATGCTGGGTTTCCTCCTTTTTAATGCTCTGCCAGGCCTTTACTGCAGCGGCTTTCAGTTGCTGTTTGTTTGTGGGCCTTTCTGTCCGAAGTTTAGTCTTCAACAAGTGAAATGCCTGCTCAATTGGGTTAAGATCAGGTGACTGATCAAGAATTTTCCACTTCTTTCCTTTAATAAACTCCTAGGTTGCTTTGGCTGTATGTTTTGGGTCATTGTCCATCTGTATCATGAAACACCGCCCAATCAATTTGACTGCATTTAGCTGGATTTGAGCAGACAGTATGTCTCTGAACACCTCAGAATTCATTCGGCTGCTTCTGTCCTGTGTCACATCATCAATAAACACTAGTGCCACTGGCAGCCATGAACGCCCAAGCCATCACACTGCCTCCACCGTGTTTTACAGATATGCTTTGGATAATGAGCTGTTCTACGCCTTCTCCATACTTTTTTCTTGCCATCATTCTGGTAGAGGTTGATCTTGGTTTCTTCTGTCCAAAGAATGTTTTTCCAGAACTGTGCAGGCTTTTTTAGATGTTCTTTAGCAAAGTCCAATCTAGCCTTTCTATTCTTGAGGCTTATGAGTGGCTTGCACCTTGCAGTGCACCCTCTGTATTTACTTTCATGCAGTCTTCTCTTTATGGTAGACTTGGATATCGATACGCCTACCCCCTGGAGAGTGTCGTTCACTTGGTTGGCTGTTGTGAAGGGGTTTCTCTTCACCATGGAAATGATTCTGCGATCATCCACCACTGTTGTCTTCCGTGGACGTCCAGGTCTTTTTGCGTTGCTCAGTTCACCAGTGCTTGCTTTCTTTCTCAGGATGTACCAAACTGTAGATTTTGCCACTCGTAATATTGTTGCAATTTCTCGGATGGGTTTTTTCTGTTTTTGCAGCTTAAGGATGGCTTCTTTCACCTAAATGGAGAGCTTGTTTGACCGCATGTTGTCTGTTCACAGCAAAATCTTCCACATGCAAGCACCACACCTCAAATCAACTCCAGGCCTTTTTTCTGCTTAATTGATAATGACATAACGACGGACTTGCCCACACCTGACCATGAAATAGCCTTTGAGTCAATTGTCCAATTACTTTTGAGCCCCTGAAATGAAGGGATTGTGTTAAAAAAATGCTTTCATTGCCTTACATTTTTATGCAATCGTTTTGTTCACCCCACTGAATTAAAGCTGAAAGTCTGCACTTCAACTGCATCTGAGTTGTTTCATTTAAAATTCATTGTGGTAATGTACAGAACCAAAATTAGAAAAAAGTTGTCTCTGTCCAAATATTTATGGATTTAACTGTGTGTATATATATATATATATATATATATATATATACATTGTGACATGCATGGGACAGACCAGCTCCCCAAACCCAGACTGGTGTGGACACAAGTTTTGCATGGCACACTGCTTTAAATGTGTGAAACGCTTCCCAAACAGTGTTTCCCACAGCCTAGCACAATACAGAACATAGGAATGCTTTCTCTTCTTCTCTCTCGCTCTCTGTTTCAGTCTCTCCTTCCACCTCCACTCCTCTTCCAGCAAGCTTTGTCCTCCTCCTACCAACCTTGGCTCCCGGAATGAAGGCAGCGGGCTTCTTTATTATTATCCCTGCAAATACTTCTGGTGTTCCCATATCTTGACCCAGGAGCAATTACAGGTAATGTTGGAGCCCCAAGACGTAAGGCTCCTCAGTACCTGCAACACCCATGGAACTCACCAGGGCTGTATTGAAGTCCAACTCATATGAAGCCCTGTGGGAATCCGATGTACCACTGCAACCCAGGAGTCTGCCATCTAGTGCTCTGGGGGAGATAATGCTCTGTGTTTATCCTCTCCACCAGTCCTTCCACTTTGGAGGTGTTCTGGCTGGGTAAAGGCCCCTACTGTCTGCCTTACACACACATAATAGTCTGAAAACACACCAGAATGACTAAAAAGGGTGAAACTTTAAAAGAAAGAAAACTTCTGACTTGGCAGTCGCAGTCACAGTAGAGGCACAGTGAGGTGTTATGCAGGCATATTGCTGTACTGCTGTTTCTTGAAAGTCCTCTGTGTTAGTGTGTTAGAGAGAGGATTTACAGTAATGTTCATAGTGGCACTCAATTTTGTTTTATTTGTCTCCTTTAACCTCCAGGGGGTCCAAAGTGCTTCCTATAAATGAGCTTGCCCCAGTGGTGTAGCTAGGGGTGGGTGGAGGAGGCAGTCTGCACCGGGCGGCACATTTTTGGGGGCGCCATTATTGACCAAAAGGCTCAGTATAATTCGCATGTAAGCAGCAGGGTTTAGAAAGGTATCACTCTTGAATGAAAAAAGTAAAATTCTCTGATTTTTATCCACAAATGATTCAAAAATAATTTTCAGACTGTCCTTCTGTGACGGCATCAGATACTGGAGTTGAAATTTATGAGGCAATAACAAAAATAAACATAAACATTACATCGATATTCATTTCTAGGAAGATAAATAACTGATTTACAATTTATAATTTTGTTTCATTATCAATCCGAATGCGTTCTTGCTCTACGCAGAAACATTCCTACCTATCACTTATACACTGCACTGGTTCTGGTTTTTTCAGAGTAATTATATTAAACTAATAACCAGAACACAGCTTATCAGTGCGTCTATACTATTTTCTTGTCTAGTTGATGCTTGTAAATAATTATTTGTAAAAAATTATTATTGTTTCTCTGTATATGAACAAATTTATGCAAAATTTATCTTAATTTTACTCTATACGTCATTTTAATTTTCTATTTAAATAGGTTAACATATTCAGATATGTTGGAGGGCGTCAAATTGAAGCACCGCCCTGCCCCGAGTGGCACGAACTCCAGCTACATCACTGGCTTGCCCTTTAAATGAACTTGATGATTCAGTGGGCCTCTCTTGAAGTGACGTTACTACAGTATAGAACATCAACCTGGCCATCTCACAGAGTTGGTTATAGCAGATGTAAAGTATGTCACATTAAACGAGTGCTGTCTTCTAAGGAAGAAGAGCCTGATCTGCCCTTTTACACCTGACTCTGGACCACCTCTACATCAGCTCCATGAATAGTGACCGGACATGGAGGATCTTTGATGTGGCGAATACGTAATCACCAGTTTCTTGCTTTTGCTGATGTTAAGGTGCAGACAATTCTCTTTGCACCAAGAAACCAAGTTCCCCACCTGACACCTACACTCTTTTTCATCCCACCAGTGCAAAATTGTCTGAGAATTCCTGCAAGTGACATGACCCAGTGTTATATTTGTAGTTGGAGGTGTACAGAAATGGAGTCAGTTATATTTATACCCACAATTCCCTTTATCCTCACTAATTACATGTTTCAATTCAAAAGACTACAGTTTCCTGTAAAATTGTGTTTTGCAATGACCATCAAACAAAGTCCAAGTGCAGTCAGCAGGAAAAGCAGGAATTGATCTACAGCAGGAATGTTTTATTGATGGGCAGTTGTGTGTGGCGTCTTCAAGAGTAATCCAGTTAACTAATAATATTAGCTTCTGTTAAAAAAAAAGTGTTGCATAGGAAAAAATACTTAGTTACAAAGTACTTTTGATACCTCTGATTAACTGACGGCTCTATGACTGATGCCCATCGTCTTAGGAAATTTCCAGAGCAAATCCGGGTAACACATCTATCCATCCATCCATTTCTCAACCCACTGAATCCGAACACAGGGTCACGGGGGTCTGCTGGAGCCAATCCCAGCCAACACAGGGCACAAGGCAGGAAACAATCCCGGGCAGGGTGCCAACCCACCACAGGTAACACATCTAGTGTTTAATAAAACTCCAGTACAAAATCTTGTTGCTTTGAATATTTAACAAAATTCTGTCCTGATTACATATTAATACACAGCTATAATTTCATTTATTTTATGTCATTTACATTCAATGAATACTCTTAGCATATTGAGAAAATAGTGCCAACAGATGTGCGAAGTGCAATCAACACCTGTCGATATCACACAGCAAAAATGAAGCAGAAGCCAGGCATTTGGAGCAGGTTTTTTTCTGGGTTCAGATTCAGATGGAAAGAAGCTAACCTTCATGAGTTTTGACAAATGACACAAAGTTTTCAGGTATAGTGGACAAAAATCTGATACCTCTGGCTTCACTTGATGTGTTTGATGTAATGGTCCCTGGTCAAGCCAAATTGTGTTTCACACAGAAATAAAAGATGTGCTCCATACTGGCATTAAACAATCAAAAACAATAGCAATTTTTTTGAGGCAAGTCCTTCATTCTTATGATTTTTTTTAGACGGTAAAGTGCGGCTTTGCTCAGTACTGTATTGATACAGCGATGGAACACAGCAGATTCGACATATGCAAAATGTTACTTCATCAGATATCGGGTATGTGTGCGAGTGGTTAGGGATATCTGTGGGAGCAGACAGGAGTAGTGTGTGGGAGATGACCAGGAGCAGCCATTCATATACTGTAGCTGGGAACGGATAAGAACAGGCGGTCACAAGATTAAGAAGAGTCCTGTGCACAGCCCTAAAGTAAAATACTTTTCTATCCACTTTTTATTGTTCTTCAGGTATGGCTCCAACGTTTACTAAGCCCCCACTAGACATCACCGTGACAGAAGGGACTTCAGCCGTCTTCACCTGTGAGGTATCTGGAGCGCCAAAACCAGCCATCACCTGGAAGAAAGGTCAGTACCTGCATGGACATGGTAGCCAGCACTGTGAAGCAATGGCACTTCTCCTCCTCAGAAAAGTCACCCTTTCCTGATTTTTTTTTCTGTTTTGAGGTTTTTGTGAATTTTCATGTTTGTCTGTCTTTGTTCCTGAGCTGCTGTTTCATCCTTTCTGGAGCACATGTACTCATGTATGTATCATAGCCAGATCCAAGAAAATGACACACTCCGTCAACAGTATGGTGTGCCATTAACATCATTAACATCTGGAGACATCGTGCTTGAATTGTCTGTCATCAGTGTGCTTAGTGTCACAGCAAATGCCAGTGGTGCCTAAACACAGAGGTGGTAGACTGTAGAAGCCATGCTAATGTCACTAATGCTTGGGGTGATTTCATATTGGCGTCTCCTCTGTATCTGATACAGTGATGGTACTGGTTAGAATTTAACACTGACGACTATTTATTGCTGTACGGATGCTTAACGGATCTGTAAGAGAACGCCTTTACTTCTTGTACTCTTTGATGGCCACCCTGCTTTATGAGCTGGACTACATGTGTCACTGATCAAGTGGGAGCACACTACTCTGAGATGAAGCAGAACAGGAGCATACAAGTCTGCGAGGGGATCACACAAATGCAGGACATGTACAGAGACCATGTTACTTTGGCAGCTAGCGTGAGTGTGTGTATAGACCAAAGCATTTTGTGTTACAGAGTTCTCATTTTGGTGTATCATACTCCGAGAGTCAAAGTGTTTGACAAGTAAGCTTTGTTTCCAGGGCTGCTAATGGCTGATGACTAGGTGGGCTGCACTTTAAGAACAAGGTCAGTTGTTAGGTCCAGCTTTTAGAATATTTTCTTTTTCTGGACTGGATCGTCATCTTCCCCACTTTGTAACATCATTAGACAAATATAAATGAAAGACTTATGTGTGTGTGTGTGTGTGTGTGTGTATGGAGCAGTCTGCTCTGCTCATACTCAACCACAGCCATCAGAGTTGATGCAAATTCTACGTAAGATGTACAAGCTTATACAAGTGTGACTTGCACTTGGTGAAATGACACATACATGAACTTTTACATTTTTTCGGCTCTTGCCTGCACCTAACTTTTCATTCAACCCAAACAGTACATTCACACAGGAAGCTACCATATGTTTGCGTGAGACAGGTTCCAGCCTGTCCCACTCAATTTGTGCCACAGCTGCACTCGACTACACATCCATCTCAGATAAGATAAGACCTGTCCTGGCTCACTTAGCTGACACCTCTGAAAAACACTAGGTGTTATGAACACCAGACAAGGTAAGCTGTTTAAAAATGAATTTTATCTTTTTATTGGACAAATAGAGTGACCAGGAAATGGAGGTAATTAAAGGATCTGGTAAATACAGTCTTTAAATAGGGTTGGGCAAGGAAATCATGAGAAACAAATCAAAACTGATCATTTAAGTCCAAAACGTAAACAAAAAGTTGAAGAGAAACAAAGAAGCAGGCCATCCCAAAGCTATATTTGGTCACTTTACCCCTAATTGTTTGTAACATTCTTTGCAGAATTTATTCCGTGCTTAAATAACACAATACTGCATACTGCAATGACACAATGCACTGCAGCAATGTCTGACCATGTGGCTAACAACTGATGTTCTTGTTACAAGCAGAATGGCCGCTAGTATCAAAAAATACCACAGAATTTTGAGAATTGTGCCAAAAGCTCCCAAGATGGTGCCACAGGAAAAAAAAAGAAAAAGGAAAAGAATAATGGCAAGAATATTGCCAAAAAATGCTTAAGAACTTCCAAAACAGAAATATACAGTTCCTCGTAGTACCATAATGAAGATTCTTCACACTGGAAGTTACTAGAGGCAAATGTACCCTGGTGTCCTTGTTGGACTGAAAGTGATGCTGTGAGCACATAGACTCACTAAATATGGAGTCAAAAAGGCACTGTCAGATGCATAGTGACATAGATATTAAAGATGCAATGAGATATACTGCATGTAGAGAAAGATATGAGGGCCACCGTAAGATAGATAGATAGATAGATAGATAGATAGATAGATAGATAGATAGATAGATAGATAGATAGATAGATAGATAGATAGATAGATAGATAGATAGATAGATAGATAGATAGATAGATAGATAGATAGATAGATAGATAGATAGATAGTATTGTTGGGGTGCCAATTGGACCACCCCGTTTAGTGAAATAACAAGTTCCAACAAAATTAGAGATGTATGATAAAAAAGTAATGTCTGCTTTCTAAGTTAAGCGCCAAGGTTCTGAAGTGAGTTTAAGCTTCAGGTTGTAGCTCTAATCGGTGGGTTGCTCGTCCCCAAATGAGATGCCTCTTTCTGGTAGTGCTCTGTTTTTATAGTCCCTGGAACAGAAGGGGCGAAGTCAGCTGCAATCATTGGGCGTCTTCTCTGAGTTTTGGGTGGAAAAAGAGACAAGATGGTTAGTGACTGTGTCCCCTTGTGTCCCGGGGCACTAGTGCTTATCTCTAATGACCCTCTGACCCACATGCGTAACGATAGATAGATAGATAGATAGATAGATAGATAGATAGATAGATAGATAGATAGATAGATAGATAGATAGATAGATAGATAGATAGATAGATAGATAGATAGATAGATAGATAGATAGATAGATAGATAGATAGATAGATAGATAGATAGATAGATAGGAAGATAGATAGATAGATAGATAGATAGATAGGAAGTATCAAAGGTTTGGGGCAGCCTCCCATATAATTTCCCTGGCTGCAAATTGGGTATTTATTCCAAGAGTTCTGCATGGTACAATATCCAAAACAGAACTGATTTGACTTTGGTAAAATGCCGGCTTTAAAGCTCGTGACTGGAAGTGAAGTCATCTGGACCGGTACCAGAAGTGACGTCTTCGAGATCAGAAGTGACGTTGTCTAGGGCTCTGGTACCTAGTGGGACTTCCCAAGGAAAGTCTGCAGAGGACGGAGAAAGAGAGTTAGTGCAGCTCGCCACCCACTGGTCTGGCATGTTACTACTCTTATTTAAGCCCTTTAGGTGCCTCCCATGCGCACGTGTGTGAAAACAGATAGAACTTTATTTGAGTTGAGAAATGAGTTGGAGCCAGGGTACCACTGGAAGTGGTGGGGGATACAAGTTATGCAGAGCGATCTACTGTACGTTAAGGTGGTCAAGTAGGTAAACCACCCCAATTGGCAGACAGAGTTTTATGCCTTTACTAGTAGACCAAAAGGACTATCGGTTTTGTTTGTCCTTTCTGTTTTATTAGATAGATAGATAGATAGATATTTTTTAAATAAATCATCCATATTTATACATCTTGACCTCTTTCACCTTTTTCTGAGTTAAAGGGCTGATACCATAGTGTCCTTCTCTGTTAAAAGTGCCTTTTGCAGTTGACATAAGTGCAAGAACAGCGCTGCCTTTTTTCTTATACCTTTTATCAATACAGATCTGTGTCATGCCCCTTGATAGCTGACAGGCACCCAATAAAGAAAAAATTGAAAATAATTTATTTTCAAATAGAAAAAAAAAACAATAGGCCAAGCCAGTCTTCTTCTACCCACGATGCACATTTTCTTTATTTATTAAATGTTTGCTGTACCATACTAAGTATGCAAACTCTTAGCAACTCTTAAATCATAATTAAAAAAAACAAGTGACTGCACGCTTATTATTCATTTGGTTGGAATTCCAGTAATGTGAGGTGCAGCACACCATGATACTCTGTATGAGTTGTATTTGTATAAAACTGTTCAGTAAAATAAATGCAGGCCTATCCTTTGTAACTGTCGGCCTGTATGATATAATACACACTTGTGTTTTCTTTCAAATGTAGGCAGAAGTAAATGTGGGGTAAAGTAAACAAATGTTGTCTGAAATTCTCAGCACTGCATTTACATTTCTAGGAATGACATTTCATTCCAGTGAAACAAATCGCACCACCTGCCACCATGCACACTTAACGTAAGTGACCTGGCATGTGAACATCTCACTTATTTCCCTTTAAGTAGCAAGAGAATGAATGTTAAAAATTACATGAAAGACTTCCAGTCAGAAATGGGGTGAAAATCTGTGTATAAAAATCAAACTTTCCACACATCTCATTCTTGGGTTTGGTTTGGTTCAGAGAGAGATTAAAAAAGAAGGTCCCCCTTTCTAACCAAGGGGCTTATAATAACATTTATCAGGGTCTGTGCTAAAGCCCCATACTGTTTTTATATCCAATATGCAACAAATCCAAGAGTTTAATAAGCTTAAGTTCAATTCTCCCAATCCTGCTCCCCACAGAAAGCCATTTACATCAAATCCCATTAAACTTACTTTATAAATACATACACATATTCTGCTCCTTCCTGCGGCTTCAATAATATTGCAAATCGAAGGCTGACTTTTTTTTCTTTCATAAATTACTTCACTTGTTGAAATTTTTTGAAAGGTAGAAAGGTAGAAAATGAAATATGCTTTTCATTATGGGGAGGCTGCACTCTAGTGCTCTGCCTCCTGCCTTGAACAGCAATAGTAAAAGACGCTGCTTCATGCAATGCGCAGTTATGTCTAAAGAAGATGTGATAGATTTGAGCAGAAAAGTATTAAATCTGTAAAAAAGATTCATTCTGTTTCACTGTGTGTTTAATGTAATTTGGTTTTATGCATATGCATATTGAATGATTTAATGCTTTACTATGCTGCTGTATGTATTTGTAGGTACTGTGAGCCTGGACTCGGGGAAGAGCTCTGCATGAAAATTTATTACATTTAAGCATATATTAAAAGTGTGGTAAACTAATGACAATTTTAGCACACCTTACATCTCTTCGAAAGTGGGAGTTTTCAATAAAGTCTACAAACCCATTATGATATTATCAATAAGCAATCTTTATGAAAAAGTTTGTGATGCTTATACGAGTCTTAGTAAATATTATATTTGAGCAAATAATTGTTGTATAAAATGACATCTAACAGAGATACTAGCACATCCATTGTGCTTCACATGTAGTGGCGTACCCCAGGTTGCATTGTTCTTCACTCTCACCCATTAACACAACTGTTATGTCTGTGTGTGCAATCAGGTTAATAAATGAATAATCATTAGGGATTTATACAGAGAAACCCACTAGAAGTGCAGTGGGGGAAACAAAATGGCAGCCAGAAAGTGCAATGATTTGAGGGACCCTGCTATACAAAGTCACAATTCAATAACCTTCAGTTTCATCGTGGAAGGGTCTAAGGGGGACCTAATTCCTCTTTATACTCTTTATTAACAGAATGCCAAAAATCCCATATTCTTATCTCTCTGTCAGGGTTGACTGCCACTGTAGTTCAGCACGTCCCCTTTCGTTTTACACTGAACAACCCCAAACAACAAGTTAGAATACCAGAACAGGCAGGAGAGAAACATATATGTATTTATTGATTGAAATAGCAAAAGTCTGATAAATGGGTTTAATACGAGGGACGTTCAACAAAGTTCCACACTTTTATATTTTCATTGGAAATGGTGAAGATGAGAGGAGTGGTAATTGGGCATAAAAAAGTTGGTACGACGCTGGGAAAATTGCATTGTAAACGAAGGTGACTATGTAGAAAAGTGATATCATTTGTTTTTGAAATTCTTAATAAATAGAGTTAAAGAAAAAGTGCGGAAACATTTTGAACGTCCCTTATAATAAGTCTGTCTGTTTCAATTGCGTCATGCATTTGGAAACTTCTGTTCACTGCATATCCCTTTCCTCCTTTTTTCTTTTTCTTTTACGGACAGTTTAGCCCATACTGTATAATCCTCTTTCTTTCTGCTTCTTGTTGCTTTTCTTCATCAGACTTTCTAGAACTGCTTTGGACAACGTGATGCACAAACATGTCTCTACATAGAGTTTACTATCTTATGCCAGCCACTTGATTTTGTTCATAGGACATTCCCACCCACTTATGGACACCAAATGACATCATACCCAAACAGGAGGGACTGACACCAGAGGGATGGACGTGTTATCACTTTATGTATATAGAAATGTATAATAGATATTATGCCTAAAATAGTAGAGTACAATAATACAACCTGATAGAAGGCTTCTAGCTGCATCTCTGTCTTATTGATTAGTCTCTGATCCAGCCTGGTCCAGCATGGTGCTTGACCTGGCCTGTCAGAAACAAATAGGGCCACCGAGAAAGATGGTCTTCTCCTCCTTCAAGGAAATTAAACATGGCAGAGAGGGGGCATGCCTTTGCAAACCTTCTCTTACTGTTACTCTGCATCTCTTGACACAACTTCTCAATCAAAACCCCCATTAGAGTCCAGTTCATCCATGGCTTGTTCTTGTCCTAGCCACCTGTATTCCCCCAGGCTGGCAGGGCTCTTTCAAAGGATAAATTTACTTACATAGAATGTCCCACACACTTTGTCAACACTCCCGCTAATGCAAAGGTCTTATCAGATCTGGTAGGTCATAATTAAGGATTGACTCATACAGCTTTTCGGCATTTTAAAATGAGCATTTTACAATAACTTCAAACATTTATATCTTACACATTAATAATTAAAAAAACTACCAACCTATATGCTAGGTAATATTCTCCATTACACCTGCTATTTGCTTTAATGTTAGAGCAAGCTTCAAAGCAAGAGCTTTGAAAATCTTAAAAGAATTATAATTTTAAAAATAGCACTAGATAAAGAAGAAAAACAAGAAGAGTGCACGGCCCCTTGATAGACCATTTCGTGGAGACCCCTCTGGTTGCAAGTGGTCTACATGAAAATAGAATGCACTACTAAAAATTCTCAGGGAGAACTTCATACTACCCTGTTCATCTTCAGGGCCGCCAACCTGAGCATTGCATGGGGCTGAGAAGTGACAGAGCAGCTTGAACTGTCTGATAACTAGCAAATGAATTAGTTTAGAAGGAACTGACAGCACACGTGGAGTGAGAGGTTCAAAGAAAACATAAACCCTTTGGAGAAAAAAAAATAAAATGTGAAATAGCAGAAAATAAAGGAGAGCCATCACATGTGTTAAACAAATAATATTAAAACAATTTCCTTTGAGGATTAATAAAGTACAATCTTGTATGTCCATCCACCCATCCATTATCCAGCCCGTTATATCCTAACTACAGGGTCACAGGGCTCTGCTGGAGCCAATCCCAGCCAACACAGGGCACAAGGCAGGAAACAAACCCTGGGTAGGGCGCCAGCCCACCACAGGGCACACACACATCAAGTACAATTTAGAATCACCAATGCACCTAACCTGCATGCCTTTGGACTGTGGCAGGAAACCGGAGAACCCGGAGGAAACCCACGGCGACACGGGGAGAACATGCAGACTCCACGCAGGGAGGACCCGGGAAGCGAACCCGGGTCTCCTAACTGAGAGGCAGCAGCACTACCCACTGCGCCACCGTGCCGCCCTCTTATATGTCTATCTATTATATAGTGCCTTTCCTATCTATCTATCTATCTATCTATCTATCTATCTATCTATCTATCTATCTATCTATCTATCTATCTATCTATCTATCTATCTATCTATCCTCACTTTCCTGTGTAGGCCTTGGGCCCATTTTCAGGTTTAAGGCCCATCTACACTCAGTGTTATTCTGCTCACATGTGTCATCATCAATCCTTTTCATAACCTTTAACCACCCACGCCCCACAATTCAGTTCAGTTCAGTCTGTTCCTACAGTATGTAACACTATTAAACAAGCTCAGCACACATTAAAAATGTACAAATATAGAATTCTGGCTATCAACTACCAGCTCCATTGGAGAACCGTTGTACTCTACTGCCCAGCTGCCTTTGTAAACTTCTGTTGCCAGTCTTTTAAGACTCCAAAATGGAATGCATGAAATGCTTAAATCTCGTCCACCTGGAGGTTTTAATTCAGTGACATCCTAAATCTACAGACATAGCACTTAAAGACGTCCAGATTCACCTCTGAACAGTTTGTTCTCCTTCAAATTGTGGAGGACCCCACTGTAGGCACAGGTACAGAGGAGCACTCAGTCCAATAGCCCACCCCTCCACTTCTTGAGAGACCTGATGTCTTGGTGCTGGAATCTTCAGTATGTAAGAGTTGTGAAACAGAGGCAGAGGAAACCTTCGTATAACTGAAGTCACCAACTCAATCCCGCCGCTCTCTTGTGCGTATCTAAAGTGTCTTATTACAGTTTCATTGCTTTGCAGGATTCTTTTGTTTTACATTTGACAGGTGAAGCAATGACAACAAGAAAATGAAAAATATTTGAAACAAATCTTAACAGGAAAGAAAAGAGCATTTGGAAATATTTTTTGATTCCTCATTCGGCCCCGTCTGCGTTTGAGATTCTGTTCTTGTACCCTTTTACTAAAGAAGAAAATGAATTGAGTTCAGCGTAGCAGCTGAAAGGGTAAATTCATCTGAAAAGCTTTTTGGCATTACAGCCGTGCTGTTTAAGGCCCTCGATTGTTCCTGTTCCGCCACTTGTTTGATAAGAGACAATTTTCAAGATGTACACAATCTCTGGCCTTTAAAGAAAAAAATAGTTTTGGCCTAAAATACAGAGAAGCCTGCATAGTCCTTGGAATAAAATTAAGATGCCGATTTGTCTCCTTGCTTGGAGCGCAGTGCCTCGGTGACTTCATTTATTTGAATTCCTTCCAAAATTATCTATAGTTTAATCAATTACACATTTTAATAGCTGTACTAATTACCCAGTCAGATGGCTTACTTTTTTGCCGAAGTTTACTTGAATATTCTATCAATGTCTACTGAAATTTTTTATTCTTTATGCTGATGATGATTAGAAAAATCAAGATTATATTAACCTAACACTCTGAAATCCACTTAATTCAATTCAGGGTCATGAGGTCACTGAAATCTATCGCTGAGCTGTTGGGAACAAGGCAGGAAAGAACCATGGGTGGGATTCCCCACTCCTTTACAAACCCCAACACAGGGTCCATTCTCAAGCGCCAGCTTAAGGCCATGTCACATTATGTGACTTTTCAGTGATTTTCAGTCATAGCCTTCATTTACACCATCTTAGTGAGTCGGAGTCAATCGATGGAACGTTCCTGTGAAGCAGGTCACCTAATATGTCATACCCAGTGGCTCCCTCTAACAAAGTCAAATTGTTTTTTTTGGTTCTGTCTCAACTTGTTGATGAATAATTGGTCGGCATAACTTTATAATAATAATAATAAGTTACATTTATTGAGAGCCTTTCACAAACCCAAGGTCACTTTACATACATAGTAAAAAGAAAAATTACACAGATGACAAAAGTTTGAAGAAGAGGAAAGTTTTCAGTAGAGATTTAAAAGTGCAGAAAGAGGAGCAATCTCGGAGAGACTGAGGAAGAGAGTTCCAGAGTCGAGGGGCCATAACACTGAAGGAGCTGCCTCCCAAGGTGGAGAGTCTGGCGCGTGGGACAGTAAGGAGATGACTGCTCAAGGACCCGAGAGAGCGACAAGAAGTGTAAGGAGCTAGGAGCTGAGTGAGGTAGAGGGGGGCAAGGTTATGTAGGGTTTTGAAGGTGAGAAGCAGAATCTTGAATTTAATCCTTGATGGAACCAGTAACCAGTGAAGCTGGGAGAGAACAGGGGAGATGTGAACAGAACACTTTGTTTGGGTGAGGACTCTGGCCGTGGAGTTCTTAATGTACTGTAGCTTCTGTATAGATTTTGCAGGGAGGTCAATGAAAAGGGAATTACAATAATCAATACGAGACATTATGAAACAATGAACCAGAGTTTGAGCATCATTAAAGGACAGAAATGGACGGAGGTGGGCAATGTTACGGAAATGATAGAATGAAATTTTGGAAAGGGACCTCATGTGTAGCTCAAAGTAAAGTGATGAATCAAACAAAAACACCAAGATTTCTGACAACAGGAGCAGGTTTGACAAGTGGACCATCAACAGAAACAGAGAAATTGGATGCCTTAGGAAGTTGGGATTTTGTACCTACCAGTAACACTTGAGTTTTATTGGCATTAAATGTGAGAAAGTTATTTTCCATCCATAGCTTAAGATCAGTGATGCATTCTGTGAGTGTGCTGGGAGGTGAACCTGTAGGGGAGTCTGTACTAAGATATAACTGTCTATCATCTGCATAACAGTGGAAGTTAAGGCCATGTCTGCAAATAATCTGACCCAAAGGAAGGATATAAAGTAGAAAAAGTAATGGCCCAAGGACTGAACCCTGGGGGACACCATGCGACACAGGTGAGGTGGAGGATTTATATTGGCCGAGTGTGACAAACTCTTGCCTATTAGAAAGATAAGATGTGAGCCATTAAAGGGCTAAGCCAGAGATGCCTACAGCAGAGGGACGTGAAAGGAGGATTTCATGGTTAATAGTGTCAAATGCTGCACTTAAGTCAAGAAGGAGAAGAATATTAAGGGAACCGCAATCTGCAGACCGGAGAAGATCATGGAGAAGAGCTGTCTCAGTGCTGTGCTGTGTGTGAAAGCCAGACTGAAAAGGCTCATAGAGTGTATTATCTAGAAGAAGAGCATGGAGTTGTGTAGCAACCACGTGTTCCATCACCTTAGCCAATCAGAGTCATCAGACAGAAAGGGCATTTCTGACATTGACAAACTTGATCAAAAGTTAAAAGTAAACTCAAAGTCAAAGATGATAGTTCAGCAAAACCTAAAATAATCTCCTGGTGGTATTTTGTGCTTTTGAAACTTCTTTCTAAAATGGAGTCTTTTCTATATTTCAAACAAGGATTGTACGCCTCCTTCTGCATGGTTTGATCATGACGGCAAATGCCATGCAGTATGTGGCAAACTCACATGGCTGCACGTAGCATCACAGACACAGATTGGTGGTGATTGTGACATCAACAGTAAAAACTAACATAAAAAATGCACAATAAAGTATTTTTTATTGAACCCTAAACCTACAGTACATTTATTGATTTATCGACTATACAATGTTATTTAAACTGGTTGTTTTGTGATCCGTAAAGCATTTTGGTGGGATGTTCATTAGAAATAGCGTATTAGGTGTCCTCGACAGTTCACTTGAAAGGTGCTCTCCTGTGGTTTTGTATTCTTATGTGCTTCTAATGGCCTTATCCATGAAGAGTATTACAATGTTAATTATATTGACCTATCAGCCACAATATTAAAACCACCTGACTAATATTGTGCAGGTCTCCCTCATACCGCCGAAACAACTCTGACCCACTGAGGCATGGACTCCAGAAGACCTCTAAAGGTGACCTGTGTGTATCTGGAAACAAGGTGTTGGAGATCCTTTAAGCCCTGTAAGTTGCAAAGTGGGGCCTCCATGGATCAGACATGTTTTTCTACCACATCCCACAGATGCTTGATCAGATTGAGATTTGGGAAATCTGGTGGCTGAGTCAACACCTTGAATTCTTTGTCATGCTCCTCAAACCATTCGGGGACAATATGTGCAGGGTGGCAGGGCACATTGTCCTGCTGAAAGAGGCCAATGCCATCAGCAGATACCGTTTGCCATGAAAGGGTGAACATAGTCTGCAACAATCATTACGTAGGTCGTTCCTGTCAAAGTGACATCCACATGAATGCCAGGACCCAAGGTTTCCCAACAGAACATGGCCCAAAGCATCACACTGCCTCCGCTGGGTTTCCTTCTCCCCATAGTGCATCCTGCTGCCATGTGGTGTCTCCCTAAGGAGCAAAACAGCTGTGATATCCCAGTGTTAGGTCCTTTGTTTCATTTCTGAACCATCATGATTCATCCTTCCTGCTGCAAACAAAGAGACTTAGCAGCTAAGGCCAGGCCAGATCTACATGGAAGTTTTTTGGTCATATACTCGTATGTCTTAGGAAAACTAAAAATCTCCTGCAAAGCCATCTCCTGAGCTCATAGTCTAACTAGTCATGTAAAACTCAATGAGATCCGTCCAACAGGATGTGCACCCGGCCATCCACATGATCTGAAAGAAAATGCAATTCATCTGTTCAGGCCATCTTCTTTCATTACTCCATGGTCTGGTGCATTGTAGGCACTTTCCGCAGTGGACAAGGGTCAGCACAGCCCCATACATAGGAAACTGCAGAGCTCTGTGTGTTCTGACACCTTTCCCTCATGGCCAGCACTACGTTTATCAGCAATTTCTCCTACAGTAGATCTTATGTTTGATCAGCCCAGATGGGCTAGCCTTTGCTCCCCATGTACCTCAATGAGTCTTGTGTGTCTATGACCCTGTCACCGGTTCACCAGTCATCCTTCCTTAGACCACTTTTGGTAGGTTCTAACCACTGCACACTGTGATCACCCAACAAGACCTGCCATTTTGGAGATGCTCCGACCAAGTCATCTAGCCATCACAATTTAGCCCTTGTCAGAATCGCTCAGATCCTCACACTTGTCCATTTTTCCTGTTTCCAGCACATCACCTTCAAGAACTGATTGTTCACTTGCTGCCTAGTATCTCCCACCCCTTGACAGGTGTCATTGTAGCGAGGTAATCAATGTTCTCCCCTTCGTCTGTCAGTGGTTTTAATGTTGTTGCTGATTGGTGTATATCGGGGATGAATTAAAACCATAAATTGCTGTTATTCATTAGTTTCCTCAGGCCTGTCATGCCTCTTTTTCTGATTGTGTAGTTCATGTTCCCCATCAAGAGCTTTTGACTTTGTGAAAAGAAAGTCTGTGAGAAAGATGGAAACATAATGTGGATCTGTTCACCACTTGACACATACCTCTGAATGCACGCAAAGCAGTCCGTGGCAGACTTTTCCTTTGTGGTAAAGGTAACAGGTTACGTTTGCTTTTTTGCTGCACTCGATAATAATGAAAAACACCTGCGAGCATTCGTGCAGTGGAGTGGTGTGCGGCAGAGCCAGTTTTAAATAAATGGGACAAGCAGCTATTTGACTTGATATTAGCAATAATACATCCTGCCTTTTTATTTCTTCTTCCCATAGAAGCCGCTAACTTGATTTCAGCCTCACCAACTCCCAGTAATTGCCATGAATCATTTTTCAGTGGTATAAAAAGCGCTGTTGACTTGATGCATTTTCAATAGAAATTAAGGATTAAGTGTTTTTCTCTGCGCATCGATCCATTTGAGTCATATGCGGAAATCAACTTTAATCATTGTGCGCTTTTATTTATTTATTTATTTTGCTTGGATGCCTTCTGTTGAAGCACAATATTTTCTCTGTGACCTCAGTTCTAGAATGTTGCCATGTATTTTATGAGTGGAATAACAGCTAAAATGTGGAAACTATGGCTTTAATTTGCTTTAAGCACTTCATTTACCTAAGCAATTGGGTTTGGGAATTAATAGGAAGCCCAGGGCAAGAGGAAATGATTAATTGGAATTTACGTCAGGACCAAGGATCTCCAAAGTTTCTGATTTTCCTTCGTATTCATGTCATGCTGGAGTTTTCCTTTCATTCTTCTTTTCTGCCACCAGCACTTACCCTTTGGCATATTCTCTATGGTGTATTTATAAACTGCAATGTTTGTGTTTTCTGTATACACTGATTCATACTTTGATTGTCTCTACTGCTCCCTGGGCCCTGCAATAACATGAGGATCAATAGGAAAATAAATGATTGTTGGCTGGAGGATGGGGAAAAGTTGTGCTTTTTTAAATTTAGCAGAGCTTTTTTGGATTTTTATCAAAGAATGAAACAAGGTTATCGGTCAAATCAGAAAGGAGACTCAGCTTAACGGAACTGAACATTTCAATGAGATGTACTAAAGATTTGACAATAAATGACTGCAAAGGCTTTGTTATCTAGCAGATAATGTGATACAATATCAGTCCATTCCTTTTCTAATTTAAAATAATGTAATATAGAAAATTCCCTGCAACGGATTGGTGTTATGTCAAATCTTTTTATCTCTCAGTGTCACCCGTGACACTAAATTAGATTAAGCAGATTTGAGAATATTACGCTATGTCATAATGAAAATAAATATGTTAACTTTGTGAAACTTGTTTAATCTAATTCTGGAGTTCAGGAGGCCATTCCCTGGGTCCATTCACATACAGCCATACAAGCACTTAACAACAAATCATCAATTGTCCAAACTCTCACATCTTTCAAACAGTGCATTACAACACCCGTGTGTACACTTGTAGCTGAGTTTTTCCAAAGTTACCAAAGTTCAGCAGCTCTAACTCAAAAATGGGATTCAACAAAAGCCTGACGCGCAGAAATGATTCCACAGACAAGATATCTTTGTTTTTAAAAGTTTAGTTAAAATTCAAAGTAAAACATCCATCCATCCATTTTCCAACCCGCTGAATCCGAACACAGGGTCACAGGGGTCTGCTGGAGCCAATCTCAGCCAACACAGGGCACAAGGCAGGAACCAATCCTGGGCACCAACCCACCGCAGGACACACACAAACACCAAGCACACACTAGGGCCAATTTAAAATCGCCAATCCACCTAACCAGCATGTCTTTGGACTGTGGGAGGAAACCGGAGCGCCCGGAGGAAACCCACGCAGACACGGGGAGAACATGCAAACTCCACGCAGGGAGGGCCCGGGAAGCGAACCCGGGTCCCCAGGTCTCCCAACTGCGAGGCAGCAGCGCTACCCACTGCGCCACCGTGCCGCCCCAAAGTAAAACAGTTCACACAAAAAAGAAAGTTAAAATAGCAAAAAAAGGGAAAATTCTAAAGAAAAGTTCTGTTCAAAGCTTAATCTTGTTACATCTCAAATCGTTACTATTTACTTATCATTTCTGATCCATTTCAAGACGTTCAGAAAACTGTATGCTTATCCCATTTCTAACTTGAAAATGGATCTTTCAAGTCCCTGTTTACTGGGACCTGTTCTAAACACTACTGAATCTATTATCACACTGTTTCTCAGTTATAGCAAGAAGGTTCTATCTCTTACTAACTTATAGGGGGAAAAGACTATACCATTGTCTATGACTATGGAAGAAATCATATTCTGTTCAAATTAAGCAAACATTAATATGAGTTTAACTCAAAACTTTAACTTTCTAAGATTGGCTTTTACAGTGCTCACTGGCCACTTTATTAGGTACACTTGTTCAACTGCTTATTAACGCACATATCTAATCAGCCAATCACATGTCTGCAATGCAATGCATTTCGGCCTGTAGACATTGTCAAGATGACCTACTGAAGTTTAAACTGAGCATCAGAATGAGGAAGAAAAGTGATTTAAGTGACTTTGAATATGACATGGTTGTTGATGCCAGACAGGCTGGGATGAGTATTTCAGAAAATGTTGATCTACTGGGTTTTTCATGCATAACCATCTCTAGGGTTTACAGAGAATTATCTGAAAAAGCGAAAATATCTAGTGAGCAGAAGTCCCCTGGAACAAAAATGCCTTGTTGATGCCAGAGGTCAGAGGAGAATGGCCAGACTGGTTTCAGCTGATAGAAAGGCAGCAGTAACTCAAATAACCACTTATTACAACTGAGGTATGCAGAAGAGCATCTCTGTACACACAACACACTCAACCTTAGCATTTTCACATCATTTGTGAAAGTATCTCTTCCCATACTAAAATGACCTGGAATGCATAAGATGTTAACAGCCACCTACACTGGGCTTGCGCGCATTGGCCATGGGATTTAGCCACAGAGCTGTAGTGACTGGTAAATTATTTGCTTTTTGCGCATACATACAGCATTCAAACTTTACAATACACAATTTAGATGCATAAAGATAAGCAACACAACAAGCACCGTGCAAAGCAACTCTTCAAAATCTGTAATGTAGGAATATGAATTTCTTCTGTGAAGTGTGACCTATCAGGGAATGGGAAGTTGTAATGAGCAGGATCCAATCAGTGAAGGGCTCAGAGCATGATTACAGCCGGTGTTTTTTAAAGTCTACGTTTTCACCCATCCACATTGCAACATCGAGCAGGCAGCTTCAAAAGTTTTCAGCTGTGGAAGACACGTTCAGAAGTCTCCATTTTTGGTGGTAGTCAGGATGAAAGAAAATGGAGACTAATATCTTCATTTTTAAATGAAAACGTAATGGTGTGAACATAGCCTCAGAGGTGCTGTTATTACTGTGATTTAATTTAAATATGTTTAACCTTTATTTACAAATCTGATTCACTGACTGAAAATGAACTTTTGTGAAACAGTTACTAAACACCAACATGCTGCTCTCAGGTTGTTATTTACAGTATCAGATGTGGCTGTCCAATTCCATAATGGACTCCTCTACTGGTTTCAAAACATTTCATTTTAGCTCTGGATCACTTTTCATTATTTTTATTATTAACCCCCTCCCTCCCCGCAAGGTACAATATACTGTGTTGCCATACCAAACAATATACTGTGTTGCATCATGAAACCTCATCATTTGGTTCAACCTCCAAAGCCAGTTCTGCTTACGAAAAGAGGCATACAAACCACTCAGCATTCCACGCAGTGACTCCACACCAGCAAGCCGGGCCTCTTACCCTTTTATTGTTTGAGAATAGGTTGAGATCATTTCAGTCCCAATGCCTCTTATCATTTGCTTCTTATAGGCTTCTCCTGTTTCTCCAACTTTGCAATTTTTGTATTCATCACCATTGTTATATTGATGCACTTTTTTTTCTCTCTCTACACCTCCTTTTGAAATGAGCTCCTGTTTTTGTTGTTTTACAGGCAACCAGGTTTTAGCCAGTGGCTCGGTCAAGATTCCTCGATTTATCCTACTGGAATCAGGGGGCCTGCAGGTTCAGCCAGTCCTCCCTCAAGACGCCGGCAATTACAACTGCTTTGCTTCCAACTCTGCAGGACTAATCAATGCTACAGCAGCACTCACAGTGTGGAGTAAGGAAAGATTTTATGCATACCAGTGTTGTCTAAGTGTCCTTGTCTCAACTGCCCTTTAAAGGCTTTTGCATGAACAGAAGTCAAGCGAAACCTCTTTGTCTTATTCTTTTTCTCCCTGAGGTTTATATTTTTTAAGAGAAGGACCTCCAGAGAGAGTTTGGTTTGCCCATTAACTTTCCACTAATACAGCAAGAGCCTGTATCTAAAGGTGTCTCACAGATAAGTTCTCCTGTATAAATTTGCCTCTCTGAGTTTATCACACCTTGAATTAAAGTGCTAACTGAATGTGGTGTCTCCCTAAGGAGCAAAACAGCTGTGATATCCTGGTGTTAGGTCCTTTATTTCATTTCTGAACCATCATGAATCATCCTTCCTGCTGCAAACAAAGAGACTTAGCAGCTAAGGCCAGGCCAGATCTACATGGAAGGTTTTTGGTCATATACTCGTATGTCTTAGGAAAACTGCAAAGCCATCTCCTAAGCTCAAACTCTAACTAGTCATGTAAAACTCAATGAGATCCGTCCAACAGGATGTGACAAGGAAGTGATCAGGAGCAGGACGAAATGTTGATGTACAATCCTGGTCATCTCATTTAATTATAATGAAATGTAAAAGAAAAACAGGTGCATAATGCAGAACTGAAAAGACGCTGATAAAAAATCAGCCAACAGTGCTTTGGGCTCTCTCTTCTCTCCGGGTTTTGTAGCTCCAAAGAGACTCAGACCCTGGTCAATAATCATCTGCCACTTTATGTGGCAGAGTGAGCGGACAGGGAGGGGTTTGCTCCAGATGTCACACCCTCATTGGTCATCTTCTCTGGGCTATAGGAAAAAGAGAAGATACCATTAGCTGAGTGGTAGTTCTTGGTAGAACTGAGTGGTAGTTCTTACCTCAGTTGAGCTTGTCTTATTGTCTTTTTTTCAAAGCTGCCTGAACTGTCACTGGTACTCTGTTACGGCGTCAGCACTACACAGCTAATACTTGGATGGGTCTTATCAGAGCACTGTTGTAAGTCGCTCTGGATAAGAGCGTCTGCTAAATGATGTAAATGTAAATGTAAATGTAAATGTTAGAGTCACCACTTCATGAAGCCAGCTGTCAAGGCTAAACTGCAGTTGCTCAATAGCAAAACCTGCTTCATTCTCATAATTCCATACATGTCCTGTCCACTATACTGTACTGCCAACTGAAGAAGTGACACTGGTCGTGTAATGGCAGCAGTAGCAGCACTAGGACCACCTTTTCACAGCCCTCCTGTTCTAATTTAATCTGTTAAGGCTGCCGGAGCCAAGATCATCCAACTTGTTTACTCATCCAACTTGTTGTTCCTATTCAATGTAGTCTTACCAAACTCTTACTGGCACTGCTCCTGGCACAGTCAAACAGTGCTTTGACGATTCCTTCCTAATACTAATGCCAAAGGCACAAGAGAATTACACTTGTATGTAGAAAATTTCAAATGTGGTTTCCATTAAATCAACTCCACTGAATTATTGTTGACCAGAGGCGTAGCTAGGGTTTTCAGCGCCCGGGGACAACTGAAGATTTCGCGCCTCCTCCTGTTTGCCAAAATGTAATGGGGAACATCAATTCCGCGCCCCCTGGATGCTGTGCCTGGGGACAGATGTCCCCCCTTGCCCCCCCCCCCCCCCTTCCTAGCTACGCCACTGTTGTTGAGCAGGTTATCTTGTTAGAATTGGATTAGTGTTGCACTGAGAACCACTGGAGCCACATTTCTGCTGCATATTGTTAACATCAGGTGGACTAAAGGGCTTAAATTGACTCCACTCACATCTCTTGGCTGTCTTTATTTGAGGAGCATCTAAATCTTTATCTTCCTAACTTGTGCTTTCTGTTTTCAGGCCGTACATTTATATCACGTGCTCCTGAAGACAGTCGTGTCATCAAGGGAACAATGGCTGTGTTGAACTGCGGGGCAACTCATGACCCTAGGGTACCCATCAGGTAAACTTGTCTGCATTCTTTGAAATACCTAAGATTGTTCTTTTTAAACATCTATATCTTTTGGTCCCTTTCATCATAACAATCATTTTGGTATGTCCAAACCATATCTTTTTAGGTTTGTGTGGAAGAAGGATGGCTCTTTTGTCAATCCATCTGGCACATCTCGTATCAGTTTAAAAGATGGAACCCTCTACATCAGCCAGACCTGGTCTGGTGATATCGGGGACTATGTATGCCAGGTCTTGTCGCAAGGTGGGAATGACTCCAAAGCAGCACGTCTGGAGGTCATGTGAGTATCTGACATAAACTACATGTTTTCGGACATTCATTTTATATCAATAGCCCTTTTCCTGGAAGTAGTTTGCCAAGAATAAAAACAGAAGTGTAAGTTCCATATGTGCCAAAGATAAAACACCCCATTGACAGTCCTGACCCTCCTCTTCTTCTACAGCTCTGTGGGGTGGCAAACTATATCTTAGTGCATCTGGTATAAAGAAGTCACCAATTCTGGAAAAAATGTCAGTCCATCACAAAGGACACTTGTATAGGCTGTAGTCAGTAGGATTCCATAATTGAAAGCAAAAGATCAAGAAGTCCATAAGAAAATACTAATGCGAGTAACAAGGAATAGTGAAAATAACACAGGTATCCATCGGCTTTTGTTCTATTGAGTAATGTCTGATTGTACTTACTGTACATCTGAGGTCAGTAGTATGCACCCATCTAACATCCAATCAAATATGTCTGATGGCCTTATCTCCCTTTCTGCGTCACAGGCATTCTAAATAAAACCCATTGCTCTGCTAGCCATATAAGAATACCATACAACTCTAACTTATAATTCAGTACATATATGTAATTAACAGCTGTGATAAACAGACATGTTACAGATATACAGTACTGTGCAAAAGTTTTAGGAAGGTGTGAAAAAAATGCTGTAAACAAAGAATGCTTTCAAAAATGGAAGTGTTAATCATTTATTTTCATCAATCAACAAAATGCCGTGAAAGAACAAAAGAGAAATCTAAATCAAATCAATATTTGGTGTGACCACCCTTTGCCTTCAAAACAACATCAGTTCTTCTAGGTACACTTGCACACAGTTTTTGAAGGAACTCGGCTGGTAGGATGTTCCAAACATCTTGGAGAACTAACCACAGATCTTCTGTGGATGTAGGCTTCCTCACATCCTTCTGTCTCTTCATGTAATCCCAGACACACTCGATGTTGAGATCAGGCCTCTGTGGGGGCCATACCATCACTTCCAGGACTTCTTGTTCTTCTTTACGCTGAAGATAGTTCTTAATGACTTTGGCTGTATGTTTGGGGCCGTTGTTCTGCTGCAGAATAAATTTGGGGCCAATCATATGCCTCCCTGATGATATTGCATGATGGATAAGTATCTGCCTGTATTTCTCAGCATTGAGAACACCATTAATCCTGACCAAATCTCCAACTCCATTTGCAGAAATGCAGCCCCAAACGTTCAAGGAACCTCCACCATGTTTCACTGTTGCCTGCAGACACTCATTATTGTACCACTCTCCAGCCCTTCAACGAACAAACTGCCTTCTGCTACAGACAAATATTTCAAATTTTGACTCATCAGTCCAGAGCACCTGCTGCCATTTTTCTGCACCCCAGTTCCTATGTTTTCGTGCATACTTGAGTCGCTTGGCCTTGTTTCCACATTGGAGGTATGGCGTTTTGGCCTCAACTCTTCCATGAAGACTACTTCTGGCCAGACTTCTCTAGGCAGTAGATGGGTGTACCTGGGTCCCACTGGTTTCTGCTGGACATCTTCCGATTTCGAAGGGTAATAAGCTTGATGTGTCTTTCATCTGCTGCACTAAGTTTCCTTGGCCGTCCACTGCGTCTATGATCCTCAATGTTGCCCGTTTCTTTGTGCTTCTTCAAAAGAGCTTGAACAGCACATCTTGAAACTCCAGTCTGCTTTGAAATTTTTGTCTGGGAGAGACCTTCCTGATGCAGTATAACTACCTTGTGTCTTGTTGCTGTGCTCAATCTTGCCATGACATGAAACTGTCTTCCACAACCTCACCTTGGTAGCAGAGTTTGGCTGTTCCTCACCCAGTTTGAAGCCTCCTACACAGCTGTTTCTGTTTCAGTTAATGACTGTGTTTCAACCTACGTGTGACAGTGATGATCATTAGCACCTGTTTGGTAGAATTGGTTGATCAGACACCTGATTATAATCCTACAAAATCCCTGACTTTTTGCAAGTGTATCTATAAGAATTAATGCTGGTTTGAAGGCAAAAGGTAGTAACACCAAATATTGATTTGATTTAGATTTTTCTTTTGTTCGCTCACTTTGCATATTGTAAATTGATATTAATAAACCATCATTATTTATATTTCTGAAAGCATTCTTTGTTTACAGCATTTTTTCACACCTGCCTAAAACTTTTGCACAGTACTGTATGTATATATACTTATTTCCTAATGTGCACTTTCTCTACAGTATTTACTAAAAGAAAAGAACACCGTACTGCATAACATTTTCTTAGATTATCAGACACTACCTTCTTGGGTCCAGTCTTGTTCACTCGCGTCTCCTGTGTGTGTTTCATACTTTGTAGCTCTTATACTTTTTGTGAAATCAAGTGTATCATGGCCCCAAAATGCCACAACAATTCTATGGAGAATTCCAACAAGAAAAGGTGTGTCATTTATATGAAAGGCACATTAAAATTTATCAAACAGTCTGAAAGTGGCAAAGCAGTGAACTTTGGCTGGTCTAATTCTATGATAATGGTAATTTTGAAAAACAAGGACAAGATTACTGAAACTGTTAAATAATCTGCACCAATGAAATCCAGAAGAGTGTAGCGTAACTGTGCCCGGACCCGAGAAGGATACACTCCTCAGGTGGCAGGGACCTGTCTGAGGGGGCAGGACAACACGGAGAAGCTAGCATAAAAGGAGTTAAGTGAAAAGCATTGCGAGGGGCACAAAACACAACCCTTAGTAGCGCCTTCTGATGGCTGGAGTCCATTGACCATGATGCTTAGCCGCTGGCGAGTCTTGTGCCCCACGGGTCATTACAATATTAATCAAGCAGCGAAAGAGATCTATAGTTCATATATGGAGAAGTTTCTTGCAACATGGATTGAGGACCAGAACTTGACATGCATCCGCTGAACACCATGATGATCACAGCAAAGGTGCTAAATTTGTTTAAAATGCTTAAATAAAAAGCAGTACCTGAATATTAATATATCTGACCTCTCCCATATAATAATCGAGATACACTCAAAACTGACTTGTGCCCGTACTGCTAGAATGAAATGCGAATGTAAGTCGAAGGGTTCCTGTAGTTGCATATGAGAGAAAAAAATAAAAAAGAAATCTTACAGCCCCTCCTAGACAGGTTTTTTCCCTTCGTAATAATGTGCACAGTCAAGCACAAATACCCACCATTAAATGCACATTCTGCTCTAAACACCATCCATGCCTTTTCTTATCACCTCTGGTCTAAATATTTCCTGCTCAAAAAAATTAAAGGAACCCTTTCTAATCCGAGTATAGCATCAAGTCAATAAAACTTCTGGGCTATTGATCTGGTCAGTTAAGTAGCAGAGTGGCTTGTTAATCAGTTTTAACTGCTTTGGTGTTAATAAAATTAACAACAGGTGCACTCGAGGGGCAACAATGAGTCAACCCCCAAAACAGGAATGGTTTAACAGGTGGAGGTCACTGACATTTTTCCCTCCTCATCTGCTGTTTCACTCGTTTTGCATTTGGCTACGGTCAGTGTCACTACTGGTAGCACGAGACGATGCCTGGACCCTACAGAGGTTGCACAGGTAGTCCAACTTCTACAGGATGGCACATCAATACGTGGCATTGACAGAAGGTTTGCTGTGTCTCCCAGCACAGTCTCAAGGGCATGGAGGAGATTCCAGGACACAGGCAGTTACTCTAGGAGAGTTGGACAGGACCGTAGAAGGACCTTAACTCATCAGCAGGACTGGTATCTGCTCCTTTGGGCAAGGAGGAACAGGATGATCACTGCCAGAGCCTACAAAATGACCTCCAGCAGGCCACTGGTGTGAATGTCTCTGATCATATAATCAGAAACACACATCATGAAGGTAGCCTGAGGGCCCGACGTCCTCTAGTGGGCCCAGTGCTCACTGTCCAGCACCGTGGAGTTCAATTGACATTTTCCATAGAATACCAGAATTGGCAGGTCCACCACTGATGCCCTGTGCTTTTCACAGATGAGAGCAGGTTCACCCTGAGCACATGTGACATGCGTGAAAGTGTCTGGAGAAGTTGTGGAGAACATTATGCTGCCTGTAACATCGTTCATCATGACCGGTTTGGTGGTGGGTCAGTGATGGTCTGGGGAGGCATATCCATGCAGGGATACACAGACCTCTACAGGCTAGGAAATGGCACCTTGACTGCCATTAGGTATCGAGATGAAATCCTTGGACCCATTGTCAGACTCTATGCTGTCACAATGGGTCCTGGGTTCTTCCTGGTGCACGACAATGCCCAGCCTCATGTGGCGAGAGTATGCAAGCAGTTCCTGGAGGATGAAGGAATTGATACCATTGACTGGGCCCTACGCTCACCTGACCTCAATCCAATAGAACACCTCAGGGACATTATGTTTTGGTCCATCATTCAGATGTGCCAAGATGGCATTATGTGCAAGAGATATGCAGCACAAAATCGAGAAATCAATGCTGTGTGCAACATGTAGAAATGAATGTAGTGAATATGTAGTTAATAATAAACACAAAGCACAAACTCCAATTTAGACAACCTGCGTAAAGAATACTGATTTTAAAGGTGATGCAGATATGTCTGTTTATAACAATATTACTGCATTCATTTTCATTCTACACTTTGGAGTGTAAAAACACATGCCACTTCCTCCATCTCAATCACTCTGCAAACTTTATTTTTGACATTTATCGTCATCAGTTATTGCACAAGCATTTGCTAGGCCTACTTGGTCTAGAGCAGGCGTCCCCAACTCTGGTCCTGGAGGGCCCCAGTGCCTGCAGGTTTTCATTCCAACCCTTTTCTTAATTGGTGACCATTTTTTGCTGCTAATTAACTCCTTTTCCTTTCATGTTAATTGTCTTGTTTTTTAAGATTTGTTCCCCTGAATTTCATCCTTCCTCTGAATTGCTTCATTTCTTTCCTTAAATGGCACCGAAAGAGAAATGAAATGTGAAGTGAGTGAGCCAACAGAAGACCAACTAAGTCAGGGCCTCAAACTGTAACCAGTTTCACTCCAGCCAATTGCTTAATTAGGCATTGATTCTTTTTGTTAATTAAACTCGTTCTTTAATTCCATGGTTTGTTTCTGCTCTCATTGTGCAATAGCAGACATTTCTGAAATTGTTGATTTTCTCTTTTCTAAGAGCACCATTAAAATGTTTTGGGAACCTGAGACAGATCAACATTCTTGAGTCCTTCACCTTTGTTTCTTTTCAGGTAGTGTATGATGGTCATAGTTTGCTGGTCATGTTTTCACACATTTTGTATCTCATTATTGTTTGGCTGCTAATAAAGGAAAAAGAAATAATTAAGGGGTCTGAGTCTTCAAGAGCAAGTCAATTAAAAATAATTCAAAAGAAGTTAATTAGCAGCAAAAACAGGTCAGTAATTAAGAAAAGGGTTAGAATGAAAACCTGCAACCACTGGGGCCCTCCAGGACTGGAGTTGGGGACCCCTGGTTTAAAGTGACTTGGTCAGCAAAAGGTAAGTTCTTGATAGAGAAAATCAAAGAAAATGAATACTGAATGAAGACAAAAATATTGTGATAAGGAAGTGTTTTCTGCTTAAATATGTTATTTAATTCAGTATGACCTATGTTGGCATCAACATACAGGTATACAGTAATACCTCGCTTAATGAAGTTGATACATTTCAATAAACTACTTTCTTATGATAAACTCAATTTCTGAAATAAAATTAAAATGGGCAGAGAAGGGATGTGTTCTTACACTATAAAAATTAAACATATATACACTGAACAAAAACTAAAGGTTATATGAAGTAAAAAACATTTACTGTATATACTCGCAGATAAGTTCTCCCACGGATAAGTTGGGACTTGATTTTACTGTATAATTTCTGGTATTTTATAATGTCGGTCTTATAAGTCAAACGCGGAAAACTCACGCTATTGGTCCAAGAGATTATGATATGCTAACGGCCACCTGAGAGAGTAACCACAGAGCACACACCCTTTTTGTTCTATGTGGGTGCGGCAATGCGCTGTATCAGCGTGTGCTCCTAACTTCTCTCTCTGTCTCTATTGTGTCTACGTGACCACACAGTAATACCCAAACTATTCTGAAGCAACGTTTGCACTGATTTCTGTTTTTTGTATCTCACACCCTCATACACCTTTACCATAAGAGCATCTCTTATCTACGATGGAGTGTTCGATCAGAAGAAAATATTAAGCTGGTTTTAAATTAAACGTCGTTGAAGTAGTGAAAGAAATTGGTAACTGCGCTGCTGTGACAAAGTTCGATGTGTCTGAGAAACTGATGTGAGATTGGAGGAGGCAAAAAATTTAAGTGTCACATTTTTGAATGGGCGTATAAGTCGGGGTCTGATTTTCGGGTTTCAAGACCCGACTTATATGTGAGTATATACAGAATTTTTGAAAAATGTATCTATTGTTGTTTGGATTTTTGTTTTCTCTCATTAAATAATTGCATATATGGATTTTTTCGAATAATTTTTCAGGAAATTCTATTTCAGCTCTTGTGGCTTCACCTGTTAACTTAACACTTGTGAATTCTAACACTTTTTTTTTTTTAGTTTTTGGAACCACCAATGAGTCACCATAATTTTTTGTAATTTCTTCAGTTTGATTTTAAATGATGAAACAAATTTAAGGCTTTTTGTTGAATCATCTCCGGAGACAAAGGCATATGTCTTTGCGACAGATCATCAATCCAAAGACTTGGCATTGTCTCCATTATTTTATTACAGTACTCTGTGAATGAGTTAATTTTGATGCAGTCGCATCAGCACAATTTTGTGTAAACTTTTTCATTTTATCCAAGTGATTTAAGATAGTTCTTAGAGTTGATTGTGCCAAACCCATAGATGTTGCTTCATTATGTTTTATTCCTTCATCCTCTGCATGCTTAATAATCTTTAACTTTGCTTAGAACAAAATTGCTTTTCTCTTTCATGATTTTGACATAATAAACAAATAAAATTAATCATTTTTTATTACTTAAAATAATGATGAAACTAATCATATAAACATTTGTATGCTCTGCAAAAATTGCTGAAAAAACAATAAATATGTCAGTGTACATAATGAACTGTCGAGGCACAGTTCACTGTGCATAATATACACTTGTTATGTATTGTGAAGAAATCACAAAGACCACAACAAAGGTGAAAAGAGTCAAATATGAGTTTTTAGACCGAGCTCAATACTGAACTGATTTTTGTCAACAAAATGGTGTCTGTATAGATTCTTGAGAAGAAGTAAAGTCAGGAGCGCCGGGACTGGAAGGGAGGTCAGTAGCATCAGGCTGGACTTCCTTCTTATGGTCTACAGAGGAGGAAAGAGAGAGAGTGTTATTTGACAGCGCCAACTCTTGGTGCGGAGGAGAGTTACACTTATTCAGGGCCGTAAACTGTCTCCTAATCACACGTGTGTGACAGTGTACAGTACGTTGTGATGTTAGTACATCATCTTATTGATGCTGAACAAGTTTATCAAAAGCTGGAAGTTAGCTTTGTTTTGTCGAAACTTCGCAGTGAAAGGATTCGTTAAATGAGTTGTTACTTTATATATACAGTAAGCATTTATGCACAAAAGTTACATGTATACATAGACGCACGTAAGCAAACCAATTATATATCCATTTTCCTCTCCTTTTGCGTTTATAGTTGAAAGTGTTGTGAACATGTCCAGTAGTACAGCCATGCTGTTATAGCTTGTTTACCTTAAAACATTCATTATCAGTTTTATTTGGTTAAATTTAATATCCTAATGTGACAGTGCAGGTCGGCACCATGCTGCCAGGTCCTTCCAGGGAACCACTTAAACCCCACTACTGCTGATAGCGTACCCGAGGGATGAACCAGCGGATGAGGACACACACACATAGCAACGGGTAGGTGAAATAGTTCCAGCGCGTTTATTAAAAAACAATCTAAATCAACGTGTCCAAAGTGCAGTGCACAATCTCCAATAAATAAATAATCTATTAAAACAGTGAATATCTGTGAGATTAAAATCCAGAACTTAAAACAAGTATAAAACCATCCACACAGGCACTGGGTTAATGTTCCAATCCTCTCTTAGAGGAGCCCAGCACAACAATCTCAGCGTCTCCCCAGCTCACCCATCGCTCGCTCAGCTGGCGGAGACATTAGCAACTGCGGTCCTCACCAACCTGACCCTCATCATGGCCGCCACAAACGGCGGGGTCAGTTCTCCTCTCGTCTTCCTTCTCACTCACTCTGGTGTACCTTGGATCCCTAGAGAGGACAGCACCTTGATCGCACCCACTCCATAACAAATATTCAGTGGGGGTGATCCACCCCTAGAGTGCAGATCATTCTGTCCATCACGGGGCCTACAACTGTGCAGTCTTTCACACACACTGGCTGGCTCATCCTGTCCTACCTACCGAAGCTGTTCCCTCTCTCTGTCTTTCTTCTGTTCCTTTATCCTATCTCCCTTTTCGATTCTTCCCCCCTAATGTCCCGTGCAAGATTCCTTAATCCTCTGCTTCCGAACTAGGTGCAAGGAGTTGCTCCCTCCACTGCATTATTTAGGTGCCTGACTGATCCACCCATCTCCACACATGTATGTGGTGCAGTCAGGCAGTTCCTCAATTAACCGTGCCGCAAAATGCACTCACACACACCTGCACCCGATTGGAGCCTGCACACTCAGGACACAATTATTTATTTAAAAATCAGCCACCTTTTTCTGTGCCACACACTGCTATACCGCACCTAGACAGGAACATTTAAACTGTAAGTCTGCTCACCTCTTATTTTATGTGAAATGTTATATGTGAGCGGGTTTTTTTTTAATGACCTAGGGGGCTTCGCCCCCTGCTCGCTTCGCTCGCCAACCCCCGTGTTTGGTTTTCCGGATACACACTTTTAAGATTTTTTTTTTCTTTTAATTGTTGCTATTTCATTATTTTTACTTTTATTTCAGAACTTCTGTAAAAACAAAATTTTTTAAAAAAAAATCTTTTTAATGAGGTCAGGATAGGTTTCTCTGTTTAGAATTTCTGCACAGACAAAACGATTTACATCATCAGCAGTTAATAATTATTTTTTACAAAGTAAAAAAGTAAGTAGAGTTCTGCATTGGACTCCCGTCTGTAAAGTCGTGCTATTTTCCTCTAACAGTTCCAAAAGTACATGGGGTTACCAAGGTAATACCCCAGCTTTTGTGTAGGTTTTTGTACAAGGGCTAGACAGAACATTTCTGACTCCTGGGGTAAATGTAGCTTTTTAAATAAGCAGACAGATAAATATATATACATGAACAAAGTAACCAATAAATGCATGTGCAGTAAACTCCGTTTTTGAAATTCTCAAGATTCTTTATTTGTCACATGCATAGTTATACAGGACAACACGCAGTGAAATGCATCCTGATCCGCTTATCAAAAACTGTGCAAAGTTAGAAGAATATCAGTTAGATTAACAAAAAGTCATAGATTGAAAGATAACAGTATAGTAGAACATAATAAATAAGTAAAATTATGTGAATAAAGTAGAATTAAGTGTTAAGGTGCAATAGTGTAGTAATTATTGTGCAAAACCAAAGTTAGACTGGTGCATAGTTAAATGAGGCAGTTTGTTAGTTTGCGCTACTGCGATCTTTACTTTCTTTTTTTATATTTTCTAATTTTCCTACTTTCATATCCTTTAACTTTTTCCACATGTGTATAGCGCCTTTTTTTTTTTTTTTGAGCCTTTCTAATTTCCCAGGTTTCATAATCTCTAACCTGCTCTGCATGTGTTTAGCGCCAACGTTTGTAAACGTCTTTATGAAGTTCTACTTTGTCTTTTACTCACTGTTATTTAATTCTGAGCCGGATTGGACGTGCTTTTTTTTCAATTCCACTTGTTCCGGGCTGATAATTACTTTCCTTATACTCTGAATTTGTACCTCGATTATTCTTTTTTGCTCTTTTTTCTCTCCAACGTATTTGAGTCTCTTTTCACCACGCTGCTTTCTTCTTCGCTTATTGTCAACATTTCATTTATAACGTACTGTCCTTATACGCTTTATATGCGCTGAGAGCCTGGATCTTTGTGTGCTCAAATCCTTCACAAGACTGAATGTTTTGCAGCCCCGTTGTCTTATTTGATGAATTGTAAGTATGGCGTGTCTTGCAAGAATCTCATGTTCTACGTCATCGCGAGACGATCCTGGGTCAATCTCTTGGCACAATGTCTCATGTTTATGGTCCCCGCGAGACGCACCGTGGCAAGTCTCTTTGGTCTTGTGGGTCTTTAAAATGTCCGAGAAGATCACATATCGTATCCTTGCTTTTGCTTTCCAGGACAGGATTTCTTTTTATTATAGATAGATATTGGTTCCTTAAACACTTAAACGTTTGAAGCACTGTAAGACGATTTTTGTATCCTATCCATTTTGGAGTTTACATTGAACAATAAAACTCAAGGTGCTCCATTCATGACAGAACTGGCTGGATGGTCATCTATTCTTCCTAACTGAAGCAACGCACACTCTGGCTCTTTAATGGCATTTTATGGTTCTTTACTGGGTTGTGTGGTTCCTCATTTAACTATGGCTTGACCAAGCACCATGTCCCTTTGGAAAGGGTTCTTTGCATGTGAAGTTGATTCTTTGTGCTTTGAAAAACGTTCTACTATGTTAGAGAAACCTGAAATCTTTAATGTGTGATAGGCTACCTAGTTGGACACTAACAGATTAAGAAAACCTGCTTGAGCTATCATATGCACAAATGTGTTACCGTCAAGTCATGGTGATTTACGATATGGAGCCTGTTATGGATCTAAATAAATAAAGGTTTATTCTGGAACCTCCAGGTTGAATGGTCTTTTGGGAACTAAAAACGGTTCCTCTATGACATTGCTCTGAAGAACTGCTCTGGTGCCTTTATTTTTAAGAGTGCAGAATCCTGACTGCCTAGGTCTGTCGCGCGTTATCAGCATTTATTTGTGTTTATTCTGATGTTATATTGTGCTTTCCCAAACCAATGAATGCTTACTCCATCCATCCATCCATTTTCCAACCCGCTGAATCCGAACACAGGGTCACGGGGGTCTGCTAGAGCCAATCCCAGCCAACACAGGGCACAAGGCAGGAAACAATCCTGGGCAGGGTGCCAACCCACCACAGTGAATGCTTACTGTCAAGTTAATTAGTTACAGTGTCATACTCACGTGTGGCCCCGGATTTTTCTGCAGTACTGTATAGCTCCTTGGAGTGGTATCCTCTGTAGAACATGCTTTATAAAATAAACATTACTTGCTTGTTTGGCGTATGGTTTGTGGTTCATAGTTCCCTTCAGTTGAATATGTCAGTTCCATTCTGTCTCAATTACTTTGCCTATACCTGAAACATTTTGTGCATCAAGACCATCAAGGGGCCAAGTGTATGTGCTCACCAGAAGTTCAATTTACACACCAAGGTCAGCAGTGCTTGTGGCTTTCATAATTACACTCTTCAAAAAGAAACGGCAAAGGCAAACAATTATTGGGAATTTGCACGAGCCGAGATCACAATGTCAGAGATGTGAGGTGGGAGTCCATAAGCGTTACTACACTTGCTGTTCAAGCAGCATAGAGAATCTCAGATAAGGAAGCAGCATTTGCTTTTTGACACTGACTGTTTTATTTTCTTGTGTTTGCTTCTATCAATTACTTAGAGAGGTAAAATAAAAAGACACAAGATGTCCTTAGTTTCAGTCTCTTTAATATATCCTTGTGAAACTCAGTCTTTAACTTTGTAAATGAATCAACACTAGTGGAGAGCGTGCTTTTTAATTAAGCGGAGTCTCTCGGAGGAGTTCGGCCAACCTCAGGTAGGCAGACGTTTGCATTAATGAGTTATATTTATACAATGAGCCATAGCTGAAGTCAAAATGAAATATGTAATATCTAAATAGAGTAGAGGAAAAAAAAATACTGGTGCATTTTTCACAAAATTCTGATTTAACCTTGATTCAATTACACTGGCGTCTTGTCCCCGTGTCGGCTGAAGCCTTTGTCAGCGAGCGCAGAATCTTTTGAATAATTGAAGCAGCAGTTGAGCTTTTTCCTTGTGGAGACGTAGCTTTTTTACCAGGCTATGAATTTTTATGTATCTGCGTTGTATCACTTATACATTTCCTCTGTCTATCGGGGCTGAGTGTTTCAAAGTGGGTTGTAGAGATGGCAGAACCATGCTCAAGTGTTTTGTTGCTTTACTCCGTCACATGCAGATTGTCATGTAGTGATGGGGGGGAGGGTGAAAACGTGTATGCTTCAGTAAAAATCGTTCTAGGACTGCATGACTATGAATGCTACCCAAACTGATGAAAGCCAGCAGTTAGACACAAACCTAACATCTCGCCAGGGAAAATCTGACTATGCTTCACAAGCTGCTCCTTAACTAACAGGATGAGCATCAAGCACAAAATGGTTTATTCTTCTTCCATGCTTTAAAAGAAAAGATTTAGCCCTAAATATTGATATATCAAAATGTTAATTCTTAGCAGACCCCAACTGCCCTAGGTGTACCATCCTGGCAAATTTCAGCTTCCTAGGTAAATGAGAAAAAGTGTTTTTGTTGATGAGTGAGTGCGTAAGTGAATGAATGAGCCAGCTTTGTATTATATATATATACAGTGATATACAGTGGAGCATGGCCCGGACGCAGACAGGCGGACACTGCTAGTTAACCCAACACACGTTTATTATAAATAATTCTATTTACAAAGATGACACACACAACACCAGTACTTCCCCAAAGTCCAGGCCTTCCTTCACACTGCCTTTCTCAGGTCCGCCTCCACTCTTCTCCTCCAAGACTCCATCTTTCTCCACTCCTGACTCCAGCCATCGGATGGAGGAGGCGGCCCCTTTTATATCCACCCAGATGTGCTTCAGGTGCCTCCCAATGAGTGACTGACGGTGTGGTGGTAGTGCCGGCTGTGCACCCGGAAGCACTCCGGGCGTCCCTGGTTTTCTTCCAGGGCTCCCTAGGCATCTGGGCGCCCCCCTGGTGGTGACCACGGGCCCCTACAGGTTTGAGCTTCCAAGCTCTGTTCCTGTGGTCCCCATAGCCACCAGAGCGGTTGCCCTCTCGTGGTCTGGAGGAGACATAGTCCCTCTTCCGGTCTTTCCTGGCGTCCCAGCTGAGTACCACCCCCAGCCGCTTGCCACAATATATACTAGCCATCCCCCACTGCGTCACCCATGTATTAGTGAAACAGACAGTGAGGAGGGCCCTGCCTGCCTCCTCAATCCTGAAGTCGCTCTTCCCCCTCGCCTCAGCTCACAGCCTCTGTCTTTGATTAGTGCAAATATATCTCTCCTGCAAGCGAACTATGATTCTTAGTGCAAAATCAACCGGAATGTTCAAGCAAATTATAGAAAAAAAAGATCTAAATCCGTTAAGTAGTTCTCTCGTTTGCTAGTAGTTCTCTCGTTTGCGCCCCATACGCAGCCCGATGAGTTTCTCTCGGATTCTCGCTAATAAGTCGGTGCTACAAGAAAACTATGATACTTAGCGCGATGAGAAAGTCGGAAAGTCAATGGAATGTTCAAGAAAATAATAGAAAAACACCTGATCTAGTTCTCTTGTGAAAGCGGACAGACATACAAATGGGTCTAAAAAATTATGTTGCACTTGTACCACAAAATTTTTAAAACCGTTTCTTAGCTAGCACCTATGGGCCAAGTCCCAAGTCCTCATGGTTCATGAGAATTCGTGATGAGTGAGTCAGTGGTATTTGGCTTTTTATATATATATCTCTTATATATTTCTCTTCTGCTTCGTCCTGCTTCCACTTCAAAACCGGTCCCACCCACACGCAGCCGACACGGCATTTCTCGATTCCTATTCGTCCTCTTCCAAACCCTTCCCCATGCTGCCTGCGGTTCCTGCGTCTTTACAACAGCTTCTTACACAGCAAACATCAGAAGATAAAAATTATCGTGAACACATTCGCGAATACAACTCTTCTCTAGCGTTTGCTTCCATGGGTCCACAGATAACTCAACCTCCTGGCCATGGACCATACTGTTTTAAAATACACGGGCAAATTTATCACCAAATCTCTCCACTATACGCTAACACTTCTACCTCTCCAGGATATGGACAGTTGTATGTTTTTGACACAGCGCAAGCCACTAAAGTACGCCTACAAAATAAAGTAAACTCTGCATGCAGCGAAAATGTACTTCTCCAGCTAGATTCCATGCTCAGAACCATCAACCCCTTCGCTAAATCATCCATGAAATGATGAAATCATACATGAAATCATACATGCATGAAATCGGTCAGTCCAATCCAACAGCATCTGTACAAATGGTTTTCAAGGAAACCCCTAGGCAGGATTTACGACGATATAATGCCCCGACATGTCACACCGATGTTGCAGTGATTTTCATCAGAGAAGTTGGCGAACCGCCTGCCGAAAGGGACATTTGCATCTATCCCATAGGCAACTCCTGTAAACAGATTTCCACGCTCAATATGAATTGCGATTCTGTGGTTTACTCACTTTTATTCCCTTACGGAGACATTGGCTGGCACAAAGATTTACAACATGTACCCGATAAAAGAACCGCCAAGCGAATAAGGCCTAATCAATGCCAATTTTACGTGTAGAGATTAGCAATGAGGAATATATTCAGTATTTTGCACTCCGGCGGCAAACTATTCCAACAGTACGTCATAGATGTGTATGTTAAAACAGAGGGCATGTGTCTCAACTATCTCAGATTACATCAACAAGATCTGCGCGTGGAACAATACAAAGGACTATCAGACGCGCTGCAAGCAAACGCTGAAAATAACAACGTACGTGTAGGCAAAATGATCATATTACCATCCACATTTCCAGGAAGTCCAAGATACATGCAACAAAACTATTGGGATGCCATGGCCATAGTACGTAAATTCGGAAAGCCAGATTTATTTATCACTTTCACATGTAATCCTGCTTGGCCAGAAATTCTACATGCACTGTCGGATACCCAAAGACCAGAGCACAGACCTGATACTAGTCTTCAGCCACGGGCAGTTGTACATGGCTTTTTCTAAGGTTAGATCTTTCGACTCATTATCTGTCTTCTCCACCAAAACACCTATGCACAACTGCGTCTTTCAAGAAGTATTTTTCTTCTTGATTTCTGAATTCCTTTCTCACCATTTTCCGTTCCTATTCTTACACCGACGTATGCTATGGCGGGCGTCGGCTAGTACAGGGGTAGGCAACGTCAGTCCTGGAGTGCCACAGTATGTGCAGGTTTTTGTTCCAACCCAGTTCCTTAACGAGAACTCAATTATTGCTGATGAAGCACATATTGCTTAAGTGACATTTTAATGCTTCATTTTAGTGGTCTCGCTGGTTAAGGTTCTCCAACCTTAATTGCTTATTTCAATCTTAAAACTGCTGCATTCAGTGTTTTAATTGAGTTCTCGTTAAGGAACTGGGTTGGAACAAAAACCTGCACATACTGTGGCACTCAGGGACCGACGTTGCCTACCCCTGGGCTAGTATATATATACTAGCAAATTACCCGCGCTTCGCAGCGGAAAAGGAGTGTGTTAAAGAGGGTATGTAAACATATATACACATAAACATATATACTTATATACATATCTACATATATATATATACACATCTACATATATATAAACATATATATATAAACATATATATATATATATATATACACATACAGACATATATATATATATAAATACCCACATATATATACATATATCCATATATATACACATACATATACACACATAGAAGTAGTGTGTTAAAGAGGGTATGTAAACATATATATATATAATACATATATACATATATAAATATCTACATATATACATCTATATATATATATATATATATATATATATATATATATATATATATACACATACAGACACATATATATATATATAAATACCCGCAAAATACCCGCGCTTTGCAGCGGAGCAGTAGTGTGTTAAAGAGGTTATGTAACCATATATATACATAAACATATATACATATATATACATATCTACATATACATATATATACATATACACATCCACATCCACATATACATATATATACACATTATATATATATATATATATTTATATATATATACAAATATAGATATATATATATATATATATATATATATATATATTGTAAGAAGAGCGCTGTATAGCGCCCGACCCGACACAGATTCACACAGAGACACAGGAAAAAATAAAATAAACTGTTTATTTTTCTTCAGCTGGAGGGCATGTCTTCCCTGTAATCCCTCCAGCCACAACACAGTCCCAAGCACAGTACCACAATAACACCAAGCACTTTCTCTCTCTTTCACCACCACTCCTCCTCAGCAAGCTTTGTCCTCCTCCCACCCGACTCTGGCCACTGAGTGGTGGTTGCTGGCTCCCTTTTATTGGGTACCTGGAAGTGCTCCAGGTGGTTGATTGGCAACATCTGGCTGCACTTCCGGGTAAGGTGAACCTGTGCCCAAAAGGGGCCAGCAGCTCCTGCTGCAATACCCCCTGGCGACACCTGCGGAACCTCACAGAGCTGCACAGAACTCCAACCCCCATGAAACCCTGGGGGAGTCCGAGGCACTGCTGCAAACCCAGGGAGGCTGCCATCTAGCGTCCAGGAGGAGATACTGGGCTTCCCACCCTTGTTCCCTGGCAGATGTGGGTGAAGGGGCGTCCCGGCAGGCCATCCGTCACTATATATATATATATAATGTTATACAGTTCCTATCAAATAATACAAAGAGAGACACGTAGAGGGTGGTCCAGATCTTAATTATGCAACTGTTCGACTGACAACCCACCATTTTGGAATGCAGGGCAGGTGCTGCCATCTATCAGCAACAAAAAGGATAGTTTTAAGTGAAATCTCTATGTGCAGAGCAGGTGCTGTGAATTCTCTATTTAATAAACTTAATAAGTTATAGTGTAATGAAAATTGCAAAATTAGATCTGGACCACCCTATATTTATGTTCATCAGATGTATGTGCCATTGTTTCCCCTTGCGGAGACTGAATATTGGACGCCAGTGCCTGAACGAAGTTTGCTGGTTTGCTTACTTGGCAGAGTGTAGATTGGACGTATCATATCGCAAACCACCAAGAGTTACCTGGTTGGTGACCTACCAAATAATATATTAGGACTGGGCATTGATGTTTGCATGTTCTCCCCGTGTCCTGCGTGGGTTTCCTCCGGGTGCTCCGGTTTCCTCCCACAGGTCCAAAAGACATGCAGGTTAGGTGATTGGCGATTCTAAATTGGCCCTAGTGTGTGCTTGGTGTGTGGGGTGTGGTTTGTGTGTGTCCTGCAGTGGGTTGGCACCCTGCCCAGGGATTGGTTCCTGCCTTTGTGCCCTGTTGTTGGCTGGGTTGGCTCCAGCAGACCCCCCGTGACCCTGTGTTCGGATTCAGCGGGTTGGAAAATGGGATGGATGGATGGATGGGCATTGATTTAAAAAATTAATTAATTAATAGCATAAATGTATGTAATTAATCATGATTAATCACATCTAACATTAAAGCAAGTAATATAACTTAAATATATAAATTATGAAGTAAAATACACACTTATCACAAATGTTATGTAGACTCAACACAAAGGAATTTTAAAAATATAATGGCGTAGTTTAAAACTTAAACAGTGACCTTAAATATGAACTCTTAACAAAATACTACTTGAGTGAGTACAACCTGAATTAGAATGCCTTCCTGAAAGGCAAGTTGAAAAGAAGGCAAAAAGAAAACAAGGCCAATGTAGAGTAATTCTCATATTGGCATAGTATATGAGGACACAGACGTGTCCAAAGTGAAAATAATTAAAATGACTGTAGAGTTGAATGCACCACTGAAGACTGAGTTAATTGAAAGAATATATGCATCTCTTAAATGGGCATAGATTAAAACTTGTGTTAAAACTCGGCAAATACTATCCTCAAATCGATCATCAACCTATTAACAACTTGATAATTATACTCTACTACAAGTGTTTTTTAAAATGGTGCAGCACCATGGAAATAACAGTGTAGTTTCCCTGGGTCCTGACCTGAGAGAGACATACTCCTCAAGTGGACAAGACCTGTCTGAGGGAGGATGGAACTCCCTGGAGAAGCCAACATAAAAGCAGCTCTGTGATGGCCTTAACTTTAATCGCATTCAGACTTGTCGAAACCCACTCTATACTGTCTTCTGCTTCAGTGTTACAGCCCAGAAGCATGCTGCAATTTCCACTCTCACTCCTCTGTACTCACTCGTTCGCTCCATGCTGTTCTCGCACTCCACACTGCTCCTTCTCATCCACACCCACGCTAACCAAAAGCTCCTCCATTCTAGCACCTTCCACACTTTCGCACCCCTTCCATCCTTTTTCCCAGGACCTCCTCCTGTTGCTCAGATGTTTCATTTGTATACTGTACTGCACCTTCTGAAAGCACAGTACTTAGTTGCTGTCTGCCCACATGGCCCTCTGCATCTCCAGCCTGACCGTTATAGAATTATTGTTTTGTAATGTTAAAAATATGTATGTATATATATATAGTAATTTATATATATATATACAGTATATATATATATATATATATATATATATATATATATATATATATATATATTATATTATATTATATAAAAATATCTTGGGTCGAGAACTGATCATTTCAGAGAGACATTTTGAAGTCCAGCGCGACTACTTGCACGTCACGCCCTACTTACAAACAATTTCTCAGAGACACTTTAATGTCCACTGCGAGACAAGGAAGTGAGACAAAAGGACAGCTGCTGTACAGGCTTTTAAATGATCGTCATGCAGGCCCAACATGCAGATCACGCAGCAAGGCACAAGCAGCTTGCTGTATCAGGCTTTTAAATGATCGGCGCGCAGCACAATATTCAGAACATGCAGCTTGGTAGCAGCAGCTGCAAGCCAGCAGCTGATCCGTCCGCATCTCCTTAGCGTGCGTTCAGCCCCCTCCTTCACGACGTGAGTGGCAGAGAGGGGGTTTGGTTAAGGGATTGGTGAGTGAAGCGATATATACTGTATGTAGTGACAGATAGCCATGGCCCTAGATAGTGCAGCCCCCCTGGGTTGCTGTGGCTCCACATATTCCCACAGGCCCTTCCATGGGAGTTGGAATTTGGGACACCCCTGTTGGGTTTCTTGGGGGAACTGCAGAGCCCTGCATTGGGCTTTCGCCCACACCAGGGAGTGATTCCAGTCTAATTAACGTGCCACCTGGAACGCTCCCAGGACCAGGCTTAAAAGGAGCCACCTTACTCCATTCACGGGAGCCAGAGTTGGGTGGACGAGGATGAAGAGTGTGCCAAGAGGAGTGAAGGTGGAAGGAGACAAAGAGAGAAGTACGACGAAGTACTGTGTGTTTTACTGGGCTGTGTACTGTGCAATGCAGTTGGGAAACAACTGAAAAGTGTTTCCTACTGAAATAATAAAGCCATCAATCTGTGCCTGTTGTGTTGGGGTTGGGGCAGCTGGAGCACCCCTGGTCATATATATATATACACACACATGAAAAATGCCGCCCTGACCAAAGCATGGCCAGAGGCATTTGCCATGTTGCCAACCCAGAATGCAACAGTATTTTTAACGTGTTAAATAGACACACATTAATCTGCAGAAATTAACATGTCAGCTTTCCAGGCATAATATATATACAGTATATAGATCAGTTCATGGGTCCACACATTAAGTAACAGATTCTTGAATTAACTCTAAATACGTGATTTGACTTGCCTTGTTACTCCGACTTACTTGCTTACTTGTATGTCACTTGGCATTGACGGTGCTAAGGACAGTTCTCACTTTTTGTTTGTAGTAATGTATAAAGACATCATGTGGTAGTAATGATGGAGGAGAGATTATAATGAAACTTCATTTATAACACTGAACAAAATTTTTTAAGAGTGGCCCCAGATATACCGTGAACTTAAAGAAGTGCATTCATTGTCTTTTATTACAAAGGACATGTCAACGTAATTCATTCCTCTGCCTTTCTTGTTTTGCAGCGAGCTTCCCCACTCTCCTCGAAACCTCCAGGCAGCTTTAAATGACTCCAATCGGCGTACAGTTGAACTCTCCTGGGTGCGGCCTTTTGATGGAAATAGCCCTCTTCTCTACTATAATCGTTGAGCTGTCTGAAAACAGTAAGTTTCAATATATATAGAAAGAAGATTTTTAAAATCTGCAATGAAAGAAGCCCTTCAGCAAAAGAAATAAAAAATGAAAAATCCCTGTCCCACTTGCTCCATGGTAAGAATTTAATCAAACGAAACACTTCATGCTGTCAAAGTACAAAGATCTCCAGAGAAAAACTATAATCTCATGCCCTGAAATACTTTGGTTGCATGAGATTTTTATTTATTTATTTATTTTGGCTCCGACTCAGCATCTTTTTTTTTTTCTTCTAATATAAAGAAAGGGCACCACTTTTTCAAAGATATTTTAACATTGGTTTAAAACTCTAAATCCGTTATTGGTCACCAGTGGCCTTTAGCCTCTTGAATTACTTTCTGTAGGGAGACAGAACCACGGCTTTTTCTATTTATACAGTCTTTTTTTGTAAAGTTCCTCTCTTACATGGAGACATATGTATGGCGAGGCAGCCCAATGTGTTAATATTTATGTATATCTGTGGTAATGGATGTCATTAGATTTTCTTCCAGATGCTAATCATAGATAAACAGAATTGGAGGTAAACTGCGCTGAGTCATTTATGATGTTTATGTTATGTTGTGAATAATTATGTAACTTGGTATATTTATTATATGAGTGTGCTTGCTTAAGTTTGAGAAAATCTGTTATCATTGTTAAATATTTTGCAAAGCAATAAAACTAAATTTAATTGAAAGTGTTGATGCACAGTTTCAAAAATAGTTATCTAGCATCTAGTGGTCCTGTAGAGAAGTGTAATTGTGCCTTTTGGACTACATTGGTGAGAAATTCATTATGAGATCAGGATCTCTTGATAACTCCTTAAGAGTTAACATCGGTCTACCCTTCCAGGACTCAGGTCTGAGTCCTAACCAGTCACCACCTTCTCACAGTCTGTGGAGAATTTGTACACTCTCACCATATCAAGTTAAGCCAATTAATTTGTATTTGTCGTTTTCAACCATATTCAGAGCACAAAAAGAGGACTCAATGACATGTCTGTAGACCAGAGTGCACCATGATACAAGCAAAAACTGAAAAAATCAAAAGTCAAACGTCCAAAAGTTTGCACTACAAGAGCTGTAGCAGCAAGAAGTGGAAGAAGTAGAAGTAGCTGCATCTTTCTGTTCTTACATGAATTTAGCAGCATGTTTTTAGCTGAAGATATTGTGTGTATATTATTATGCTGATTATAACAAAACAAACCCTTAAAAGCAAGAAGGTCCTCAGTCTTCCACAGTATAATAAAGTTCAGAGATGGCTATGTAGAATCTGGGAAGCGTTTGCAACAATTCATATATACAATACATATGTACAAGTATGTGTGTTAACACAAGATCAGTCAAGCATTTGAGTAGCTGTGTGTATAGATCTGCTGGGAATAGGGAGTGTAATTTAAAGCAGATTTGGTGTTCCAATGCTCAAACTCAACCTCAACAAGAACCTCCATAAAGGAACCAGTGCCAAAGTGAGGATTAATGTTTTCCTTTCCTAGAGTTTTGTGACTTTGTCTAGAGTCAAACAAGGCTGCATCCTGGCTCCTGTGCTCTTTTGTAGGTCCATGAACTGAATTATTGAACGTGTTGCCCATTAAAAAGGTACCACTTTGCCATAACTTCAATTTACCAATTGATCACCTGCAAACCTACAGACCTCTCTGGAGTAATTTGAATAAGATGCATCCCATGTGGGTCAGCATGTGTCCTGGCAGCAAACCAAACTGCAGGGTTTAGGTGTTGGGAACAACACAGGTGACATCATCATCAAGGGACAGAAAGTGAAGCGGATCTTAGTGTTTGCGTACCAGGAAAGTGTACAAAGCATGATAGCAGATGCTCTTCAGATATCTTATGCAGAATCAGCCTTGTTGCTTCTTCCTTGAGGTTAATACAAAAACTCTGGTACCAGCAGAACGTTAAGATTAACACTAAGACCAGAATATCTTAAACCTGCATTTTGCCGATCATTCTGTATGTCCCAATGACCTGGACCATGCTGGCCTCTGACATACAAAAGCTTGAGTCTTTCCACCTGTGATGCCAAGATACTCCAGCTTTATTGGTGCAACTTCTTGTGAAACTCAGAAGCCATCTCTCTTATTGCCTTGAAACCCATCAAAGACATCATCACCCATTACCAGCTCTTACTTTTCAGCCACTTTGTATGTTTGGACACCACTGTTCAAGACCACAGTGCCACTGCAGTTGCTGTCGCCTAAAAAACTTAAAGTCATGCACCCTCAAGCTGGAAAGGTTTTGAGGTTGCACAATCAGACATGGACACAGCAAACTGGTGATGACACACCATCCAGCTTACTTATCCAGCACTGGAACTCCACTATCAGTTACATACATGGCTGATGCTATAGACTTTTGTTGTCCAGATGTGACAATGAATATGTGCATATGAGATCCCTGTGACAGACAAACAAATTTTTCCAATGACATGACTTGGTAGTTGCTTGGGTCATAGGGCCAGCAGAGTGGTGAGGTTCCTTATGGTCTGTAGATAGAAGCTGTTACACAGTCTGGCAGAGTGGGCTTGAATGACAGCAGAAGAGCAAAGAGTCCATGGAAGATGTGAGTGGAATCATCCACAATGCTAGAGGGCATCTGTACACAGTATTTTTGGTAAATGTATTGGATGAAAGGCAGAAGACACTCCAATAATTTTCTCTGCTGTCTTCACTATCATCCGCAGATTTTTTGCGATCTGAGGGGCTTCAGTTCTCATGACAGGCAGTGATACAGCAGGCCATGATGCTTTCTATATTGCCCTTGTAGAACGTGCAGAGGATGGTGGGGTGAGGCTTGCTCTTTTTAGGAAGCAGAGGTGCTGTATCGTCCTTTTTTGCTACACTGGCAGCGTTGAGGGCCTAGGAAACATCTTCCGTGATGTGTGCCCTCAAAAACTTTGCAGTCTTGAGGAGCTGTTGATGTGCAGAGATGTGCAGGACATGTATTTCTGATGTCCACAATCATCTCTTTCATTTTATCATGTTCAGAGAGACAGATGTTCTTCTGTACCTAACCGCCAGCTTCTTAACGCCCTCCCTGTATGCCAATTCATCCCTATGAGCGATCAGGCCCACCACTGTTGTGTCGTCATTAAAGTTGATGACATGGTTTGAGATGAACTTGGCAGTGCAATCATGTGTTGGTACTGTGAAAATCAGAGGTGAGAGTGCACAGCCCGGAAGAGTGAGGGTATTACAGATGTTGGTGCCTATCTGGACTGCCTAAGGCCAATCAGCACCCATAATGCAGTTACTGAGGGAGGTGTTCAGGCCCAGCCCACTAACATCTGTATTGAATTTCTCCCACACCCCCTACACATGTACTTTTAATTAATGACAAGCTGGCTCAGTATGAGATGTGTGTGCTGTGAATGACTGAAGGGTAAGTTTCTACTTTGAGCCAAGGATTGGCTCCAGCTTCCCTAGACCCTGCACTATACTATAAAAGGTCAGACAAAATGTTGTGCATATGTGATTTTTTTTTTAACCCATTGTTATTTAGACTTGTCTAAATCAATATTTTGTGGTGTGGTGGGTGGCACCATTGGCTTGTGCATCTGGTATTTGGCTTTAAATCCTGCACCTAAATGTTGTGGAGTGTGGAGGTTCATATTGTATCTGCATGTTTTCCTCCCACGTGCCATAAGATGTGCGTGTTCAGTTAACTGACGATTTCAAACTGGCCTCAGAGTGGGGACTCTCTGTGAGTGCCGCTCTGTCCAGCAATGTTTCAAGCCTTGTGTTCATTGCTGACAGGATAGGCTTGACACCCCCATGACCCTGAATAAGAGTGAGCAGGCTTGAGAATGTTTTGTTAAATCACTGCCTTACTGCATGTGACCGCTGTGCTTCAGCTTCAGATCTCAGATGACCTGACATCCTCTCATGAATTGTCGAATACATATCCAAATTAAAGTCAAGTCTCCCCAGGTCCAGAAAAAGAATGGCATCCCTAAAATGTTAAATCTACCACCACCCGCCTTACGTGGCAGCTGAAGGTTTTGTCTTACAACACAGTACAGCTCAAAATGGTCCAATTTTAGTCACGTGTCTGTAGACATTCTTTCTGGGAAAATCAAAATGTCCCTACTAGAAGATAGAGTTGCCCACTAATATTTGGGTAAACATGTTTGGGGTTTTTCCAGTTTTGCAAAAAGTTTAACAATAATAATATATATTTTTAAATATCACTTTTAATGATACTTCATTAATAATGACTGCCACCTTTTCATTGTCACAGTCACGAACCATATTGGATGCAAGAGGTGACCAGTTAAATACAAAGTGTGTGGTGAATGGTTTCGAAATTTGCCACCGCAAACTCTAAGCCCACAAGGCTTCTTCCTTAAAACACCCACCCCCAATTTCTCCAGTCCATGCACTAAAAACTGCCAGGGTTTCAGGAAGAGCGTAAAAGAAACCCAATAAAAGGCTTGATGCTGAGAGAAAACAAAAAAAAGCAGTTCAGGAGTTGAGTAGCACGCACGGTAGCTTAAGCTTCGTGATTAATTCATTATGTTGTAATGAGAGCTGCGACAGAAGAGACAGACAGACACACACACACACACACACATAGACCACCGCAGCTACTGGCTCCACGTGTTTGAGAAGTGCTTCTGCCTGCTGCAGCATCATTCTCAAATTCTGACTTCTGCACTGCTGTATGACATAACAAAAGCAAATAGAGTATAGATGAATGAACATTGTGGTCTATAGATTGTGGTGGATTGCCGGCTTTCGATTCCGGCTCTCAACCCCAGGCAGCCAGGAGGAGCTCTCCCAACAGCGTGAACGTCCCCCGAGTTCCAGCAGGGCCTCATGGACTATGTAGTGTTTATACGCAGCCCTGCTGGATACCTTGGGGGCCACCAGGAGTCACTGTAGGAGGACTCGGAGGCTCTTATGTGCTCTATAACCCGGGAGTACGTCATGGCCACGTGACAGGAAGATACGATGTGCTCCCGGGTTGAAGAAAAGGACTGTTTGCCCTGACCCGGAAGGAATAAGGAACTGTGGACTGATTGGGCAGAAACTCTTCCGGGTCAGGGAATATAAAAGGACGATGGGAACTCCCAGACGTTGAGCTGAGCTGGGTGGAAGGGTGGCAACGCGTCTGGGAGTGGAGGATTGATTATTGTGGTTTGTTATATTGAGTATTGTGGAGTGGAGGGTGCTTGGTGCACATTATTATTATAAAATAAATAATATTTGGACTTTTACCTGGTGTCTGACGTCTAGTCTGAGGGTTCAAGGGGTCACGGAATACTTAATCTGTCACAAGATATACAATGTGTTAAAACACTTCAGCTATTCTGGCATGGCATGTTTGCATTTCCAATTAGATAGTAATGTTAACTTCCTTTAATTATTCATTTAGACGTGTAGTCAGAAGGTGGGTGTTGTGCAGCCTTGTCTGTGCTTTAGTGGTGTTGTTAGGTAGATTTGCTGATTTGGATGTTTTGAGTACTGAAATCTACATCTCTCGTGTCTCTTTGGTATCAGCTCTGTTAATGGCAGTCCTTTTGATGTGGTGTGACATATCATTTACCGTAAATGCATATTTTGCAGTTCATATATTCATCTATATAGCTGCAAATTCTTTCAAGCTTAAATCAACTCCAACACTGTTGTCGTAACTGACCGACTGAGAGCATACACAGCGCCTGCGACCACGTATCATCCACTTTTACCAGCAGTCCATTAACGTCTTCAAACGTTTTCAAAGGTTTTTCACTTGCATCAGATTGTTTATTTTTAACACATTCAATGTGCTCTCAGCACATGTAACACACATTTATATGTCTTATAAGGTTTTTAGGAGACTTTGACTGTAGACAGTTTATCGTAATCAGACGTTTGCTCTTTGTTGGTCAAGTAAACGAGAACACCTCTCTTGCCAACCCTACTTTGAGTGCCGACTACCTGAGGCGTTGGATTGGTTTAAAAATGTGACACTCAGCAAGATGTCTAGTTGTTCTCACCCAGTTTTAAGAAAAATTCACTCGTGGTTGTCTCCAGTCTGGCTTAGTGAGAAAACAATCCATGAAAGAGTTTATGGGCAGGGAACAATTGATACAAGTCACACACCCTGTCTGTCAGGACACATGGCCAGCTAATTTAAAACTGCTGTCATGTTGTTTAGATTGGTTGAGGTTTATCTTTATTAAGAATAAAGACATGCAGCAGATCCACACCCTTTAATTAAGAATAAAAATGATTTTTTTCCAATTCAGTTTATATCATTTGAGCCATTTCGGGGTTTTTGTATGGTAGCATTTTGCATACTGTGTGTGATGTGGGGATACTGCCCTAGGTAGCAATATTGCAAATAAAATCTGATTTAATTAGAATTTCTTTTGCAATAGCAACATGCCTGGTGTGTGTATTGTACAGAATAGTTTTACATATCATTCATAATAAATTTTTATTTATATTAATGAGGTGCATAGTTCAAGTCTAATGAACTGATGTGAATTAAACACGAAGCTTGACTTCATCCCACTTAGCTAGCCAGCTTGGAAGAACAGGCCTCCACATCTTGTTTTAAAATGAAATAGAGTGGCATGCTGGTACAAGTTGTTAGCACGGTCCTACACAGATCTGGCACCATGGTTCAAGTCTTGACTCTTGCACCCTCTGTGTGGAGTTTGCCCATTCTGGGCTTATCTTGGAATATTTTTTCTGGGTAGTCCAGTTTCTTTCCACATCCCGAAAGAGAATATATATTAAACCTGATTAAGTGAGTGAGTGGAGGTATGTGCATCACGTTGACTGGCATTTCACTTCTAGCCATGCTGGCTTTGTCTTTGCTAGGACAGGTATACTCTGCACCCCTTAATTAAGGTAGCGATTGGCAATGACTAACCTCTAAGGGGACTAGCAAAACTGTGATGGTAGAGGTCCGGTGTGGCAAGAGTTCTTAAAATTGTGCTTGGGTTCCCCGGGTGTGTGCATAATTGTGGAGCCGGGCGGCCACAGGGTGTGTGGTGTAGACAGCGAACAAATTGCTTAATTAATCAGCTGTTCCACATTGACGTCTTGCAGGTAATTACAATGCCACACCCACAGAGATATAAGGGGAGAGCCCGAGTAGAGGAGAAGAAGAAAAGAATGGGTGCAAGAGTCAGGATTGGGAGAATGGGTGCAAGAGTATGGAGGCAAGTGGTTCGGGAAGAGGCCATAAAAGGAGTGAGGAGCTGCTGCTCAAAGGCCTGGGTAGAGAAGAGGGAGCAGGAGAGACTAACGGCTACAAATGGGCTCCCACCTAAAGGCATTGGTGTCTTACGGAAGATGGAGCAGGGCTTATGGGTCTCTGCAGACATTGAGTGATGGCGGCGAGGGACACGAGTTGGGCTTCGGGCACCCCAGCAACCCCTAGCAGTGGCAGATGGGGTACAAGCCATGAGAAGGTTGACTGTGGTTGTCAGTGGGTATCTCTGCGGGCTGAGAAGACCCAAAGGGTGAGCAGCAGAGATGTGGTTTTTAAAATAGTGCACCGAGGCTTAGAAATGATTTCAAAGGAAAGGTCCAGATTTTAACCTTGTTTTTATGTGGATATATTTATTGATTACTTATTGATTTTTAACTGCCATGAAGACACTTGTTTTTACTGAGGTATATTTATTTATTTAGAAGAAGACTGCACTTCACTTTATTCTGTTCACTTTGAACATTTTCATTGAAGCTAAAAGCACTTGCCCTTTTAAACCATACTCCTTGTCTTTTATATGTCCTCGTTGCACTGGCTATTGACATTTCTGGGTTCAAGGATGTTAAGGCTGCTAAAGCCAACCCAGACCATCATAAAAACAGATTCTGCAACATTAGTTGACCAACCTAAGGTTTGGAGTCAAACAAAATGGATTCGGTTGGCACTCTTGACACATGTGTTAACTGTAGGATTGAATGCCACCACTAGTTCACTCACTGCAAGACACCATCTTCTTGTGTTCTCCCTGTCTGAAAGCAAGAAGGGGAGCCATGAGACCAAGAGCACACATGCACTGTATACCATAAATGTTCATATAAATTGTTTAATTTATTACGCAAAACAAAGCTGCGAGCAGCAGCGTCAGAGAAAGCGCTCTATAAAATGGAGCAGCGAAACATTGCCTCCCCCTCAAGGTTATTCTCTGGCGTAGCCGAAGAGCCACTCCACATGTACCTGAGCTGGCACCGTCCAGGTTGGTACTGCCCATGAATGCTTATAAGCGGTTTAATGTGGAGCGCACCATTGGTTTCACATCCACAGTCTATTAATCTCCCAGTCACCCCCAGGGCTTGGCTCAGTTTACATGCTGCGTTTGTGGAATATTTTATTTATTCATTCTTTCCCTCTGCCTCCTTGCAAGATAAGTGATGTGGTGGCAGTTAGAGATTAAGCTGAAAGTGGAAGTAAACTGAATGAGTTTATCTCTTCCTTTACGGAAGGCTGACGTTTTTACGGCCTACTGGAAGAATATAAGTGGGAAAAAATAAATAAAATAATGTAAGAGAGGACAGTGGTGGTGGTCCCGCTCATCACTGTCTGTGAACAGCAATTAAGACAGCAAACATGAAGGCTTCTTCGTCATTCATGTCCGTATGCTTGAAGACACATTTGGACGAGTCATGTAGGCTGTGAGCTGCTTCAGCACCCCTTCCATTAAATCCTTCTCAGATGTTCATATCCTATGCCATTTTCTGAAGTCTTATACAATTTACTGAGCACAGATGGACAATATTGTGTGATTCGAGTCATTTTAGTATCTGCTAATTTGTCCCGAATTGTCCCTTTTGGAGTGAATTCACCCTCATCAAAGTGAAGCTACTTTTTAAAACAGGCATAAGAAGTCAGCTTCTGATTACAAGCCTCCAGTCAGGGAAATCTTGTGCATCCAGTGTGCGTCAAATGTGAAAGATCTTCTTGGAAAGAAACCACTAAGGCCAAATCTGATTTTCTGAAAGCACCTTTCCTGGTGAGGGTCATGGTGGCAGGTCAGCCCAGACTTGTCTGTCCTTAGTGACAGATTTCAGCTCTTCCTAGGAAATTCCCAGCTATTCCTAAAATAACCAAAAGATCTAATCCCTCCAGCACAGGGTGGGCAATGTTGGTCCTGGAGGAGCAGGTGGCTGCAGGTTTTTGTTCCAATCCAGTTTCTTAATGAGAAGTCGATTTTTGCTGATGAAGCACTGATTGCTGAAGTGACATTTTGATGCTTCATTTTAGTGGTCTCACTTGTTAAGGTTCCCCACCCATAATTATTTATTTTAGTTTTAAACAGCTCCATTTGCTGTTTTTAATGGCTCTTTATTAGCAATAAGATGCAAATGACAAAGCAGCCAGCAGTTCTCCTTCTAACTTGTTTCCATTCATTTACACTTGTGTAGATTCATCATGCAACATGTGGTTTACTAAAACACTTAAGATAAAAATATGACAGAATGAAAATGATTTGTTTTAGGCTTCAATTCATTTGGTTAATATCCTTGGAAATGAAAAAAAATCTACAATATATGAACCAAACATTACAAACTAACATTTAAATAAGGTCTGAGTCTGGCAAGAATTAGTTTGTAATTCGGCAATTGGGTTGGAACGAAAGCCTGTAGCCACTGTGGCCCTCCAGGACTGACATTGCCCACCCCTGCTCTAGCATGTCCTGGGTTTGCTGCTTGGTCTCCGTTAAGTGGGACATACCTGGAGCAATTCTAGGGGGAGCCCATTGGGGGGAATACTTATGATGTGCCCCAACCACCTGAACTAGCCCTTTTCATTCTGGAGGAGCAGCAAATCTATCACAGAGAATCAGCCCGCTTGTACTCGTGATCTCATTATTTTGCTCATTACCCACAGGCCATGACCATAGTTGAGGACAGAGATATAGAGTGACTGGTAAACCAAGAATTTTGTGTTTAGACTCATCTCCTGCTTCACCACCACAGATCACATCTCACATTTCCTTAACCTATTATTCCTGAACAAGATTTCTAGATGCTGAAACTCCTCCACTAAGGGCAGTTGTTTCCATCTTCCCCTTGGAGAGAGAAATCCACTCTTTTCCAAGAGAAAGGCATGACCTCAAACTTGGAGGCACTGATCTTTATTCCAGCCATTACACACTTGGCGCCAATTCATTCCATTACATGCCAAAGGTCACAGTCAGATGAGGCAAAGAGGACAACATCATCTCGGAGTTCATGGAGATTTTACATGGAATTTCTAACTTGGAAACTGGTGTTTAGTGTCTGCATGGTAGCACATAAATACAGCAATAGGTGCAGGATTGATTTGAATTTCCAGATTTGACCTCCTGTTTTGCTGATGTTTCAAATGTGTAGCAGAACACATTGTAGTGGACAATCTACACCTGGACAATGTACAGAAAACCATTTAGTAGGATAATAAAATGTTATTTTTTTATCACAATGTGTGGATTACAGTCAAGGGAGGTTATCCTTAATTTATACAATATAATGCATTAGTGATGCCTCACCTGGAGGAAAGTATATAGTTTTGTTGTCCATATTACAATAAGAACAATGCTTGAGAAGTTATGATGAAGGTGACAAGGTTGAGAGTTATGAGCTACAAGGAGAGGCTGAAAGAGCTGGACCTTCTCCGTTTGACCAAACAGACGCCACAAAAGTTTTAATTATAAATGGAATTAATACTGTGAATCTAGATTGTTACTTTAAAGCATTTTCTTCAACAAGAACACGGGAACACAGATGGAAACCTGTTAAGGGTCAGTTTCACATAAATGTTAGTAAGTTGTTTTCACATGGAGAACTATAGACACATGGCATTAGTTATTAGTTACCAAGCAGTGTGGTAGACAGAAGTACTTTTGAGATCTTTGTCATGGAGTAAAGCTCTCTGCTTCTTTAAAGAAGGCAATCTAAGAGTCCAGATGGGAATACAGAATAAAAATCTTTATTACACAGCAATGTAATCATGAGACTAGACCATGAAGCAAGTGCTTAAACTAGGAAGCATGTTACATTTCTTATCATCTGTGCAAAAATACTTTCCTCCTTCTTCCTTCCCACCATCACCTAATGCAGTGGTTCTCAAACTGTGGGGCGGGCCCCCCTAGGGGGGCTCGAAGAAACACAAAGGGGGGCGCAAAGATGTGAAAAAAAGAAAACAAGAATCGAAATTATGAAAAATACATCTATTGAAACAAAAACAAATTAGCTTAAATTACATTCTGATACTAGAAAAATAAATATAGAGTTAGATAAATGTCGATAAACGTTAAGTACGTATAATAAAATAAGCATCTATGATATATCATTAATTAAAAAAGAACAAATTGGTATTAAAGGGCTCCTTCCAAAAAAACGTTAGGGGGGCGCGATTAAAACTGTTATGAAAACTCGGGTCACAAATACTTAAAGGTTGAGAAACGTTGACCTAATGTCCAAGCCCACTGTTGTCTAATGCCCATCACCTGGGCTTATGTCCATCATCTGACCGAAACTTGCCAACATTACTCCTTACCCTGTGCAGGCGACTGAGTCTTGGTTATAGATCGATTCCCTCCAGCAAGTCAGAATCAGGAGGACCTATACATAAGACACTGGGCCGCACAAATGAATAGCGTCTTGTTGCACAAGCATCCATCAAGGCTCAAGGTTTAGGCAGCTTCATCTCTAAGACAACAGCACTACTTAGTTTTCTTATAGTTCACACTTTCCTTGGCTTGTCATCACCTCACACTAGTGTCCAAGCAGGCAGGCAGAGGCCTGGCCGCTGTAAGTGAAAGCGTTTAGCCTTGAAATGATGAGCACAGGCAGCTTTCTAGCTATTTAGAGAAAAATAACAAAATACAGACAAAGCTTTTAATTTCATTAATTCTTACGTAACCTAGAGCTAACTAATTAAAACATATTTTGCTTTAAATTGACTAAAAAGCTTTAATACGCAAAAAACCATTAATACATATATTCAGATGTGTCATATATATATATATATATATATATATATATATATATATATATATATATATATATATATATATATTCTAAACTAATGGGCTATTTTATCTCTCTCCCAAGGTTAAAAACTCAGCATTTGCATTTCTTAAGACAATGGCCTGTGCTCCGTGTCCTTGACTGAAGTTTTAAGCTTAGTAGCAAGAAGAGAGACAGGCTGCTAGCAAGCAAAAAGCCAGCAGCCTTTATGCTAACAAATAAATGAGTCCTTTTAAGCTACTTAGAAATAAAAAATCGGGAGTGGTCTCTGCTAGACTTTCTCATATACTCAGATATGAGGGTGGATATTTGAGGAGTAAACCCCAAGACAATTATTTTATTTTAATATCATGTACATTAAAGAACCATCAACAACAAATCAAATCAAATTAATAATATATATAATAAAGTAAAGTTGAGTAAATCAGACTCTGTAGCTGCATGAATAAAAGGTAAAGTGCCACTTCCGGTTATCGTAAATAGCCCAAAAGTTTACAGAAATGTATGTTTTGTACCTAATACTTGTATGTAAAATTTGGTTGACCTAAGTGAAAGTGTACTCAGGTTATTATGTTTACATGCACACACACGCACACACACACAAGTACACACAGACAGGCAGACACACAGACATAATCCCAAAAATGGTATTTTCAGACTCAGGGAGGTGTAAAACATCAAGATTCATCAAAATCTCGACATCGAATCTTTAGGCGATTACAATACTTACCTATATTTCATATACAAGAAAGTAAAAATATAAGCCTATGTTTTTAATAATTCTAAAACTAATGATTAATAGGACACTGACCCCTAAATATAAATTTTCTACACCTTCAAAACTTGACTTGATGTTATTTTGGAGAAACAATGTGGATAGGATTGGCAAGCTTTGTTGGGATGAATGATCTGTTCTTGTTAATATTTTCTTTTTTTTTAAATTTTATTAATTTTATTGTAATCATTCATATAAATCGATCAATTTTTACAAAAAATAGGACTGAAAAACAAGTTGACCCCCACCCCTGAAAGAGAGAGCATGGCCAATGGGGTAAAACTTAAGGCTTGTAGACATACCTTAATTGATGAGTTTAATAGGCTAGTAGAGATGAATAGAGAAGAAAAAGAAATGCGGAGATAATTGCTTTCTCGTTGCTTTAAGAGCTTATTCTAAAATTTTATTGATTATATCCTGCCAGGTTTTTAAAAAATTCTATACAGATCCTTTAACTGAATATTTGATTTTTTTCAATTTCAAATAGTATAAAACATCGGTTTCCCACTTAAAAGAGGAGAGTTAGGATTCTTCCAGTTTAGCAAAATAAGTCTGCGTGCCAATAGTGTAGTAAAGGCGATCAGAGTTTGTTTGTCCTTCTCCACTTTAAACCCATCTGGAAGAACACCAAACACAGCTGTTAATGGGTTAGGAGGGATTGTGACCCCAAGGCTGTCTGAAAGGCACTGAATAATTTTGGTCCAAAATGATGTTCATTTGGTGCAGGCCCAAAACATGTGACCCAGTGAGGCTGGGACTTGATTGCAGCGTTCGCAGGTTGGATCTTGCCCTGGAAACATTTTGGACAGTTTTAGGCGAGACAGATGTTCTCGATATATAATTTTGGGTTGAATAATTGTATGCTTTGTGCATGTGGAGCTCGAGTAAAGTCTCTGCATTGCTACTTTCCACTCCCTTTCTGATATATTGATTAAGAGATCTTTTTCCCATTGTCCTTTTTGATCTTTGAAAGGGAGGGACTGTAAAATAATTTTATATATTTTCTTTAATGTTGTAATGTGCAAAAGGTCCAAAAGTGAAGCAAAAATTATTTTGAGGAAACAACATTCATCATAAAAGCCTTATATGAGGAGCAGTATCTCTGGTTCCATGCAGGTTTATCCACGTGTGTGTGACTGCAGCTCTACACTTGGGGTGATGTAGTGTGTCAGTGATGGGGGCTGTAAACACAATCTTATGCTTTATACTCCAATTGGCTTGCTACCCTTTACTGTACAATATATAACAGTAGCTGTGAGCCTTCCAACCTGCTAATCCAGATCAGGTTCACAGAAACTATTACCCAGCCCGTCACTATAGTGTGCAAGGTGGGAATCAGTCCTGGATGGGGTGCAGTCTATTTTAGGGTAGACTCAAGCACACACCTCACACTCAGCCATATTCGGCCAATTTAGAGTCATTGGTGAAACCCGGGGGGGAAACAGAAGAAAACTCACAGAGACGAGGGGACTGGGTGTAAATTGCTCAGTGCTGAGGGTGTGATTCAAACCTGGAGGTCTGAGAGCTAACATCTGTTCCGTAGCGTCTTTTATAATGTGGGCTATTCACGTTCTTTACCATTGTTTTCAAATTTCTGTGCACCCAGACAGTAAGGCTCCTCATATAAACCTTCCCTGAGAACAGTTTCACAGCAGTTTAAAACATAGTCAGCTTCAGACCTTGAGTCCATTGTAACCAAAGTGCAGCCATGTCTTAATGCAGATAATTATCAACAGCTCTATACAGTGGTGAGTTTCTTTTAATCTGTTAATCAAAACAAGAGTAGGCATAAATGGCAGGCTCCCACCCTGCACCTTCAATTAATACATGGATCTCGCAGGCTTTAAGTGATGCCGGTGTTAGAGTTATAATTGAAACCTAATCAGTGACCCATTTCTGTAACACACTGAATGACTGAATCAATATTAAGCAGCAAAATGGAAAATATTACTTATTGCAGTGGCACAATAGAAAGCTGGCAGCCAGTAGTCACAAAGCTGCGTTTCTGAAGGCTGCACATGAATTCAATAATAGGGGCTCCATAGCATGTGCTTAATTGGTATGCTTTTCAAAAGCTCTTGATAAAATAGGCCTCTATAAAAATGTAAACCATCAGACCAGCAGCCGAGTGCAAGTAATTGAAAGTAAAAACAGTTAAGTAAAAAGTCTCTGGGTATATAAAGGGCCTCACCACCATGTTAGAATAACACGCTGATTAATGGTGCCAGGATCGTTGATTCTCTCTTCCCTTTGATCAGTCTGGGACCTGCAGACTGAGCTGAGGTGAGGTCAGAAGCCATTGAAGGTGTCATGTTAGTTACTCCAGGGGTCCTGGCCCCTGGTGTGTTTGCTCTGGTCAGGTGAAACTAAGGTGTGGAAGGTGTTATATACTATACTAAGTGGATTGTCTGCACAAAGTACTATTTATGTAGTCTAGAAACTTGTGAATGAGCTAAGTAAAGAATAGTAAAACACAAAAAAAAGCAAGCAGACGTCAAAAAATTGAAAATAAATTTCTAAATTACACTGTCAAGTTGCTATTCAGTTTTCTGGAGTGACGGCCTGGTGCGTGTAATAATTTATTTCTATCAATGGGTTTCCAAAACAATGTAAGTTAGAACATACAGATAGAATTGTATTTGTCCCTAGGGGAAAATTTAGCTTAATACAGCAACTCTTTAAAAAAATAAATGCATTAATCTGTAGATTAATATAATATAATATAATATAATATAATATAATATAATATAATATAATATAATATAATATAATATAATATCCATTCATCCATCCATTATCCAACCTGCTATATCCTAACTATATCCTAACTTCTAGGACCCTGAGCTTTTTACAGTATGGGCTAACACAGCTAGTAATATATATATATACACACACACACTGTGGTCTGAACACACACCAGAATGACTAATGGAAGAATATTAAAAAGAAAGAAAACGTTTGACGTGGCAGTCCCAGTCACAATGATGTATTATGCAGATGTATTGCAGTTAGTATAAAGGAGCCCCCGTCGTGTTTCTTCACCCACTTCCACTGAGTAATTTGTTGTCTGAAGTCAGTTTTGTCTTCATTCATTCCTCTGCTATGACCTCCAGAGGTCCAGATTGTGTCCCATAACTGAGCTTGCACATTTAATTAGCGTGTTGATTTCTTAAAGTGAAGTTACCTGCCCAGAACACCACAACTTAGAAAATCACACTGACCATGTAAGAGTTATAGAGGATGTGATGGATGTCACTTTCCACATTAATGGAGCGCAGTCACCTAAGGAAAAACAGCTTGTTGTGCTCTTTCTTATAAAGTTCCTCTGTGTTCTGAGACCAGTCCAACCTGTCCTCAATGTGCACCCCCACGTACTTGTAGGAGTGGACCACCTCTACATCGACTCCTTGCATAGTGAGCAGGTATAATTATTGTGTTCAATAAGCACACAAATACCCAATAAAGGAATTACTGGACAACTGTAATTAAATATAAGCTATAAATTGGAATCAACCAATCAACTAACCCTAACCCTACAACACCGTACCAGATCATGAGATCCATTTAATAAAGTCAGTATGAAAAACAGAAGAAATAAAGGCACGTTGAAAATGTGATATGTGTAACTGGACTGAAGCCCAGACTGGAGGAAGCCCCCATTGAGACGCCAGTAGTAGCATTTATCAAGGACAAAATAATTCCACAGGAGAACCAGAGATGAAAGATGAACCAGAAATGAATGAAATGTAATTGATTTGCAGAACGTTGACCTTTTAAATATCATCACTTTCTCTGTACATTTCTAATTCAGACTTCTGAAGGCCTACCAGGGTCCTACAGCCACAGCGTTTTCCATTTTTAACTTTGACATCTGCCGCCCTGTTGTCTATTTAGTCATTGCTTCCTGAGCCCATTATGACCTTCCTCTTCTCCTCTTGTTTATCCATTTTTGTCTTTTTTGTTACAGGGTTGGGGGAAGCCTACGCTCATTCTGTCAGATTTGGGTGTAAGGCAGGCACCAGAGTTGGATCTTATGCCACTTCATCACAGGGCACATAGGGCTAATGTTGCTAAAGACCCTAACCTGTATTTTTCTTGAATATGGGAGGCAATTTACTAAGCACTGTATTACCACCAAGCACATGCCAGTTAGTGAAACTAACCCATATTGTTATGTAGGCCATATGCAACATCCATCACAAAGCATATTTTACATTATAAAGTTCATACAACCTGGAGCCTGTTGGTGCAGCATGTAGCGTAAGGCAGGAGCCAGTCCTGGAAAGGATGTCAGTCCACTGTATGACACACTCACACGTCACCAACCAGTGTAGAGATGCCAGTTAACCTTTGATATATATATAAAAAAAAATAAAGCACTTGGGGAAACCTCATAAAGACATTAAGGGAATTAAACTGAGATCTCGTGATCTGAGGGGCTGCCACACTCACCACCCTTCACTGAATTATTTAAAAATCCTATAAATATGGCTAAATATCACTTTTTCCTAAATAGAATCTTGAAATATAAATATTTTCAAATAAAAGAGATCAATGGCTCTGTAAACATTGTGTTTGACTCTGTAGGATTTGGGGGGAGTTTCATTTACTGACTGCCTCACTGCAGACAACTGACCACAGGGACGGAGAATTTTTGGAAGAAAATAGTCCTGGCTGGTGTTTTAATAAAACAGTATAGTTTACTTACAACAATTTAATTTTTCCTCTTATAATAAGAAAAGAAAATACAAACTCTGAACTGTGGGACATTTAATTGAAAAATGCTGCTGGAAGTAAAGTAATGTGTTTAACTTTTACTATTAGATTACTGGAATTTACTGTACTAAGGTGCTTTCAAATGAGCAGCTGGCAACCGATGCAAATGATCTCCATGCAGAAGAGTCGTAAATCAGCTGCTCGAGGCGAAAATGCACGGTCTGAATGACTCACTGGTTTATTAAATGCGCTGAATTGCTTGAGTGGAAATAAACAAATAACTGCCTTGACTGACACACTCTCTTGTTTGTGCCAAAATAAATGCCACCCTGGCCGCTGTCTTGTCTTTATTAAACTCAATTTATAAACTGGAAATTGGCACGGCTGCAGGAGGAAGTGGGAGAAGCACTTCATCCCATTTTTATGGACACTTCATTTTTGTGTAGATGTTGCTTTTCTTTCAGACCACTGGTAATCTTCCTTCGTAAAATGTCAACATGTGAAATCGCAGCTGACAGAGATGTGACAATGTGCAGCTCACAGGCTGGACCAGGATGCACTGGAATTTCACATAAATACGCCACCACAAAGGTTGTGCAAAGCTGTGAATGTCCTATGTGTAGAAGCTGTGCAGTAAAACAGCTGGAACACACATCAATGAATCTTGTCAGCTTTTGGAAAACTGTTTGGGCATAATATCAAAAGAGATAGAAATTATTTACTACTCACTGTTCCCTTGGCTCCGCCCACGTAGTGGTAGACAAACTTTAAAAATCAATAAACAAATGGGTATCACTAGCTAAGCAGAGGCAAGGTACTCTCCAAAACATTGCGAGAGGTAGACCGACTCGAACAGAGGCTGGCGCACGAGTGAAGAGGGCCCTGCCCAGCTCCCCACTCCTGAGGTCACGCTTCCCCCTTCCCCACGACCCGCAGCCTCTGTTTTGGATTAGCGCAAAAATATCGCTCCTGCAAGCAAACTATAATTCTTGAGAGAAGTTGCAAAATAAACTGGAATGTTCAAGCAAATTATAGAGAAACCCTGATCTATATCTGTTAAGTAGTTCTCTTGTGAAAAGCGGACAGACGGACAGACAGACAGACAGACAGACAGACAGACAGACAGACAGACAGACAGACAGACAGACAGACAGACAGACAGACAGACACACGTTGGATTTTATATATATACTAGCTGTCCCCCGCGGCTCCACCCGTGTAGTAGTGAAACAGGACAGCGAGGAGGGTCCCGCCCAGCTCCCCACTCCTGACGTCATGCTTTCTCCTCCCCTCAGCCAGCAGCCACTGTCTCAGATTAGTGCAAATATATCGCCCCTGTAAGCGAATTATGATTCTTAGTGCGATGAGAGAAGTCACAAAATCAACCGGAATGTTCAAGCAAATTCTACCAAAAAACCCAATCTAAATCTGTTAATTAGTTCTCTCGTTCGTTAAAGGCAGGCAGACAGACAGACAGACAGACAGATGTTGGATTATATACATATATATATTTATATATATATATACTGTATATATATATATCCTCTTTAATAAAACCCCTGTGTGCATCCAGTGTCCGTGTGTGTGTGTCTTCTGGTGAAGTGCGCTTGCGCGGGGCACAGCGCGACGCTTCAAAGGCCGCCTGATGCATCACACAAGACAGAGAGGGCGGGACCTATAAAATATCGCGCGGCCGATCCAATCGGATTTCTGTAAATGAGGTATGACTTAAAACAAAGGCACAAATAATCCAATCGGTACTGATTTGCGGAGACCAGCTTCCCCAAAGAGGTGGGATTTGTGTTTGTGGTTGTGCAAGTGTTCACTCTGAGGATGTCAGATTTGCAATTAAGAAGCTTGGCCCGGTAAAGTGTAAAGTGACAGTCGTTGAAGGGGTTTTCCTAAATATACGAATTTTCATGATATTACAATAGGATGACTTTTAAAACTAGATTTATTTTCACGCACATAAAATCCGTTGCTGGGGAGATACCACACATACAATAATCAAATACAAGCCAGCACGGATTAAAATACTTGCTGGGGAACTGCACAGTACTTGCTGGAGAGACGCCACAAGCACGATTATCAACTACACGCCACACATTACATCAGTTGCTGGGCAGAATCTGCTGATTGCCCACTGTTGTGACAGAAAATTAAATGCATATTACGGACATCAAAGCCAGTATTACTGTCAGAGAAAATTACAAGCATTTTACGGAAATCCAAACCAGTATTACTGCAAGAGAAAATTAAAGGCATACAATACGGTGACGCATATTACAGCCACATACAAGGCAGTATTACTGTAACAGAAAATATCACGGACGTAAAAGCCTATATTACTGTGACTATCTACTAACAACATGACACACAAAAAAGAAGAAAAAGAAAATGAGCATCAGAAAAACGCTAAAAGAGAAAGACTCAGAAGAGCAAATAGATCTATAGAAAAGCAGGAAAATGAGCGTAAAAAAAATTCTCTAAGAGAATGCACTACTGTTATAGCGCCCGTTATTGTGACGGGCTTAATGTCTAGTATATATATATATATATATATATATATATATATATATATATATATATATATATATATATAGGTAAGACCTAGGTACTGTGTGGTGGATAGCTGGAGTCAGAGCGCCTAGAGAAATGCGTATTAGTTGTCTACGTAACGCCAGGGTATTCAATTTGGCTTTAAATGTTGATGCCATCCCCATAAGCACTTAGCAGCATTTCTCTTTTCATACAGTGCCTCCCATTCGATTACAGGGGGTCCTTATTTGTGCAGCATTGCTATGTTCAGGGCGGCAGTTGTGGCAGAAGGAAGGTGAATGGCAGGTCTGCGCACTGTGAGACTGATGTTGTTGCATGGCTGAGCAAAGAGTAATTAAGCTTCTAGTGGCTGAACAATGTTGCTTTGAACACAAAACCAGTAATCGAGCCATGACGAGTCTCATCCTCTGATGCTTTTGGTGGCCACAACCCATATTCTGCTTTACATGACACTGCTTTGTATTCTGTGAAAACACTTTTTTAAAATGTCATTTGTCATGGAGGCCAGGGCACCTACCTGCTGCCAGGAGTTTCCTGCCATTCCTTGATGATAAATTTAATTCTTATGGCCTCCTTGTAGAGTGCTTTCAATATGGAATGCAGGGAATTTCTGACATAAACTGTGTTATTATTGGTATCGATACTGAAGTCATACATATTTAGTAAGGATCCCAAACTACACTGCAAAAAAATTAAATCTTCACCAAGTGAAAAGTATTTAAATCATGACATTAAATCTAGTTTTCCTTATTGGAGGAATTATTGACTTATCCAGAAATGTGTATTTATGATTGTTTAGCTTACCTTAAGAAATCTTGTCACATACATTTTTGCTAAATATAAACAAAACAACTTCCATTTAAAGTTTTTTTGCAGTGTACGTGAGGTACAGAAGAGTGGAACTGGTGTAGGGCTTGTGAACCAACTTGTTGCTGGAATACAAACTGGGATTTACTCGTGATGTTCTCTGTTGAAAGGCTGGCTGCTTCATGGGAACTCTGACTACAAACTGGCCAGCATGTCTCAAGTTTGTCTGCTGCAACTGTCTGTGAAATGAATGGCCTTCTTGTTGTGTGCCCACTCAGTTTTCTATTTACCATAACCTAGCAGGCTCAAATTGGCTTAAATCTAATCGACATCTCAGGGCCTAGAGTGCCTTGTATGCAGCATCAGGCAGAAGGCAGGAACCGGCCCTGTACAAGCCCCCCGTCCTTTACAAGACCCTGTCACAAATACTACATTCACAGAAAGCCAGTTTAGAGTCCCCAAACCAGCACTGGTCTTTGGTGCAGGGAGAGGAGTAACTTGAAAAGATGACGTAGACGTAGGGGAGACTTCACTTTGGCTACGTTCACATTACCAGCCTGAAGGGACTCAAATCCAATTATTTGCCTTAATGTGACACAAATCTAATGTTTTCAGGCCTGTGTGTGCACAGGATTTTGAGTGTTTTAAATCAGATTAGAGTCACTTTCATTTGTCATCCTAAATTGGATACGAATCCTCTTCAATGAGAACAGTGAAATCGGAATTCATATGTTTTTTTGCCAATATGCATGGGCTGAATGCTGTCATCATCACCCAGCACTGGCAGCCGGGTAAAAAAAACAGTGGAAAAGAGTTACAGCTGTGACAACAGTCACAGTCCCACCATTGCTGGCTCTTTCTTTGTACCCACACATCTTTAGGTGTAGTAGTGCCAGCAATAGCTACGAAAACAGCAAAAGCAAGCTGGCCGGCCTTTTTTCACCTTCTCAGTCTAAGCATTTACAACTGACAGACTGTTTGCCATCCTCTGGAGATAAATGTGATGCCTATTCTAGCTACTAGCATATCTTTTTTGTCAGTTGTAATATGATGAGTCGTCTCACAAATATAATGTTTTTTTGTTGTTGGTGACACAGATGACTTGAGCACAAACAAATCAATGTGCGCATGCATGCCAATTCGGAGGACAGTTGCGCTCACATTACACTTAGATACATGTCACTTGTGTCTATGAATGTGAACTGTCAAGACAGGCAAATCCGATCTGAGCAAAATATCAGACCTGGGTAATGAGGCTTATAATGTGGACATAGCCATAGCCAACAGCTCCATCCTTGAGGTGGTAGTGATAACCACTGTGGCATTCGCTATAACAATTATCTTTCTTTAATTTATTTACTAGACAAAGAGCCCGTTTCGACAGCGTAAGATGAAACGGGCACGAGTGGAATAGTAATAAGTATAAGCACCACAAACCTGATATAGATGTATTGAATGAATGCGTAATTAGGCCTCGCGCTGTACTCGAAATCGCCTTTCAGACCTCTAGAGCTTTAATCGAAGTCGCCTATCTCTTTGAATTTTCGCGGCCGTAATTCCGCCGCCTGCCGCGATGTCGGTCTCGTAAGGTTTTTCCGCCAGCTGCGCAGAAGGCGACTGCGCATTCGGCTTCGGACGGACATGAGTGAGTGAGTGAGTGAGTGAGTGAGTGAGTGAGTGAGTGAGTGAGTGAGTGAGTGAGTGAGTGAGTGAGTGAGTGAGTGAGTGAGTGAGTGAGTGAGTGAGTGAGTAGGCTGGTGAATTATATATAAGATTTATTTACTAGGGAGTTCCCCCTTGCTTGCTTCGCTCGCCAACCCCCCAGTTCTGCACTACGCTCCAGCCACTTCGCATATCTCTGCCACTCGTATTGTGAAGAGGGGTCTGAACGCACCCCTAGGAGACGCGGTCGCTCCTCCGGAACCCCCTCTTAAATGGTGATACAATGGGAAACAAATACAGTTTTTTTTTTTTGTTTTTTTTTAACGTCCTCTTTGCCCAATCAGCTGCTGGCTTGCTGCTGCTGCTGTGCCGTGTGATCTGCATCTCGTGCAGCGCTTCGAACATTTAAAATCCTGTACAGCGGCTGTCCTACTCTTTGTCTTTTTATTTCCGGCGTTGTTAAATCTTTTGGCACAAAGTCTCGTCTCATGGGACATGAGTTCTTGATATTTTTTAGTGTATATTTTAAAAACGGAATAAGAATCTGAAACTCTAACAACATCACATTAAAGTTCAATAAATTCTGAAACGAATGATACAAACTATATATGTAAGTTTTAAAATAAGCCGATTTAAAGCGTGATATAAAAAGTCACATAAAATCGTTACTCAAAATCGTTGCACTTTTAGACTTAGGATTTTATATATAGAGAGTAGATTTGTTTATTTACGAAAATGTCCCGTTTGCACAGATACAGATATTAAAATCCTACATTCCACTTTTGACTGCCTTTTCCTGACAGGGTCACAGCTTAAATAAGAAAAAAGCACAAAGGAGTTCTGCTTTACAACAGGCGTCCACATGCAAGGCTTGAAATTAACTGGAAGAATTTCTCTTTTTATTGGCTCCCATTGTCTTTAATCAGTGGCCTTCATATCCATTTCTTTTCTTCATCTCTTTCATTGAGTAAAAACCGCTTCTCTTAGTGCATAATGCATTATTTCTCCCATTGTCGTTCAGGTCACTGTATTCAGCTCCTCGAGCCTGTAACTATTGCTCAGTAAAATGGCTTACGTTTTTAGAATGCCATAAAGGCTTAAACAATTATTCATACTGGAGCTGCCTCTGTGTTATCTGCTCTTGAGCCTGTTTTGAACATATTGCACTGGATTTGTGCTCTCCTATCACACATACAAGGAGCCAAGCTGTAAAAAGCCATGCGGCCGCAGTCTTTAGGCCATGCAGGGTACGCAGGCCAGCATATCCCACAGTTCACTTGCTTTCATTTACAGCAATTATTGCTGCTTTCATTGTATTCCTGTGTGAGTTATAGAACACCTTGTGATATTTATTATTTTTTATTATGTTCTTTTCATTTGTTTTATTACTACACATTCAATTATGATTGTATTTATATGTTTCTGAGTATTATATTTTTGTCAGCTGTGTCAGGAGACATGCAAGGACAAATTTCATTGTATTAGGTACACATGACAATAAACTCAATTTGCCTTGACTTCATTATAATGGCTGGGAAAACACCAATAGCAAAAAAAAAAAATCAATGTAGTGTTCTGTGATGGCACTTTTTAAAAATGTTGATTGATTAATCCTTTCTGGTGGCCTTTGTCTTGTTTTGTACACCATGAGAGGAGTGTGACATTCTCGGTCTGACTATGACTAGCAGGCAAGCAGCCATACCACCTGCACTTCAGAACAGGTCATCCACCTGAAGCCAAGCATGTTCGGGCCCGGCCAGTACTTGGATGGGAGACCATCTAGGATAGGGGTGGCAAACTCCAGTCCTGGAGGGCCGCAATGGCTGCAGGTTTTCATTCTAACCCTTTTCCTAACCAGTGACCAGTTTTCACTGCTAATTAACTTAGATAGATAGATAGATAGATAGATAGATAGATAGATAGATAGATAGATAGATAGATAGATAGATAGATAGACAGATAGATAGATAGATACTTTATTAATCCCAATGCATCTTTTTACCTTCATTTTAATGGCCTTGTTTTTAAGAATTCAGTGCTCTGAATTAATTATTTTCTTCATTAAATGACAGCCAAACAGAAATCAAATATGAAACAAGTCAATAGTTGACCAGCTAAATTGGGGCTTCAAACTCCAACTAATTTCACTCCAACCAGTTTCTTAATGAGAAGCCAATTCTTGCTGTTAATTAAACTCGTTATTTAATTCTATGTCTTGTTGCTGCTCTCATTCTGACACAGCAGACATTTCCATAACTGTTGATTTTCTGTTTTTTCTAAGAATACCAAGGTCAACATGTGTTGGTGAGGTGAGAGATCAACCTTACTGAGACCTTCACCTTTCTTTATTTTCAGATATTGCGTAATGGGTACAGGTGAGCTGGCCATGTGGCACCTTGTTTTGTGTCTCATGATTGTTTGGCAGTTAATTAAAGAAAAAGAAACAACTAAGGGGCCTGAATCAAGTTAATTAAAATTAAGACAAAAGAATTTAATTAGCAGCAAAAACTAATGAAGAAGATGGTTAGAATGAAAACCTGCAGCCACTGCGGCCCTCCAGAATTGGAGTTTGCCACCCCGATCTAGGAAAAGCTTGGATTGCTGCTGCAAAAGGTGTTGGTGAGGCCAGCAGGGGCCACTTTCCCTGTGATCTGAATGTGGATCCCATTGCCATAGTGCAGTGACGGGAACACTGTGCTGTAAAAATGACACTGTCCTTCAGATGAGACATAAAAGCAAGGTCCAGACTCTCTGTGGTCTTTAAAAGATCCTTGGGCATCTTTCGATAAAAGTAGTGTGTATCCCGATGTACTGGCTAAATTACCCACCACAGCTTCATCCATTCCGGCCCCCTCATCATCCCCTGTCTCTAACTGGCTATCTCCCTCACACCTTCACCTCCTAACTGCTAATGTGTGTTGAGTGTACTGGCCCAAAATGGCTGCCATCGCATCATCCCGGTGGGTGCTACACATTGGTAATGGTTGGAGTGCCTCTCCCCCATCTATAAATGTAATTAGTTATTATAATTACTATAATTAATCCTCATTTTGTATCGCACCATTGGCAGCATTCATCATTTCCGGGGTTTTTATATTGGAAATAAGACTGCAAATTCAATAATTAGCCTTCTGAAACAGACTTATAATAAGCAAGTGTATCCTGTTATTGACTGGCATTCCTTACAGGGTTGGTTCCCGCCTTGTGTAAATATGTAACTACTATGACCCTGAACTGAATAAAGCCAGGGGCACATTACACGTCCTCTAGCCAGTGGGGGTGCCAGTTGTTGGTCGCATCACCTGATGATGTCAATTTGAACAGCTTCAAATCACAGAGGATGTCAAATTAGATGACTCCATGACGCGTTTTGCATTTCCAAAATATCATAAGTTTGCCCCCCTCTCTCTGACAGCCAATAGCATATGCTGCATGACCACACCAGTGCTGTGTGAAAAAATTCCAGGTTCCACAGGTTTAACAACTTTAAAAATAAAAATAAATTAACAAACAATGAAGACACACTAATATGCTTGTCGTGCGTTCTTGTATGGATGTTATCATCCAGTTGACGCTCGGAACCGGCCAACTCTATTTAATTTCAAAAGCAACAGGGGCGCAGTGGTGCTCAAACATAAAGAATGCTGGCAGTCACCTCCGGTGGTCCTTCCGAGTGTCAACTGAATGATAACATGCATACAAGACCGCAAGATCACTTCCCACCCTACCCAGAAGGTTACCCATGAGGGTTGATTTCACCCTACCGTGTTTTTAGTTGACCAATGAGAAACGTGTAACAAGTTTCATGAAAATCACTGCAGCTGTTCGGAAGTAATGCTGCAACATACATACATGCACACACACATATACATTGACTTTTATATATATATTGATTGCAATAATTTTTAATTTTACATGTTTTTAATGTAATTGAATTCCATATTACTGAATAGTATAACACCGAAAATGAACCAGATCCACTTCTCCAGTGCTCATTCATCACCAGTCACACACGCACAAGGATCACATTTCACTTGAGTTGTTGAAAGTTCTTTGCAGACAAAGTCATTGCAAGAAGAACATCTCATCATTGTCATACCTACATAAGTACCCGCATGGTTTACCAAATGTACCATATGGAACTTGCAACTGTACATCCACTCATAAAACCAGCTGGGGGAACACTGGAGGGAAACCATTGCGACACTGTACTTGTAAGATTCAAGATTCTTTATTTGTCACATACATAGTTATACAGGATACCACTCAGTGAAATGCATCCTGATCTCAGCAGCGTAGCGAAGTGGGGGCGGCTGGGGCGGCCCGCCCCGGGCGGCACATTTAGGGGGCGGCAAAATTTCACAATAAATAATAATAATATCTTGTAAAAATTTGAACCTAAATAAGGGGGCGGCGGAATTTTCCTCCGCCCCGGGCGGCTGACACCCACGCTACGCTACTGCCTGATCTGCTTATCAAAACTGTGCAAAGTTAGAAGAATATCCGTTAGATTAATAAAAAGTCTTAGATTGAAAGATAACAGTAAAATAGGACATAAATAAATAAGTAAAACTAAGTGAAATAAAGTAGAATTAAGTGGTAAAGTGTAATAGTGTAGCGATGATTGTGCAAAACCAATGCTAGACAGGTACATAATGTTAAAGGACAGACTAATTTCCAAAACAAGGTAACAGGTAGACAGCATGGTACAATTACAGTCCAGTCTAAGTATGTGGAGGATCATGGATGAGATGGCATGTTCTGATTTAACAGTCTTATGGCTTGAGGGTAGAAGCTCCTTCTGAGTCTCTCTGTCCTGGCCGGGATGCTATAAAACCTTTTGCCTGATTTTAACAGATGAAATAGGCTATTGCTGGGATGAGAGGAGTCTTTGATAATCCTGAGAACTCTGGACCTACATCTTCTGGTGTAAATGTCCTGCATAGATAGTAGAGCTGACCTGCAGCAGCGTTCCACTGCACAGATCACTCTCTGTAGGACTTTATGGTCCTGAATACAGCAGTTTCCAAACCAGGATGCAATGTTCTGTGTCAGGATACTTTCCACAGCGCCAGAGTAGAATGTCTTTAGAATCCCCAAAGAGACCCCAAACTTCCTAAGCTGTCTGAGATGGTAGAGTCTCCGCTTTGCCCTTTTGGTCTGAACTTGGATGTGTTCAGACCATGTCAGGTCCTCAGAGATGTGAACCCCCAGGTATTTAAAACTGTTCACCCTGTCCACTGTAGTCCTGTTAATGATGACGGGCTTTTAGTCCCACTGCTGTCTCCTGCTGAAGTCCACCATCAGCTTCTTGGTTTTGTTGACGTTGAGCTAGAGGCAGTTTTCCTGACACCACAATGTCAGGTTTGCAAATTCATCCATGTTGGCCGTCTCATCGTTGTTTGCAATGAAGCCCGGTACCACTGTGTCATCTGCAAACTTCATGATAGTGTAGTGAATCAAGCTGAGGATAGATCAGGGGTGGGCAGATTCAGTCCTGGAGGGCCGCAGTGGCTGCAGGTTTTTGCTCCAACCCAATTGCTTAATAAGAAACCCTTATTGCTCAAGTAACACTTCAGCTTCACTTTAGTTGTCTCGCTCGTTAAGATTTTGAACTCTTATTGCTTATTTTAGTCTTAAACAGCTTCATTCTTGGTTTTTAATTGTTCCTAATGAGCAATAACAAGCAAATGACAAAAGAAACCAGCATTTCTCCATTTAGCTTGTTACCATTTACACCTGTGTGTATTTATCACGCACTATTTGGTTTAATTAAATACTTGGAAGGAAAGTGAAGAGAAAAAAGTGAAGCACTGAAAATTACTCATCTGTTTTAGACTTCAAATCATTTGGATGATATCCTTAGAAAGGAAAATAAATCTAGGATATGAGAATGACCTGACATGGCAGAGTTAAAGCACTAGCAAGCCATGCAATTAAATAATTGACAAGGATTGGTTTTTAATTAAGCAACTGGGTTGGAACAAAAACCTGCAACCACTGCGGCCCTCCAGGACTGAATTTGCCCACCCCTGGGATAGATAGTGGATGCTGCTGGTAGGTTCAAGTAAAAGGACGTTGGACAAAAGTAACTGAGATTGGTGTACAAAATACACCAGCTCAGGTAGTTAAGGGTTAATGGAGGCTTATACTGTAAAGCATTGCATTTCGGTTGTAATTCACAGAACAGCTGTTTTTAAATTAAGACTAGACACTCCTGGCCCCATCTTTCTTTCTAACTTTTCATAAAGCCATGCCATGTTTAATGTCATGGGGTGCAATTGTCCTGTGTTTCCTGGAAATGAACAGACCCCATTTGGGGGCACATCCATCTACATGGTTCTTCATTTCACTCACCATTGATTTTCTGTGGTATTGCTTGAGATGTCATGTTTGTCAGGCTCATTGTGTTGAGATAACAGAGTAGATTATTTGGAGCAGCTATGGGTGTAACACAGTCAGCAAGCCATCCACGCTTAAGCACCCAGAACTGACAGAATCAGAGGAACCCTAACCTTGCTGGGACTGGGAAGGAAAATCTATAAGGCTTTGGGTAAAAATGCCTGACTGCCTTCTGCACCACTACTACTCAGAGAATAAGTCTCTCTATCGATAAAAACAATCTGTCCCAATGTGTTGCACAAATTGATCTGGAGGCAGTACAATATTAAGGAGGAGGATAGTGGGTCATGAGACAAAGCCCCTGTACATCTGTAACAGGGAGTCTTCTATCAAGCAAAATAATAGACACAGAGATGAGTGTAGCAAATCCATTTATTTAGGAGTGTAGAGGCTTTTCAGCTTGGAAAAGAGCAGAGACACCCCTCTTGGGGCACACCTGCAGACTCTTCTTAGAATTTTCTTGTCATGTACATATACAATATTCACATTGACATTGTTGAAGGGGTCTGCATCATCAGCAACATCAAGCAGCCACTCAGGTCAGTCTTTGCTAGGCTTCTGCTTGTCCATCATATTTGTTCAGGCACTAAGTGTTTCTTCTTTCTGTTCTCCTTTTTTGACATTTAATTTCTACTGGTTGTAAATAGTCCCAATTGCTGTTTGTAAGTAGCCATATATGAATCAATACAGGCCATTTATGTGTTTGCTATCCTTGCTTCATGAAAAATCCTGTCCCTGGCAGAGTGTGGGCTTTCTGAGATTAATCACAGGTGTGACCAAAAATGGTCTAAGGAAGGACAACAGGTTAAAAAAGCAAAAGCGTCATAGGGGGTGTGAAGGCTAGCTCATCTGGTCTGATCTCACAGAGGATCTACTGTCACGCAAATTGCTGAAAACAAAATGCTGGCTGTGAGAACACAGAGTGCATCACAGGTTCCTGTGTATGGGCCTGTGTAGCTGCAGATCAGTGAGAGTGCATTGTCACATTATATATACCTGTACATAAGTGCATAGATTTTTTGGCATTTCCAGTTACACAGTAATGTTAAATTTCTGTTGTTATTCATTTCACATGCAGAGAGACATTGGGTGCTGTACAGCCTGCTTCAAAGTCCTGCTGGACTGATATCAGTGTCGTCAGGCACATTTACTGTTTATCTTGTACTGAGAACTGAAAATGAATTCTCCTGTGGCTCTTCTTTAAAAACTCACTTAACAGCAGTTCTTCTCACCTTCTTTTAACTCAGAGCGGTGGCACACCATTTAGTTTATCTGTCTATCTGTTATCTTAACACACTTACTGTATCTAGAGCAGGGTCATGGGGCAACTGGAGCCTATCTCAGCTATCATTGGGCACAAGACAGGAACAACTATTGGACATGGCGGCAGTCACACTGTTTAGTTTGAATACATATTGTACAGTTCATCTTTCTGTGAATATAGCAGCCATTTCTTCCACCCTCATATGACCAGTGTTTTTGTACCTGAGAGTGACACACACCGCATACAGCCGGCGGCAGTTCATCGTTCACTTTTACCACTGGCCCGGTGATGTCTGTGAATTCCAAAGTATAATCTGGTTTTATAGGAAGGTGTTTCCTTTGCCACAGTTTATGTTTTATTTTTAACATGTGTCGATTGTTCTCCAGATACACATTTCTACATTTAACAGGGGTCTTTCTAGGAGATTTTTCAGCTATAGAATTTTATTCAGCTTAACCACAGGGTTGCTGTCGGTGAGACACCAGGTTACCAAGTGCACTGTCACTCTTTGCTGTTTAAATCTCCGCCACTACTCTGAGCTCCGCCTTCAGGAAGAATTGGATTGGTTTAGAAATTAAGTGAACTGTCTAGTTGTTCCCACCCACTTTTAAACACAATTCACTTATGGTTGTCTCTAAACGTATGTATTATATGCCTGGTTCTTCAAGAGGGGGGTCAGGGTGAACACACATTAAAGAGAACCTAAACATAGCAAAGGGTCTACTAGACTGATTCCAAATGGTAAATGTTTCCATGATGCACTTGACATTATGATGCAGTGCATTGGACACTGATGTTGCATTTGAATTATTATTCACAGAAAAAAAATATACAGAAAAAACTTTTTGACCATTTGTCTCTCTAATGCACTGTGGGAACACAGTGTCGACATGAGTTTTAAAAACCAAGAAAGGCAATAGGACAGTAAACTTGCCAAATTTTAAGCAATTGCTTTGTACATTAGCTTAATGCATGCTCCGTGGCTCTCCTACATCTGTTTTTTCTAGGGCACAGATAACTAGCTTACTTAGGGCACATTGAAGAGGATTTGTGCCAGCAGTTTTGGGCACTGAAAGTTTCTTGTAGAATTATCATCTATCAAAGAGTGTTTTGCTATTGCGTATTTTCTATCCATGTTTGCTCTGTAATGCAATTTTAATAATGCTCAATATGCTCAATGCTTCATCCGATGGAAACAAATGTATTGATTGCATTGTGATACGATGGGTCCTGCCTTGAGCCCATTGCTGCCAAATAGGCTTCTGCTTCCTGTGACTTTAATAAGAAAAAAATAAAATAAAAAGCAAATGGATGTTTGAGTTTTATACTTTTAGCATATACGGGACTTGACTGAGATGTACTTGTTATCAAAAATCTGCATGCTCTTACTGATTTTTCAGATTTTTCTGATGCTGAGACAAGAATAAGAAAAGGCATGTGAGGCTATCATGATATTTAATAAGAACTTGTTAAAATAGCGTTTAGTTGAAAAAAAATGGATGATTTTATGGAAATAATATATAAACGTAAAACAAAAAAAATTATAGATATGTGGACACTCTTTCTAATGGTTTTTGTATCAGTGTTCAGAGTTCATCACATTCCAAATCATGTACAAAATTAATCAGAAGCTGAACTCTTCTACAACAAAGAGTGGGATAAAACTATGTAAAGCCAAAGCATCCAGGTTACCAGCCTCCAAGCGTAAATTTGGCCTTCTGTTTCCCTTTTGTATTCTCCACTGTATTCCCACTCCTGGAATATCAGTTAGTTCTTGTCTGCCATGATCATTCAAGTTTATCCAGCCACCTTTTCTGCCCCAGAGCCATCAGACTTGCTCCTATTCTGCTTTTCTGTTAGTAATGTGCACAGTGCCCCAGACGTAGCTAAGGCCAATGGATCACTCCATCGCACTAACGTGTTGTCTGACTGGTAAAGAGTCTCTTATCCTGCCCCCAACTGTACAACTGGGCAGTCAGTCATAGTGCACATTCTGTTATAGAAAACAACATATTGGCTAAATAAAGAGCCTATAAAAAGTATTCACCTCCTCAAAAGTTTCCACATTTTATTATTCAATGTTTTTTATTGGTCTTTTTTTGACACTGAACAATAAAAACCTCCTTACTGTCAAAGTGAAAACAGATCTCTGCAAAGTGGTCTAGATTAATTACAAAAAGAAAACATAAAATCCGTGTCACACAAGTATTCACACCAATTCATACGTCACACCTAAATCATCACTGGTGCAGCCAGCTGGCTTTAGAAGTCCTATAATTAATTCAATGGAGATCCCCATCTGTAGTTTCAAATGGTTGTAGTCTAAATTCAACTTATCTGGAAACTTCAACATGTGGCGAGTCAGTATGGTGGCCTTGCCTACACAATGGAGACAAAAGAACAGTCCGACCCATCTCCATGAAAGAGTGATATGAAAAGGACAAGACAAGGGATGGAGACAAGAAACTGTCCAAGTCACAGAATATCCCTTGGAGTCCAGTTAAATAAATCAATAAGAAATGGAAAGAGTATGGCACAGCTGGAAATCTGCCTACAGCAGAACAAAAACTGATTGATCGTGCAAAAAGACGATGAGTGAGGGCGGCCACCCGCAGACCATTGGGAACTCTGAAGGAATTACAGGCTGCAGGGAATGTGATTGGAGAGACTGTGCAGACAACAACTGCTGTCCGAGTGCTTCAGCAGCTACAGCTTTATGACAGAGTGGCAAAGAGAGAGCTACTGTGCCAGAAGACACATGGATCTCTCTGATGTCGGCTGGAAGAAGGTTTAGTGGTTTGATGAGACCAAAATTAAGCGTTTTAACCATCAGACTAAAAGCAATTTTTGGCATATTCCTAACACCCCAATATTATCAAAAACACACCATTCCCACCGTAAAGCAAGGTGGTGGCAGCATCATGCTGTGGAGATGCCTCTCTGCAGAAAGCTTGTAAGGGTAAAAGGAATGCAATCAAATACAAATGAAATCGTAATGGAAAAACTGGCACAGTCTGCAAGAAACCTGCACTTTGGGAGAACTTTTGTTTTCTATCGAGTGTCACACATGTATGCATGGGAGGCAGCTAGAAGGACCAAAAGAAGATAATTCCATGCCAGGCCAGGGGGTGGTGGGGTGCAGTAAACCTTTCTCTGTTATCTCTGCAGACCAGACATTTCGAAATTCTGCCTGATTGCAACGATGTCACTTCCATTTCCGGCCCTATGATGTCACTTTCCGGTTCCAGGCTCATGACGTCACTTCCGGTCATGGCCACAAGGACATCACTTCTGTTCCAGCTACAAAAACGTCACTTCCGGTTCTGGGCTCAACAACTCACTTCTGGTGCCAGCCCCCCGATGATGTCACTTCCGCCAGCCTGCTTTAAAAGCAAGACAATCTCCACTCGTATTCAGTTCTGTTTAGGACTCAACTCTGTACACATCTGTGCAACCTATTTTGCCTTTTGCCACCAGGATTCAAGTACAGTAAAACCTTGGATTGCAAGTAACTTGGTCTGCAAGTGTTTTGCAAGACAAGCAAATATTTTTAATAAATTTTAACTTGATAAACAAGCGAGGTTTTGCAATACAACTAGTACATATATGCTTTGTCTGCCAAGCGTCACGTGATCACAACTGAGCTGATGCAGATAATTTGGAATCCGTTATATCATTACAGAAGGACTTGGATAGCATACAGGCTTGGGCAGATTTGTGGCAGATGAAATTTAATGTCAGTAAATAAAGTATTAATCATAAGAAGTAAAAATGTTAGGTTTGAATACACAATGGGCGATTGGAAAATCGAGAGTACGCCTTATGAGAAGGATTTAGGAGTCATAGTGGACTCTAAGCTATTGACTTCCCGACAGTGTTCAGAAGCCATTAAGAAGGCTAACAGAATGTTAGGTTATATATATAGCACTCTGACATGTGGAGTACAAGTCCAAGGAGGTTCTGCTCAAGCTTTATAATGCACTGGTGAGGCCTCATCTGGAGTCCTGTGTGCAGTTTTGGTCTCCAGGCTACAAAAAGGAAATAGCAGGACTAGAAAAGGTCCAGAGAAGAGCGACTAGGCTGATTCCAGGGCTACAGGGGTTGAATTATGAGGAAAGATTAAAAGAGCTGAGCCTAAACAGTTTAAGCAAAAGAAGATTAAGAGGTAACATGACTGAAGTGTTTAAAATTATGAAGGGAATTAGTACAATGGATCGAGACTGTGACTTTAAAATGAGTTCATCAAGAACACGGGGACACAGTTGGAAACTTGTTAAGGGTAAATTTTGCACAAACATTAGGAAGTTTTTCTTTACACAAAGAACGATAGACACTTGGAATAAGCTACCAAATAGTGTAGTAGACAGTAGGACTTTAGGGACTTTCAAAACTCGACTTGATGTTTTTTGGAAGAAATAAATGGATAGGACTGGCGAGCTTTGTTGGGCTGAATGGCCTGTTCTCATCTAGAGTGCTCTAATGATGGTTCTTCTCTCTCTCTTGCTGCGGGATTGTGGGTAATCATCTCCCATACTCAGTCTCAGTCAGCGTGCCTCACTCGTATAGTCAACATCCATACGAGCGTATACTGTCTGCAATAGCATTGTACCACGTGTGTGTGGGCATAAAGCATTTTTTAATTTTGTGTCCAAGTGTAGTGACTGTTCTGTAGTAATTGTACTGCAACAAAAATTTTTGTAGAAAAGCACCACCCGAATAAGGCTGTAGCAGTGCAAGCAATGAATCTGTTTAACAACAATGCAATGTCACATTTCCACGAAATCCTCACAAGGAGGCAAATGCAACTGTCATTAGATAGGTTCCTTGTTAAAGTCGCAAAAAAGAAAAAGATTCCAGTGAGCCAACAGATAGCAGCGATTCCGTTAGTTAGAGTGAAAGTCGTCCTACATAATAACCTTCCTCCTCCTCTCCTCTCTGTCATCTCCCTCATACCAGCCACAAATCTTTTCAAAGGTAAAGTGCAGGTTAATTTTGTTTTATGTATTTTTACTTTATATTTTGTATTAATCATTTTTATAAGAATATTTTTGGGTTGTGGAAGGAATCATCTGAGTTTCCATTATTTCTTATGGGAAAATTCGCTTTGATATACAAGTGTTTTGGATTACAAGCACATTTCCGGAATGAATTACGGTCGCAAACCAAGGCACCACTGTATACAGGTGGCTGGCCCAAACCATTTTTCGTTTGTCAAGATTATTTATTTTCACACAAGACAATGACCCCAAGCAAAAAGCCAAACCTACAAAGGAATGGCTTCAAAACAACAATGTTGGTGTCTTTTTATTGTCCTGAGAGTCCAGGTCTCAATCCAGTGGCTCATTCGAGATTGTCATGCATCCAGACAGAGCTTGAGCAGCTTTGCAAAGAAGAATGGGGAAAAATGTCAACATCCAGATGTGCAAAGACGTGATAGAAAGAGACCTGTGCACACAGACTGTCAAGGCTGTCAGGGTACATCTACTAAGTGCTGACTTGAAGGGGCTGAAAACTTACGGAGTCAATTATTTAGTGTTTTATATCTGTAATACATTCAGACCACTTTGTAGAGATCTTTAAATCCACTGTGATTCAATGTTGTATCATTTATTGATTTAAAATATTTTTATAAGCGCTTTAAATAAGTGAAATAATGTACTGGTCACCTTTGGAGAAAGTAGTGTAATCTTTTGAGCATGATGCTCACTATTTGAAGGCCTTTTTTGTGTTTTGGTAAGCCATGCTGAGGATGCCCTCTTTTCTTCACAGGGGTCTACGCCTGAGTAAAAGTCACTTTGCTTTTCTCACTTACAGATTCTCCATGGAAGGTGTACTTACCCAAAGTGGAGCCTGACAAGGCCGGAGCCACAGTGCGGGGTCTCACACCAGCCCGTACCTACCAGTTTCGGGTGTCCGCTGTGAACCAGGTTGGACGTGGCCAGTACAGTTCAGAAACGAACAGGTGCGTCTGTGTGATTTACCTTATAAAAGCTGGTGTGTGTCAAGCACCGCAGCTAAACTGAACCTGTGTTTTTGTGGAGATTCATGGGTAAGAATGTGCTATTTATTGTTATTTACCTTGGGGAATTGAGGTTTAATGTTAGTTTGTTTTGGATCAGGAAAGAATTTAGGTGCCGATTACTTCCAGAAATGTATCTTCATTTTTAGAACAAACCTTTCTTGTAGCTTTATCAGGTTTGTAATTTCACCTGCTCTGATATTTGTTTGTGTTCTTCTGAACCTCCTGACCTCCTTTATTGAACTTGGCACAAAGAGCACAAGCTGTGTACAACATTTTCTGTCTCATGAACTGAACTTTTATCTTCAGGGCTGTCGGTTCACCCAACACCAAAGTCTGAACTGTAGCAGGTTACCTTTAAAATCCACACTGAGAGCTTAGTGTACGAGTGAACAGAGAAAAGTATAACAAAACCACTGGTGCCACACTAGCCCTAGGTGTGACAGGCCTTGAAATTGAAACCCCAAATTCCAGGTAGAGATGCTTTCCTTGATACAGACCTGCCAAAGCACTCTTCCTCCTAGGTTTCCCATTCTCTTTCTCTCTCATACTTGGACACTCATCCATTTTCTATTCACTGAAGTGTCCATCTCCTCACTCTAAGCTGAATATCTCCCTGGCAGGTGAATGCCTTTCATTAGGGTTACTTCAACTCCTTCTTCTGAAATCACATCTGAGATTGGGGCAGATTTATAAGGTCTCATGTCTACCAAGCCAAAGCGCACTCTGGTATCCATAGGAACAACTGCACCATGGGCCTTTTTCTTCTGTAGAAGGACCAGGTATGTAAGCTTGTTTAAAAAGGCATACTATTCACTGAACCTTACAATGAGTCCATTGCCTCATTCCAGGCTAAATAAGTCCCTGACAAGTGAATGCCTTTACACTCCTGTCTAGAATTACTCCAAGTCCTTGTTCTGAAATCACTTCTGAGCTTGAGGCTGATTTATAAAGCTTCGGGCCCGCCAAGCCAAAGTGCCCTCTGGTAGCCATTGAAACAACTGTGCCCTGGGCCTTTCTCTTCCGTAGAAGGACCAGGTATACAATAATAACAACAACATTTATTTCTATAGCACATTTTCATACAAATGATATAGCTCATCCTCCCACAGTCCAAAGACATGCAGGTTAGGTGGATTGGCGATTCTAAATTGGCCCTAGTGTGTGCTTGGTGTGTGCTTGGTGTTTGTGTGTGTCCTGCGGTGGGTTGGCACCCTGCCCAGGATTGGTTCCTGCCTTGTGCCCTGTGTTGGCTGGGATTGGCTCCAGCAGACCCCCGTGGCCCTGTGTTCGGATTCTGCGGGTTGGAAAATGGATGGATGGATGATATAGCTCAAAGTGCTTTACAAGATGAAGAAAGAAAAAATATAAAAATAAAATAAGGAAATACTAATTAACAAAGAATAAAATAAGGTCCAATGGCCAGGGAAGGCAGAAAAAAAACAAGAAAAAACTGCAGATGGCTGAAGAAGAAAAACAAAATCTGCAGGGGTTCCAAGGCCACAAGACCACCCAGCCCCAACTGAGCATTCTACCTAACATCAATGATCTCAATCAGTCCTCATGGTTTACAGGCTTCATGTGTAAGAATTAGATGATGATGATCATGTGGACCTCTGGCCTTCAATCCATCAATGTAGGGACTGGACGTTGCCTTGATCAGGTGGTGGTGGCACAGATCTTCACCACAGAAAACCAGAAAAAGAACAGCAGAGAAAGTAGGGGTTAGGACAGATTTCAGACCCATGAAAAAAAAAGATCATTAAAAAAAAAGATAATTAAATGCATATACACACATACAAGGTATCTTAGGGTGTACTCACACTGGCAAATTGTTCCGTGCCCGAACACATTTTTCTGCATGTAACCCCGCAGAGTCTAGCTTGTTTGGCTAGTGTGATTGCTCCATGCTTCACTTGGAAGAGGTGGGCCAGAGCACAGTTCAGTAGCATTTGGGAACAGTGTGATCACTAAACGTGCCTAAGCACAGAAAACAGACATGACGTCAATGATGTGACAAGTCAGATACCATTTGAGTACCAGTACCATTTGAGTTAAAAACAGGTTTTTATTCTCACTATACACATGAACGTGAATTATAATTGACAAGAAAAGCTGCAAATTCCTCCCTTAACATCATTTGTCTCCTTAAAAATCTTCTTGTACGTGCAGCACGATTAACAGCAAACGACTGTGCTGTACACTCAATAAATCTGTAAGAGAGCAAAGTGTTATCCTGCCCTAAACAATTCCAAAAAAAACACAAAATAAAGAAAATCATTTTGACACGCATGCTGTCACTCCATGTTTAGGCTTTACCCGCAGTTGCTTGGTCATGATGAAAGCGTGCCAGGGCCCAGAATGTTAAAGCGCATTGTGAGTGCAGGCCAGTATAGTAGGGTTGGGGGACAATCTCACTTGGGCACAGCACAGAACAAGCATGTCTAGTGTGAGTGCACTCTTAAAAAGACCTCGCAGTGCAGTGTCCTGGCAGCCTAGATGAGTAGCTAGGCCTCCTGATGGTCCTGTAGGGCCTTTCTCTCACTCGCTACCTTTTACTAATGCCCCATACTTTTGTTTTCCTACAGTTCAGCACACAGACTTGTATGGCATACTATTCGTGCTAAAACTGAATGCAATCCAAAGTCTTAACTACATTGCCGTGCAATGCATATGCATGTGGTGCATTTAATTTTGGCACAGTTCTGTCGTGCCATGATTTAAAAAACCTATCCACTAAATGATCGATTGCTTTTAACTACGGCACACAATTTTTGTGTCGGTTTAAATTGCAATACAAGAGTATACAACATTTTAATTCATGTCCATAAATCGCTTGTCATAACTGTAAATGTATTGCATTTTGCTTAGCGGCTCCTCAGAATGCATTACATTTCAATTCAAAACCTTGCATTATTCATGCTAAAACTAAATGTAATCAAATGACCAATGAGTGTTATTGGGACAAGGGGCGTCAACAGTTGAGCTAAGAGGTGTTCCAATCATAAGTGTGTTCACGTGGCACTAAAGCTGGCAAACAAGAAGGTGATAAGTCAGGGGATCTGCCGTCTCACTGAACAGGTGGAAGCTGGCGATGTAAAGGATGATTTCATTCTCTTCCATGTCATGCTGAAAAGGGCCAGTGTAATACAAGCAGCAACAGATAAAGAATTTTCAGAGGCATTCAAGAGCTAATGTTCTAATGAGCTGTACAATACGATAATGTAGATTATCATCCAGGGTCGATATACCAATATTTCTTGGAATATGCAGAGTACCAGCTATTGCTAAACTTCGTGATGTATTGATCAGGACTATCAGAAGAAGAATGGAACAACATGACATAAGGTAACTATAACACATTTAGACAACTTTACATAAGAGTAAGCTTTTTCAGTGAGACCTAAAACATACAGTACTTCTCACTGTTTCGGTGAATCACTCCTCATTCACGAGACTTATGCTTGCCACCAAAACTAAGAAATGTTTTCTGTGTGGACTGCCTCTTACTCCAATGTTTGACGACCCTTGTGCCACCTTTTGCCGTTGATTGGTTGTTTGATTACATTCCATTTTGGCATGATTAATGCGTTGTCTTGAATTGGAATGAAATATCTTCGGAACAGCCGCTCAGCAAAATGTAATATGTCTGCTCTGCATTTACTTATAACACGTGATTTGTGGACATGAATTAGAGCGCAACCTGCTTTTGTATTGCATTTTCAACTGACACACAAAATGCTTTTCACTGCAGCATGTGATTGATAAATTGGTTGATCGGCCTACTTGAGCACAATATAAAGAAAAATATAAATCCACATGAGCACTGTAAGAGAGGCGCTATATTGCGCCTGACCTGACACAGATTCTCACAGAGGCACGTATAAAAATAATCTTTCATTTTTCTTCAGCTGGAGGGCACGTCTTCCCCTTAAACCCTCCAGCCACACCACAGTCCCAAGCACAGTACACTAAGAAATCACCACCACAAAACACTCTTTCTTCTTCCACCACCACTCCTCACCAAGCTTTGTCCTCCTCCTCCCGACTTTGGCTGTTGAGTGGTGATTGCTGGCTCCTTTTATGGTCCACCTGGAAGGGCTCCAGGTGCTTGATCACCTGGTTCCAGTTGCACTCCCAGGTGGGGCCGAAGATTAGTCCAGCTGGGCTCAGGGACCCATGCCGCACCCCCTGGTGGCCACCCCAGATCCCAACAGGGCTGTGGAGAACTCCATCTCCCATGAAGCCCTGCGAAAGACTGAGGCACTGCGCCAAACCAGGGGGGCGGCCATCCAGCATCCAGTGGGAGGTACTGCACCGTCCAGGGCTGCTCCCCCTAAATACCCTTCAAAGGGACGTCCCGGCCAGGCATGGGACCCAGCCATCTGCCACAGCACATAATAGATAGTATCCTTGGAAAGAAGCACTGTTCAAAAAAGTACCATCACTGAGAACGGAGTTAAGTGGAAGGACATACACTATCAGAAACAATAGGTCCCTGGGTAGGCCTAAAATACAGTGGTGTGAAAAACTATTTGCCCCCTTCCTGATTTCTTATTCTTTTGCATGTTTGTCACACAAAATGTTTCTGATCATCAAACACATTTAACCATTAGTCAAATATAACACAAGTAAACACAAAATGCAGTTTGTAAATGGTGGTTTTTATTATTTAGGGAGAAAAAAAAATCCAAACCTACATGGCCCTGTGTGAAAAAGTAATTGCCCCCTGAACCTAATAACTGGTTGGGCCACCCTTAGCAGCAATAACTGCAATCAAGCGTTTGCGATAACTTGCAATGAGTCTTTTACAGCGCTCTGGAGGAATTTTGGCCCACTCATCTTTGCAAAATTGTTGTAATTCAGCTTTATTTGAGGGTTTTCTAGCATGAACCGCCTTTTTAAGGTCATGCCATAGCATCTCAATTGGATTCAGGTCAGGACTTTGACTAGGCCACTCCAAAGTCTTCATTTTGTTTTTCTTCAGCCATTCAGAGGTGGATTTGCTGGTGTGTTTTGGGTCATTGTCCTGTTGCAGCACCCAAGATCGCTTCAGCTTGAGTTGACGAACAGATGGCCGGACATTCTCCTTCAGGATTTTTTGGTAGACAGTAGAATTCATGGTTCCATCTATCACAGCAAGCCTTCCAGGTCCTGAAGCAGCAAAACAACCCCAGACCATCACACTACCACCACCATATTTTACTGTTGGTATGATGTTCTTTTTCTGAAATGCTGTGTTCCTTTTACGCCAGATGTAACGGGACATTTGCCTTCCAAAAAGTTCAACTTTTGACTCATCAGTCCACAAGGTATTTTCCCAAAAGTCTTGGCAATCATTGAGATGTTTCTTAGCAAAATTGAGACGAGCCCTAATGTTCTTTTTGCTTAACAGTGGTTTGCGTCTTGGAAATCTGCCATGCAGGCCGTTTTTGCCCAGTCTCTTTCTTATGGTGGAGTCATGAATACTGACCTTAATTGAGGCAAGTGAGGCCTGCAGTTCTTTAGACGTTGTCCTGGGGTCTTTTGTGACCTCTCGGATGAGTCGTCTCTGCGCTCTTGTGGCCGGCCACTCCTGGGAAGGTTCACCACTGTTCCGTGTTTTTGCCATTTGTGGATAATGGCTCTCACTGTGGTTCGCTGGAGTCCCAAAGCTTTAGAAATGGCTTTATAACCTTTACCAGACTGATAGATCTCAATTACTTCTGTTCTCATTTGTTCCTGAATTTCTTTGGATCTTAGCATGATGTCTAGCTTTTGAGGTGCTTTTGGTCTACTTCTCTGTGTCAGGCAGCTCCGATTTAAGTGATTTCTTGATTGAAACAGGTGTGGCAGTAATCAGGCCTGGGGGTGGCTACGGAAATTGAACTCAGGTGTGATACACCACAGTTAGGTTATTTTTTAACGAGGGGGCAATTACTTTTTCACACAGGGCCATGTAGGTTTGGATTTTTTTTCTCCCTAAATAATAAACACCATCATTTAAAAACTGCATTTTGTGTTTACTTGTGTTATATTTGACTAATGGTTAAATGTGTTTGATGATCAGAAACATTTTGTGTGACAAACATGCAAAAGAATAAAAAATCAGGAAGGGGGGCAAATAGTTTTTCACACCACTGTAAGCAACTATAGCCCAATTGAGAGGCAAAATGGTGTAAAGACTTACCCCATAAACCTGTAAGAGTGAAGTCCCCCACTCAGTTCAATTTTGACACATGCTACATGTCCATACAGCAGGGCCTATGGATTGGAGACCCATGAAGCAACCTACCTTCTCAAGGTATGGGTCAGATGTTTAGTATTGAATAACTAAAGGGAAGCTACTAAGAGAAAGCATAAAATAAACCATCATCCCAAGCTGTCCAATATAAAATAGATGGTGAAAGACAGAGATAAACACAAGAGAAACTAATGTGTTGGTTCACAGTGTAATCACCTGACCTCCAGGCAGGTGGCTAGCTGAGGTATGAACCCAGAGAGGTAATGTCCCTGCTCCTGAAGTTAGAACATCCTAATCCTAACCCTAACCAAGAGGCAAACCCAAAACATACTACAGGAAATACAGTGTACCTTCCAGCTGGCCTGAGAACACCTTGGTATTGCCCAAGAGCTGCAGATAGGGGTAAGGTGGTGGGCAAACCACACCAGGACAAACTGATGGAAAGTGCTGTGAAGCTTTTAACTCTCTGCACTCTCACAAAACACTCTACAGATCTTTAAAGGTTTTAGAAAACACAATACTAAAAACTAGTTAAGTCACAAAGGAGGCTGCAACCCTGTTAACTTCAAAAAAAGCTCAGCTAAATAGACCCTGTAATTTTAAACGCTGCCTTTATGCCATTTATTTCACTTAAACTGCTGCCCAGCTCCCGAGAGAGAGTGTCGTCTTCGTATCTCATGATATAAATCACAGGGCGACCTTACACACAATCTCCTAACCTCTTTGTCTAATCTGCCGCTGGTAATCTTTTTCTTTCCAGTCCTAAAGAGCTTCTCTCATTTTATTTATCTTCCCTCTTCTGTTTGAAATTAACCTGAACGTATGGCATTTCCCTGCAAAATCTGGAGACAAAATAAAATAGGACTTGTACATTTAATCCTAACAGCGGCATGCGTTATGGAGTCAGACTAAATTGTCATACGCTTTCATGTGACACATTAGAATTAAGTGCCCTTTTTTATCCCTACTGGGTTCTTTTCTAAGGTGGCTGTATTTGGAATATGGCACTAAAATATATGTGTCCATCTCGGCACTACAGGGGCTGTGATCAGTGGCTGTGGGTTATAGCAGCCCCTAATTTCTTAATGAGAGGTTGATCCTTTATTTTTATGATCCTTCTTGTAAATTCTTGACAGCTAAGGATGTTAACTGGAAGCCTTAAGACGGCCAGCTCAGTTTCTTTCACTGAGTCGCCTTTTGTGTGAATTGTTTCAATTGCCTGGACTCCATTTGAAGAAATATGGAAACAGCTGCCTGTAAAACGCCTTGAACATCAGGTTCTCAAAAAAGCAAAAAACGCAGCCAATGTGGCCCCCAATGGCTGAGATGTAGGAGTTATGGCATGGTCAACAGTGCAGTACTGACATGGAGTGACCCACTTAGTGTCTTGTGGTAGAAATATTGTGTGAGGAGAAACTGTGGTTTATGCTTAAGATTTGCACAGTAAGTTGTTTCGGTTAAAAGTGTCAGCTAAATAAATAATTATTGTGAACAGACCGAGGCTGCCAAAGAAAGGCTAGTATGCGACAGGAAAATAAATTTAAAAAGCTAGTGCCCTCTGCATTTTTATCAGAAAAAGGCTTTTCATAGCCAAAAGGTATGGTACTTCAGTGGGAACTTTGAAAATTCCAGGTCCAAAATGATGACCTCCACCATGGACCGCCCATTTTTATGGTATCCTGGGCAGAAGGGGCGGAGCATTCTCTGGGCATTGAGGGAGGGGCTAGGCACCATCCTCAGACAAAAGCACACCATCTCCACTGTGAGCCATGGTGGTGGCAGTATCATGATATGGACACGCTTCTAGACAGCAGGCCCTGGAAGGTTTGTGATCGTAAAAAGAATGCAGCAAAATGCTGGAGGAAAACCTGATGCCATTTGTAAGAAACGTGCACCTTGAGAAAAGATTGGTTTACCAGCAAGCTTTCAAGCCAAAGCAACATAGGAATGGCTTCAAAACAACAATGACATCCTGGAGTGGCCATGACAGAGTCCAGATCTCCAATTCAGAATTTGTGGCTGGACTTGAAAGAGGGCTGTTCATTCACGATGCCCGTGAAAGAGCGTGAGCAGTTTTGCAAAGAACAATGGGGAAAAATGGACGTGTCCAGATGTGCAAAGCTTATAGAAAGAGACCTGGGCACACAAACTGAAGACTATCATGGCTCCTAAAGGTGCATCTACTAAATATTGACTTGAAAGGGGTGAATATTTAGGTGATCAGTTAGTTTGTGCTTTAGAATTGTAAAATAATTTAGACCACTTTGCAGAGATCTGTTTTCATTTTGACATTAAAGAGTCTTTTTCTGTGGATCAATGTCAATAAAGCCAAATTAAATCCACTGTGATTATAATCAAATGAAAGAAACTTTCACTAGGGGTGAATGCTATTTATATCCACTGTTAACACATTGTTGGAGATCCAGCAGGAGAAACTTTGCAGACACAGCGCGAGTACGAAGACTCCATATACAACAGCCCCACAATGGACGCCAGATAAGGGAGACGGCGTCATTAACCACTGCAATGTCACATTGCACAGCTCTGAATCTGTGATCATGGCAATTTATTTGACATGTTTAATAGTGAACACCATTCCGTGAAGTTTTACAGCTACATTATAACTCATTTTGTGTTTTACGCTTGGCGCATGGAGAAGTAATAAAATTGCTCAGAGTCAAATGCGCAGGTATTGATGGGGACTGAACAAGCACCACCTAAGCCATTCGAAGCCCAAAACGCTGACTTTATTAGCATGTCTATGCAGTACTCATTACACAATCCATAAACCAGAATTCATTTTATTTGTGTCAGTCAGCGGGGAAATGATTTTGTTTTCTCATTTAATGCAATGGCATTATTGACGTAGGTAAAGCCCGCAGGCCAGATTTAAAAATAACATGGCAGCTTCTTAAGCTTTGAACATAATGATGTTAAAATGACACTGTCCTGTTAGAAAGGCAGCACACATTGTGCAGTGGTTAACAATTTTCCATGTGTTCCTTTCATTGCAGGTTAATGCTACCCGAGGAACCCCCAAGTGCTCCCCCAAAGAACATCGTCGCTAGTGGACGTACCAACCAGTCTATAATGGTGCAGTGGCAACCCCCACCAGAGCCGGAGCTCAACGGCGTGCTGAGAGGCTATGTTCTCAGGTAGGCCACAGTCGCTCTTCTCTGTGTCTGGCTAGAGGGATGTAAGCAGGGCACCCTGAATAAATCTATCTTTCTTTATGGTTTAATTAAGAAGATATGGGTGCAATCAAACAAGTGGTTTAATGATATGCAAAAAAAGGGAGATCCTTAATCACGAGGCCCAAAACTGCATGTAGAAACAGAAGACAACGATTTACTCTGGGTTTCTCTTCTAAGATATTAGATGATGTCTGATGATAGCCAAGACCTGTGGACTAAGAACATTGGGTCCAGGAATTTTTGGTAATTATACAGTACACAAGGGGGCTATCAAAATGAAAAGGTAAAAAAGGGCAACAACATCAGTGGCATGGCTGAGCAGTGGTCAGCACAGTGGCCTTACAGATCCAGCATTCAGTGTGGACTTTCAGATCCATGTAGTGCATACTGTGTGTAGGTTTGTCTTCAGGCTTTCCTTCCACATCTCAAAAATGAGTTTGTGATGTTAATGGACATCTCTAATGTGTATCAATGTGATGGCTCCATGTGGCCCTGATCTGGGTAAGTCATCTGGAAATAGAATGGTGGACAGTGGTCCCTCCTGATAACCTCTTGCCATTATTTATTTATTATTTAATTTTGCTTCAGGGATCAAATAAGGTCCATCTGTCTATCTATCTATGTATGATATAGTGTATATATTCATCAGTCCACTATTTATAAATGTATTTAATATCGACCTTCATACCTGCCTATCTGTTATTCAGTTCCTTTCAACACTATCTGTCTGCCTTATAATGCTTTTCATATACAATATATCTATATATAACGTAGTACATTTTATTTCTATTAATGTAAATATTATATAACAACTTTCACACTTATGTATCTCTTACAGCTCCATTCAAATCTTTTATAGTGCCTTTTGTATGTGTATACAGTATATAAAAATTATAGTGCTTTCTTATCCCTTTATTAATACATAGACAGTAACAGCACACTGCACAATAATGTGCAGTGAATACACTTGCCTTGAGCATTCCTAGTTTTCATCCTCTTTCTCTGTATGTTTAACATTCATTTGCTCAGAGGTTGATGCGTTTGCTGCTTCCTGAGCAGCTCTTCTTTTCTCCACCCTAGCAGCCCGCTTCTTCTCTTCTTTTGTCGGCATCTTTTTGCGTTAAAACTGATTAAGTCAGTATTTGTGTTGCAATTACTTAGTACATTTCTTTCATTTTTCACTTAAGCTGACACTTAAGGCAGATTGAAGACTTAAGTATGATTTAAGATATGAAGAGGTAGGGAAAGTAACAGAGAAGGTGGTAGGGATGAGAACGGCACCCATAAGCATGCTCCGCACAGCCACCCTGCTGGCCACTTCTGAGAGTTGATTCTACAATAAAATAAATTAAAAATAAAAAATGGAATAGCCTTGGAGGTCAATCATCACCCCGAAAGCAGATAGTAGACGTCACGTGGTATATGTGTACCAAATTTCAGGTCAATAGGTCAAACGGTTTGCAAGCTACAGGTGATTTAAAATCCTGGACAGCCACGGTAGCGTATTATATAAGAAGATGAAGTCCAAAGCAATGCATGAATGAGGCTAACTCAACCTTGCAGTCTGACGCAGGACACCTTGTTGACCAAGATAAAGGAGTCTGCTCTCCTGCCCTACTACTTGTCTTTTGTATGGAGGCTTGATCACTTCCATTAATTAATCAGCCATCGCTATTCAGGATCTTCATGCCTGAATAAGACTGGAGCAGATTACAAGACATGTAGCTAACTATGACAATGACCCAGTATGATCAGTAAGTGTGAAAACAATGGATTTCTGATAGAAAAACTGATTTTTACCTTGTAGTCCCCCAAGCTTTGCTTTGCCTTGAAGGCCTTTCTGTCTGATTGTTCTTTCTATATTTGTGTTTCCTTCAACCCAATCTCTTAACACTCCCCATGACAGCTCTTCTACCTTACAGGTGCTTTTATGGAGCAACATTTCTTCCCTGATTTGAATTCTGGTCCGCTTAATCTCTCTATGTGGTTGCATGTTCTTCACGTGTTTGTGTAAGTACTCTGGTTAGATACAAAAAGACAAGCACATTAAATTGATTGGTCATCCTAAACTGTCCTGGTATGAGTGAATGAAAGGATTGTTGAAAATAGTGTTGCAGGGTAAACTGGGGGGGAAAGATATCAAGAGGAAAGGCCAAAGGCAAGGCATGACATTTTACATTACCTGAAAGATAAATCAAACCAAAACAATGTAAAAAAAGAGCAGGGGACAGAATACAATGGAGGAATTCACAATCGAAAGAGTAGATAACTAACAAAGAAGAAGAAGAAGAAACGAGTAAGTAAGTGTGTTCTCCTACATTGTACCTAAGGTCAACCACCATGACCCTGTAATGGAATATGCAAATTCAAACAAGTTTAGAAAATGCATGCATGGCATAACATTCAGGTGCGTTCAGGGGCTATGCAGGCGCTGTGTTCAGTTGGTAGGTTCTAGAACCTTCTCAATCCATTTTAGGGTTGGGGAGGGGCAAAGACTATCTCACTAGGATAAGGCCAAAGGCTGAAATCAGGACTGGACAGAAGTCTAGTCTGTCACAAGGACTACTCTCACACACAAACACACATATACCCACTCACACACACGCACATCAGCACACATACCCCATATTCACACACAGTTACAATTTGCAATTGCCAATTAACATAACCTAAATTAAAAAAATAAAAATAAAACAGCATTTTGTTGAATGAATGCTTCCTTTTCTTGACAATGACTTGGCTTTATAATTTTCATAGAATGGAACTGGCAAAGTTATTCAGTTATAACAAATGTTAGAGAAAAATAGAAGTGAAAGGCAAACTTTATATTGCAGGGACCGACCATTATGGATATCAGGTGGATGTGGTGCTCTGATGGTAAACTGCAGTGTCAGTGAAAGAATGAATCATCATAATCTGCAGTGAGGTTAGTTTAGTGTAAGGGTAATACTAAGCAAATGTTAATTTACTCTGCCCATAATGGTTCCACCCCTCAGGGTACTTCACTCATATCTAGATAACCTTTTATTTTCCTTCCTTGCATTTTATGCTTTTACGGTTAGAAAGATAATTTCACTTACTTGTTACAACTGGTTTCTCTTTTATTTGTGCTCAAGCAGCTAAGAAGACTTCATAAAACCGAAACAACTTACTGATGCAGAGGTTTCCACACATGCCAAGCTGGACTTTCCAATATAGAATTGCCCACCCTCATACACACAAGCAGTTTATAACAGCAATTTTCTATCATTGTACTCAACCTTGGTAGTGTTTCATTAACTTGTACTGGGGATCTGTTTGCCTTCAGAAGCGGTGAAAAAGAGGAAATTATGGAAAATATACAACGTTCTATCACCACTGTCAAGAAAAAAAAATAAAACAGTAAACTAAATTGTAGTTAAGTCTAACAAACTGTGTCCTTGATATAAAACAGATGACTTTGCAGATTTGCCAATATTTTTAGATGGAAGATTCTAAAATTTGAAAACATTGTACAGTGCGAACTGTTCCAGATATCTCAACAAATATTATAGTATTTCAAGAAATTTCTTTAAAGAATGAGTGTGCCACATTTCAACATATTCGGTCCACGTGAGCCGAGTTGTTTCTTGCGATCATACAGATGGACGGACTGACTGACTGATAGACAGACAGGCAGACATGGCTATTGCAGTAGGTGCTTCTTGCATTATATGCAAGCACACCTAGAAATGGAAGGATGCAAGATTTTTTTTTAGCATGTAGAATGGAGTGACACATGTCAAATCACATCATTAAATGTTATATCTGAGCACAAAGAGCCATTGCCATTTTGTACTTGTAATCTTTAGGAATGGAAGTAAAATATTCAAATCTCTGAATTACTTGAATGCAAATGCAGATCAATCAATGACACAGGCTGCATACTGAAATATTTTTTGTACAGCTGTTGATTTTCCAGTGGCAAAAAGACGCTACCGCCAGCTGTCCTTTCCTGCGGCTTTCGTTGCCAGAAAGCTTCCTATTGCTAGCTGCTGGTCTAGACCGTAGCAATAAAAACAGACAAAGAGTCGATCCTCCGAGGTGCTGGCCTGCTTCTCCTAATTAAAAGCATTGGCTGTGGCAGGCTAAGAAGGGAGACAGCCTCTGGTGTTCTGGTTAATGGGAGTCGGCATCGGCCTGTGTGGCTCTGTGGCTTTAGGCAAGGTAAACAAACAGAATAGCAAGTGTCAGAGAATTTCAGATGAGCTCGATACGAGAACACAAGGAAACCTGCCTTGGGCCAGATGTAGTGGAGCTGACCTCCCTTGAGTTCCCATCGGTATTAAACACAAAATTGCTTACAGTGTGCCAGTCTCATGTAATTTGATCCATCTGTGCTGAGAGCTCAGAACCAGGCATTGAGATTTATCATCCAGGGAGGCACTTAGGAGACAGCTTTTCATTAACAGACTTGCTTTACTATTCAAATTCAGAAAAAAAGCCAAGTAATAATAATAATAATTAGGCCTGGAGCTTAGAAATAATTAATAATGTGGCTCTGAGCCAGAAACAAGAGTGCAATGGTGGTTGGTACTTCTGCCAGGAGCCTTATGATCCGACCATGGAGTTCTCTCTTCTTCTGTTTGCTAGTCATTAGGGTGAAAGGCTTGACACCCTTACTGAAGATTAGTAATTAGATTTCCACTGTAAATCATGATATTTATGGCTCACATTTGATTTCACGATGAAGCTGCTTTAATGAGAATTTCAGCAATGATATGGGTCTGTTTGTGTGTCTTTGTGTGTATCCCGTAATGGACCAATTTACTGTTCTGAGGACCTGCCTGGTCTCCACTATATATAAACAGAAATGTCCAGAAAAAGGCCAAACTCCCTGCCAGGACTGGCTCTAACATATTTAGATGAAGTTGTAAATGCTCAGAACTCCTTCACTCCCACCCATACTACTCACTTTTATGATTTAGTTTTTAATTCAGTTCATTTTTGTATAACACATTTCACAAGGTCTTTTGATTTACTGGCCTCTCTTTGTTCTTAGTCTCTCCTGTGATCATGAGTGTTGTGTAGTGACGAAAAGGACTAGATTGCAGGTTCTTGTTGCAGAAATGAGCTTCCTTCACAGGGTGTCTGGGCTCAGCCTTAGTGATACGCTGAAGAGCACAAACATTCAGGACAGAGCTCACTGTAGCTCCACATTGAAAGGAGTCAGTTGAGGTGGTTCTAGCTTCTGATTAGGATGCATCCTATACACCTCCCTGGGGAAGTGTTTAGGACTTGTCCAACACCCTGAAGAGATTATACTGTATCTCTCAGCTGGCATAGGAACACCTCAATATCCCTACAGAGGAGTTGGAGGAAGTGGTGGGGAAAGGGGACATCTGGGCATCTTTATTTGGACTGCTGCATCTGCAACTTGGGCCCAGATAAGCGTCAGGTGGTAGAAGGATGGATGGATGGATGGATGGATGGATGGATGGATGGATGGATGGATGGATGGATGGATGGATGGATTGGTCACTGATTTCATGTAGAGTGCTTTGGCAAATTAGCAGGTAGATAGAAATACAAACTTTACTAATTATGTAAGAAGTACACCTAAAGACACAGTTTTGTTTGAACAGACAGGAAACAAAGGGGTTAAAGATTAACAGAAATGGAGCCCAGCAATATCCATTCATTAATTAATTGATGGCATAACAGTCTCATAGATGTAGGATTATTGCTATTGTATCATTAGATAAAGTATTAGCTATTGTATGTAACATTTTGTTTTTAATCTAGTAGTAATACCAATGGATTGGTAACTGATCTATATATTCACATTCATGTATGCATTTTATCAGGACATTATATACATATTTGTTTTAATGAATTTCATAATTCTTGGGAAATGATGCCAATGAAAACTACCAATTTACTACATATGTAATTTTTTATATCTGACTTGGCATTTTAGAACTGAGTATATTTTATTTACAAAATGTGCAAAGTACAAATATATTATATTGTAGTGACCCTACCCATAACAGATTCAAAATGGAAGACACAGCAGGATAAAGAAGTGTTTGCAGAACAGTAAAAAAAAAAGGAATACACAAATGTAAAAACAAAACAAGCGACCTTGAACTATTTACAATTATCTAAGAACCTCTCATTGTGACCATGAGAGATGCTGTCAAAGAAAGCTCCAGTTCGACACACATAACCCACCTCCTGTCCTGAGCTCATCCCTCATCTACCTAACCCACCCTTCTTGTTGTCTCCAAACCATCTAGAAGTCCCCGCCTCTATTTCCAGCCCCTCTGTTCAGGGTACCACCCCTTTTCTTCCTTTTTACTTTCAATCATATCCCTGACGTCAGACCTCTGCATCGCTCTCTACCCTCCCCACTAGACCAAACAGCCACCTCTCCTCCAGGCTTCACCCGGCCGGGACGCCACACTATACATGTAACAATATAGTATAATATGAAATATGTTAACTGCTTGATGGCCATTTCACATTACAAACAGAATACTAGTTTAAAAACTAGTAAAATAATAATAATATGTTTAATTGAAGTTCTTTACAATTATAATAATACAAATCACTGAAATTCAAAACTGCTTTTCTCTTGACTTCATCTTTGCAAATTTAGAAACAAATTCTTTTAAATCCATTGTTTGGGCTAGTTCACTCTCTGCTGATAAGGTTGCTGAGAATGATATGAATCATAAGAACATACATTGTACAGTATATGTATACATGCATATATTATAGAGGAGAATATGAACCAACTAGTATCCCACCTGAGATGGACCATGTTCCCTTACCCGTCCAAGATGCCCTAATAATGAATGAACAGTACAAATGTATAGGCATCCCGGTAGAGATTCCAGTGTAATGGAAATATAGAGGAAGACTACCTCTTGGAGCCATAGATTCCCTTAGTACACTACATGGCAGCAGCCATCTGGTATGGCTCCCATTTGGATACCAGCAAGGCAGCATGGGAGCCCTTTGACCAATCCTGTTTAGGCATGATTTACTGTAAGTCATTTAACCTTCTACCAACTAAGGTTTTTTACTGTAGCCCTTGGTGTAGGTCAAACTTTTTACTTTTTTATAACTTGCATGTGCCGAGTTTATTCAGCTTCTGATTTGATATTATTTCAGAAATAATATCAGAGAACTAGACTTGATGTTTTTTGAGAAGAATTAAGTGGAAAGGACTGGTGAACTTTGTTGGGCTGAATGCCTTGTTCTCGTCTCTGATTGTTATAATGTTCACATACATGACAAAATGTTATCTATTACTGGAATGTGCTGCGTAGAGCAGGTTACAAGAAATGTTTTTCTTCTTACTAGTTGTTTTTCTAAATTCATGTTTTAATCTTTACAAAGATAAACATAAGATTAGAAAGCAAATCCATCCATCCATCCATTATCCAACCGCTTATCCTAACTACGGGGTCATGGGGGTTTGTTGGAGCCAATCCCAGCCAACACACGGCGCAAGGCAGGAAACAAACCCCGGGCAGGGCGCCAGACAAAACCGCAGGGTGCACACACACACACACACACACACACACTAGGGACAATTTAGAATCACCAATGCACCTAACCTGCATGTCTTTGGACTGTGGGAGGAAACCGGAGCACCCGGAGGAAACCCACGCACACGGGGAAGAAAGCAAATCACAAATAACAATTGTTTAAAAGTCTATCCTCATGTCATAGTCTCTTCTCTATGTGGAGCAATTTAAACATGAGTGAATGTAACCGTGTGAAACCATCACAAGTCAAAACAGCATTCTTTGAGCTCCTATATTCTGGTTTCTTCAGTTTTTGCTCTCTACAGAGAACCTGGAAGGATAATACAATTTACAATACAATACAATTTATTTTTGTATAGCCCAAAATCACACAAGAAGTGCCGCAATGGGCTTTAACAGGCCCTGACTCTTGGCAGCCCCCCAGCCTTGACTCTTTACGAAGACAAGGAAAAACTCCCAAAGAACCCTTGTAGGGAAAAAATGGAAGAAACCTTGGGAAAGGCAGTTCAAAGAGAGACCCCTTTCCAGGTAGGTTGGGCGTACAGAGGGTGTCAAAAAGGGGGTCAATACAATACAATACAATACACAGAACAGAACAAATCCTCAATACAGTATAAAAATAAACATTTTACAAGTACAGAGCAGAATTTAACAGTAGTTGATGTCACATAATATGATTGGGATTTGTTTAGACAACTTAATATGTTCACATCCTGATGGCAGAAAGAAAGTTCCTTTAACCCAGAAGGTTTGTGTGCTATGTTTTTGTGTACCGTGAGAGAACTGGAGTGTTTATTTTGGAACCTGAACTTAAACCTGTTACATTAGGAGCAAAATCATTGAACCCAAGGGTCAAATGCTGGGAAGGCTGGTTTGAAACAACCTTTATTTCCCTTGTCTTATGCAGCTGCCCCAGGAAAAATGTAATAAGTAGAAGTGTGTATGTATCATTCAGCCTTCTCCCCTCAATGTTCTGTCCAGTCTGACACCCCTGTTGCATCAGATGTGCAATGCTGATTTCCCTGAAAATCCTGAATTCCTTTTTACTGAGGCATGAGAGGTGAGATGGGCATCCCTCTTGAATCTTGTAGCAGTGATATATGAGAAATGGCGCATCACTGTTTGTTTAGTTCAGCCTTCGATTCAATTAGCAATACACTTTTGCGTGCTCTCTTGAAATGGAGAATATCCCAGATTGTTTACCTAGTGTTATAAAGAGAAAGCTGAAGAGGCTGCTCTCAGCGGCGTACAGAAGGGGTCACTCGAATACTCCTCTAATCATCCGAGTAGATAGGTTTACAGTCAGTGAACCTCGCACAGAATCATTAGAAAAACTTGCTGAGGGTCTAAACAGGAGTCAACAATCATACATGTTGCCTTTTTTTCTCTGCTCTCTTCCATTTTGGGAAGTATGTCTCTTTTAAGTGCAGCTCCTCTACAGGGATAATGTTGTAAAGCAGGAAGGATAAGCAGACAGGAAAGGAAGCAAAGCTCAGGTATGGTGATTACTGTTTTCAGACTATTGCCATCTTGTGTTTGTGTCTCTCAGAGAAGAGATGCTTTCTTTGTGACACTTAATACTCTTTCTTTCTTTCTTTCTTTCTTTCTTTCTTTCTTTCTTTCTTTCTTTCTTTCTTTCTTTCTTTCTTTCTTTCTTTACAGCCACACAGTGCTGAGGTTGTTGCTCTTTGTAATTTATATAAATATCCATGATTAAAAAAGCAAGTAACAAACTGTTTATGTTTGCAGATGCTCCTAAATTAGGTGGAATGGCAGCCACCCTAAAACAATGGAAACATTATAGATGGACCTGGAAAGAAGTCAGACTTGGCCTTATGTTTAGCAGATACAATTTAATGCAAATAAATGTACAGTTTTAAATATAGGAAGTTATAATATTAGATGTGATTACACATATCAAACTTGAAAACACGCCATATGAGAAGGACGCAGTGACTACAATGTCTACATCCAGGCAGAGTACAGAAGGGATTAGGAAGACTGATGGGATATATGAGGTTATAAAGCTTAATGTGTAAGTGATCTCCATATTAAAAAAATATCTAGATAGAGACAGAGAGAACTGCACAGAGGAAACTCCAGGGATGAACACCTAGACTGAATCCAGGTCTGTGAGGTGTGTGTGATAAGGAATTATGATAGAAGCTTACAGAATTATGAACAGTATTAGTACAATGGACACCAACTTTAATTTAAAATGAGCGCTTCATCAAAAGTACAGGTGCACAGAAGGATGATGACTAAGTATAAATGTCTTTCAAAAACATTTGAATTTTTTTCCTCCCAGAAGGACCAATAGATACATGGAATTAGTTCCTCAGTAGTGTGTTAGATAGTAGTTTAAGGTTTTTGAAAGAGTGGCGAGTTAAGTGAAACCACACAAGCCATGGGATTTGATTTTTTATGTTTTTAATTTGAGTGTTAACTGAACGTTGAATCTTCTCTAGCAAACCTCTCATCTCAAATTCTCCAATAGTTTGTTCCCCTTTGTCATCTTCTGCCAGACAAAATAAAAACATATCCAGAATTGTCAGGAAAAAGCAATCAATAAACAGTTAATTTTAGAATATCAGAATTATTGAAAATTACAAATATACTCAAATGTATATAAATTACCATATTATATTTAATTCTTATTACGATTAAATCATGCTAATTATCCATTTTTATCTCTTAGAGTGATACTTTGGGGATCTTCAAATCTCAAGTCGATGGTATTTTGTAGAAGTTACCTGATTAAGGATTGATGAGACATATTGTTTGTTTATTTATGGTGTTTCTGGGAATAAAGGGAATCAAGCAGAATTTAGCATTGTGAGTTTCCTTATTGGGCAGGCAAAGTTAGCCCTTTATAGGTTTTGGAAGATGAAGGTCAAATTAGGCAGGGAGACTCATTTGACAATAATCCATCCATCCATTTTCCAACCCGCTGAATCCGAACACAGGGTCACGGGGGTCTGCTGGAGCCAATCCCAGCCAACACAGGGCACCAGGCAGGAACCAATCCTGAACAGGGTGTCAACCCACCGCAGGACACACACAAACACACCCACACACCAAGCACACACTAGGGCCAATTTAGAATCGCCAATACACCTAACCTGCATGTCTTTGGACTAATAATAATAACAATAATAATAATAATAATCTTCATATATAATACGCTACTGTGGCTGTCTGCTTGTCTGTCCAGGATTTTCAATCACCTGTAGCTCACAAACCATTTGACCTATAGACCTGAAATTTGGCACACATATACTACGTAATGTCTACTCTCCGCTTTCAAGGTGATGATTGACCTACAAGGTTACTGATCTTTTTATTTTTATTTTATTTTATTGTTCTTTAAAATTATTTATAATTTGGAGGCTTTTATGAAATGGGGGTGTATTAATGAAGCAATCTACTTCAGGATCACAAACTTATTTTTCCTATTTGAAATAGGATGTGAGATTTATTCTCATTTTGTTTTCTTCTGTTGAGTGTTCTTTTGTTACCTTTGTAATGCAGATGGTAAGGATTTATTGATTTGTGACTATTAAAGCTTTCTTTCTTTCTTTCTTTCTTTCTTTCTTTCTTTCTTTCTTTCTTTCTTTCTTTCTTTCTTTCTTTCTTTCTTTCTTTCTTTCTTTCTTTCTTTCTTTCTAACTGGTTGAAGTGCTGAATATGTCTTTTCAGACCAGAGTCTAGTATTGACTGACTAAGACCGTGGAACGTCTGGGTTTTAGGTACTTCCAGTAGGAAGAGGGCGGGTCCGGGCGAACGGACGCAGGAAGTGATGTCGTTGGTGTTAAAGCTGTGAGTCTTCTGACTTGCAGAGAGAGGAAAAGAGAAGGCGTTAGTACACAGCGCCCACCCCATCACCTTAGCACTTGCGCACATGCATGACACCACACATGGGAGGAAGACCAAAGACAATTTTGAAACCAATGAGAAAATTAAGCATTTGCTAGTTACTTAAACCTATTGTGGTGCTGTCTCCTTGGCAAGGAACCTGAGTTCCCCCTTAATGGATAAAAAGTCTCTCCAAAATCATTAAACTCTGGGGGTCTCCCTAGTATTTGTACCATTTAACTGAATCACAATCAAATAATTATTTAGAATGTCCCATTTGAGTTACAATCCTAATGTGGGTAAGCTTCACTGTCTGACATGACACCTCATGTGTCATATATTTCAAACTTACTTCATCCACAATACAATTAACGTTAGTTGCCCAGTTTTTCAATAAAAGTAGTATATCTTGCTAAAGTGCACATCTACTTGACACCTCAAGATTACATGGCAAATGCAAATGCTTTAATTATTTTATAGAACATAAAACTGAAAGAAAAAAACATCACCTTGGGGAGTTTCATGCAAGTGGTGGTCAGTCTCAGTGGGAGAATGATCCCATATCACTGTTCTGCTTCTCCGACTCATATTTGATGTTTCTCATTAGTCAGTTATTCAAATTATTGCTATGTGCCTGTAAGCGAGTGTTCATGAAATAAGTCATTTGGGATTATAGAATTGCCCATGTGCTTTGATTTTGGGCATATTATTTAAAAGACATGTATGGTATGCTTCTTTATATAAGTTAATTATGTATATGAACGAGTAAGCCAATTAAAGTAACTTTTTCGCTCTCTGATTTTAGGTACAGGCTTGCTGGTCTTCCTGGTGAATATCAACAAAAGAACATCACCAGCCCAGAGATTAATTACTGCTTGCTGCGAGACCTCATTATCTGGACACAGTATGAGATCCAAGTTGCGGCTTATACTGGAGCTGGACTGGGAGTGTTCAGTCTCCCTGTCACTGAATATACTCTTCAAGGAGGTGGGTGGCATAAATTCTCCACAATTTGTCCATACAAGTTAATGTTCGTGTCAAGTTTTGTTTCGATTTTTTTAAAAAGGGTCTGAATTCTCTAAACTGAAGTGTAATTGCCCACCTGGCAAAAGGGTTGCCAAAACAAGAGGATGTAGAAGGACCTCCTTTAGCATTTCTACTTGTAATGGAAAAACAGTTGGATATCTAGCTTGCAGCCTGGTACTGCTTCCTGTTGTTAGTAGGTAGTTCACCTAAATTTGTCTAATATAAGTGAGTGTGGGTTTGGGTTTAGGTGGGTCCTGTGATAGCACTAGTGCCTCTTCCATCATGGACATCTATTGTACCTCCTTCTCTTGCTTCAGTTTCTAATGGCCCCATACTAGATAAAGAAAACTGAGTGATGGATTCCTCTTGTTGCTTTATTTTAATGTTAAAATACACCAACATATATTACATTTCTAAAAAAGCTATTGAGCCCAAACATGGGTTTCTGTGAATAAAGCTTGAAACTATTGAAGGCAGATATTTAAAATTATGATTATGTGGAATGAAATTGAAGCATCATATTTATATTCTTCATCCAAAATGGGCTGCTTCTGTAATAAACGTGCTTAGTTCACATATCTCTCTATTATATAAAAAAATCATTTGACGTGACAAGACTTTTTAGGAGACGAGACTTTATGGAAAATATTTATTCAAGTGGTGCAAGCCGAGAATATTGCCATGAGATTCTTTCAAGTCACGCCCTCCTATCAACCATTTTTAAGCAAGATCATGGTACTCTCACCTCTCAGTCGTCTGAATGCTTTTGTCAGACACATTTCCTGCGCTCTCAGCGTTTTCATCACTTTAAGTTCCCAATTAAAGAAGACGTATTATGTCCAAATCTTATTGAAGAATTTAATCACGAAGGGTTATCAACAGAAAAAACGAGTACTTGGGCAATCCTAGCACCAAGAAACAATGAAGTCAAACAAATTAACGCGAATATTGTTGATCGGTTACATGGCAAATTGGTTAAATGCGTATCAATAGACTATGCTGAAACAGTTGGTGGTGATTGTGCAGAAGATGAAAACAACAATTTACAGTATCCCAAAAAATATCGACAGCTGTTAACAACGTCCGGTCTTCCACCACACGAAATACTGTAGAAAGAAGTATGTACCCAAGAAAGGTAATGTAGCACATCTTCCGCAGATAACATTAGACAACAAAGGAGATTTTGATATGCCATTCGTATTAAAACGTTAACAGTTTCTACTAAGAATAGCTTTTGCAAAGATAATTAACAAATCTCAGAGCCAAACATTTGAAAAATGTCTCTCTATTATTTATTTAATAGAGAGAAAGAAATTAAATTCAAACACAGGCAATTGTATGTCACGTTGATTCAAATGTAACACTTCACATGAAAATTAAAATCTGTTTAAATTGTACATCCGCATCCCCATACGCGAGCAGCAGAACCGCAAAGAGGCTAGCATGTAGCGCTGGCACAGGGGTTGGCGAGCAAAGCGAGCAGGGGGCAAAGCCCCCTAGTTCTCTGTAATAAAATTGGGAAATTTATAAATTAAACTGCTACCATCTAAGAGAAAGACCTGCTACACTGAATATTTGGTCACAGCCATCAAGCTAGAGAATCCTAAGGCTGCAGAATTATTTCATTGATTTTAGATTCTTTACCAAAATGTAATATTTGCTGTAAGTGGTTTAAATGATAACAAAATATTGATATTCATAGTCAATGAATGTTAGGACTTCTGAAACTAACCTTTATGTTTTTATGATCAGTGACAACTAGAATGTTTTTTAACAATATTTTAATGTATAAAATAATATAACAATAATTCCTTACCATCCTAAGATTTGCCAAAGTAGAATCAAATTAACAGTGAACCACTTAACTGTTGAGTGCTGAAGCACAGAAATCCAAATGATTTCCAAAAGCTTCCAAAAATGCCCACTAGAGGGGAATACCAGCTACTATCCCCCACTCCAGCTAGTACTAAGGGCAAACACAGGGTCTCCACAAAAATAAAAAAGTTTTTGTTCTTAAATAGCCCAAAAATCAGTTATTGTTGGTTTCCTTTTACTGTATTCCATATCAATAAAAATGTGATTACAAAAAATAAAAAGAAAACTCCTTAGAGCACAAAAGGCAAAATGGAGTTGCCTATAATATAAGGCAATCCGAGTGAACAAAGTCCCAAAATGGAATCAAAGATGTAGCCAAAGACAAAAAAACAGGTCAAAAATCCAGTAACTCACAAAAACACAGCATAACACACAAGTAAACTCACTCAAGTAAAATCAAAATGAACCACCAGGAACTGTGGGATACCCTCTGGTTTTGTAGGGTGGTGGGCAGTACCTGACGGTGATTGGCAGGTAGCCTAGCTTTTTGGAGGACCACCCACTTAACACATGGAGCATAACAAATGCACAGAACACATGAAATATAACAAATGCTGCTTAAATACATAGACAAAACTAAACTTAAGGAATAAAGTATCTATCTATCTATCTATCTATCTAATGCATTTAAGAAATGTTACTCAATGTAGCAGAAATTAACAAAAGAGACATAAAACATGAATTTGAACCGCAGCTCGAGGAGGAACCCTGGCTGAGACATGACATTATCAAAGTCATTGCACAGGGTTGGCTTTAAAGGTTTCTAACATATTTATTGGTTGTTTTATATTTCTGCTGCCTCATAAGCCAACAAGACACATGGGTTAGATCTTCTTAGTATGTATAAACCTCCAGGTAGCCATGTGAAGGCAGCAGTAGAATATTGTTTATATAAATATTAAAACCTTCATCTGATAGGGAAAGTTATTAAATTCTAAATAATACATCCATGAGGAGATAAAAGAGAACAGACTGAGATGAGTTCATGTGATGTCTTAAGCTGCGATATAGGGCCAACTCAGCAGAAAAGACACGAGTCACTTGTGACAGAGAGAGAGAAGAGACTGCCACCAAGGATTACTTCACACAGTGTGGCTCTGCTGTATCGAGAAAGCCCAAAGCGAATATGTGCAAGCCTGTGTTAAAGCTGAAGATAGGAAGAAGTCCCATTTATACTGGGTCTATATATGGAGGATGTGCACTATGGGCTGTTTATAGTACAAGTGTTCAGTGTGTGGCATTATTGTGCAGTGATGAGCGGTGCCTGGGTTCTTCTAGATGTAATGCTTAGAATTGAGGCCAAACAGTTCAATCTCAGTTTCATTAGACCAGAGAATCTTGTTTCTCACAGTCTGAGAGTCGTTTGGGTGCCTTTTTGCAAACTTCAAGTGGGTTTTTATGTGTCACATGGCCACTCTGTCATTAAGATCAGATTAGTGGAGTGTTGCAGTGGTGGTTATCCTTCTGGAACTTTCTCCCATCTTCACACAGGTTCTCTGGAGCTCAGGCAGGTTGACTCTAAGGTTCTTGGTCACCTCTCTTACCATAGTCCTTCTGCTCTGACTGCTCAGTCTGGTTGGGTTGCCAGCTCTAGAACATATTGTGGTGGTTCCAGAATTATGGAAGCCACTGTGCTCCTGGGAAACTTCAGTGCTGTAGGCATTTTTTGTAGACTTCCCCAGATCTGTACCTCCTCACCACCCTGTCCCCAAGCTCTGCAGGCAATTGCTATTCACCTTATAAATGATTTTTTGCTCCGATAAACATTGTCAACTGTGGGACCACCTATTGACAGGTGCGTACCTTTCCTAATTGGGTCCAACCAATTGCATTTACACAGGTGAACTCCCAACAAGATGTAGAAACATCTCAATGATGATCAATAGAATAGGATGCACTTAAGTCAACTTTTGAGGTGTCATTGGAAATGATCTGAATGCTTGTGTCAATGTTACTGTATATTTCGGTTTTTATTTTTAATACATTTTCAAAAACTCCTAAAATTCTGTTTTTGCTTTATAATTCTGCTGTATTGAGTCTTGCTTGATGTGGGAAAGTGTTCATCCTGTTTCACCTGTTTCTACTTTTTGTTTCAGTGCCAACTGCTCCACCTCAAGATGTTGAGGCAGTGGCGATCAATTCCACTACAATTCAGTTCACATGGAATCCGCCTCCACAGCAGTTCATAAACGGCATTAATCAAGGATATAAGGTGAGAAGCCGATTAGAAAGCACAATTTCTTATTGTAAAGAGGTTCTGTACAAAAATATATTGCTATTGTTCCCTTTAAACGAAGTTTTTTCTCCTGCAGTCTCCTGGCTTCCTACGCAGTAGTCGTATTGCTGTAAATCTGTCATACAGTAGGTGGTCTGCTGCCCCTGCACCTCCACATTCTCACCACTCAATGGGCTGAGAGTGACGCATTGAACAGATGTGACCTGATCTTCTAGAACACCAGGCTTACTGTGTACACCGTGTTTGTGTGAGATGAGCTGTGCCCTGTTGTTTTTGGTAGAGGAGCAAAGTGTTTGTTAATAATTATCTGTAGGTTATTTATTTTTGCTTTCCAGCCACCAATTTATGTAACATCACAGGGTATGCAGAAGTCAGTATTTGAGAGGGACAATGAATGGGTTCTCCAGGGTTACGTAGGTTCTCAGCAGGGTTTGACACTTTTATCAAGATGTCTTAGGAGATAGGCAGATTCAGTTATTTTAAGCAAATCCTGCTATTGAAAGAAGTGTCTGCTTACCCACATGTTTCAAATAGTTATATTTATTTCAGAAAAGTAAAGGGATTGCATATGAAACTACCATCAAGCATTAAAGAAATAAGACCTGTGACTGACAGTTCAGCTCATTGTCTTCTTTTGCTCTGACCAAACGCACTCCCTTTATCACCCAGCCTCACATTTACCTTTCTTGAAAATGCATTTATTGAATATCAGTTTGCCCCAAGGAGACCCTTCTGAGTGATAAAACTGGCATACTAGTGTAGGTCAGGGTGTCATTTATTTCTTGACTTGTTTGTAGGTTATTTCCTTAAATTAGCACAGCCTATACCAAGTGTCGATTCCTCATAATGGTTTCATGAGATTGGTATGATGAGAAATTTTTAGATAAGGTGTGGTGGAAACGTATTTTTACGTATTAAAAGTAAGTCAAAGTCTACAGCAGCGTTTCCCAACCTTTCAGTATTTGCGACCCGAGTTTTCATAAACGTTTTAATCGCACCCCCCTAACGTTTTTTTTGAAAGGAGCCCACTAATACCAATTTGTTCTTTTTAAATTAATGATATATCATAGATGCATATTTTATTATACCTACTTACTGTAACTTTTATTGACATTTATCTAACTTTATATTTATTTTTCTAGTATCAGAATGTAGTTTAAGTTAATTTATTTTGGTTTCAATAGATGTATTTTTCATATTTTCGATTCTTGTTTTCTTTTTTTCACATCTTCGCGCCCCCCTTTTTGTTACTTCCCACGGGGTTGAGAACCACTGGTCTACAGTATGTGACATTGCTCAATTCACCATTTTAATTATTATTTGCCTGGGGTGGAGGAGTCATAGGGTTAGGGGTAGGGTTATGGTTAGAGTTAGTAGTCATTTAAAAGTCAGAGGTTGGAAATGCTAGAGTCAGTCATCATAAAAAAGGAAGAGTTGAGCTTTTCTGAAGGTTCAAACTGAATTCATAGTTATGAGGCAACTCCGTAAAAATCTGAAATCCTACAAAATAATTATTTATTACTTAAGTGAGGACTAATCTTTCCTTTAGGTAAACTAAAATATTCACAGGAAAGTATCAGCAACCCTCTCACCCTTAAATAAGTTGATCAACAAGATCAACAAACCATTGCATCAGCTTCAACATTCTTTCTTTCTTCTGCAGAACAGACTACATGATCCATATCAGTCAGGCTTCTGAGACAGCCTTTTCCGAGACGGCCCTGCTTACTATTGTTGGGTCATTACAGCTGGCTAGTGTTGCCAACATGTCATCTGTCATCATCCTGCTAGATCTCTCTTCTACGTTTGACACAGACAACCATGAGATCCTCTTTGCCACCCTCTTTGTCCGTGGTATCACTTGGACTGCCCTGAGCGGGTCTGAGTCCTACCTCTTGGACACATCCTACTGTGTCTCCTGGTAAGCAGAGATCTCAAAGGGTGAACCAGGCAAGCAGAGGTTTGCCCCAAGGATCAGTGCTGGGTACTCTCTCTCTATACACTTCCTCATTAGGCCCTGCCGTCCAGTCCCATTTTTTTTCATATCAGTGCTATGCTGATGATACACAGTTGTACCTGTCATTCTTTCCAGAGGACCAGATACAAATGAGCACATAAAACCCCAACATGCTTTACTTTCAACTGAATTTCAGTTCATTTTCGTCTTGAAACTTCCGTTTTTAGTTACAAATGAAGAGCAATAGCTTACTTAGTGCGTGGGAATTCAAAACAAGATATCAACTCAACTCAATTTTATTGTCACTCATTCTGGTACATAGTATATGATTGAACAAAATTTTGTTCATAACAGTCCCCAGTGCATCAGCAAAACAACATACTGTACATTTAACACACACCATAACATTACCAAAACCAGAGCAACAATACAATATAACAAGACAAATGTTGCAGAATTATAAAGCTTGAACAATGCTCAATATCCATATATCCATAAAGTGCAGAGTGCAAAGTGACAGCACATAATAGGGAGAATGCTATAGGGATATGGGACTGGGTGACAGGAGTTCAGAAGTCTGACAGCTTGGGAAAAGAAGCTGTTATAGGACTTGGCTGTGCTGGTTCTAATGCTGCGGTATCTTCTACCTGATGGTAGGATGTCAAACAATGCATGTGAAGGGTTAAAGACGTCTTTCAGAATGGCGTAGGCACTACACAGGCAGAGTGTCTAAAAGATCTCCTGGATTGAGGAGAGGAAGACCCTTATTGTCCTCTCAGCAGTCCTTACTACATGCTGCAGAGTCTTGTGCTCCTGGGCTTTGCTTTTCCCAAACCAGACAGTGAAACAGTTTGTCAGAACATTCTCCACAGTTCCTTTGTAAAAGGTGGTAAGAATGGGTCGTGTCAAGCCGATTCACTTCAGTCTTCCCTGAAAAAAAGAGATGTTGTTATGCCTTCTTGTCAACAGAGTTGGTGTTAATTGTCCAAGGAGAAGTCATCAGAAATATACACCCCAAGAAACTTGTTGCTACTGATTCTGTCCACAGCAGAGCCATTGATGAGCAGTGGTGAATAGTCACTAGTCAGTTCTTCTGAAATCGACATGCATCTCTTTTGTATATGTTGACATTTAAACACCATACCACCTCACCAGATATTCAACCTCCTCTCTGTAGGATGGTGTCATCATTGTTGCTGATGGGGCCCACTATGATTGCATCATCTGCAAACCTGACAATTAAGTTGGACTCAGTGCTACATACACGCAGTGAAAGTTTATAATTCAGTGTATGAAGTTGAACTTATTTTTGCATGTCAGTTAATTCACTAAATCCGCACATCCAGGTCTCTCAGCCATTCAATTAGTTCTGGAGTTGGACTGGTAAAATCATCTTTGTCTCTGCAATAAGATCTTATTGAATATTCAAAGGCTATGTGTTGGATGACTTGCTACTCTGCTCCACAGACACATTGAGTCGATAGCCTGATACCATTTCACCCCAGAATCTGCAATCATCCATGTTTTGTTCTAATGTAATTTAAATGACACCAGAGTTGTTGAAGCAGGTTGAAACCACCTGGTCTCTCATCCTGTTTTATTAAGTGCCATTCCAAAAGGGCTTTTACTAATCACCCATCCTTCCAACTTAGATTAATATTGAAGTCGGCTGCCATCTCTATTAACTTTCTGGATATTGGTGAATGTCTTGAGAGTAGGTTTGAATTTCTTGATATCTGTATGACCTGGTAGACACTCTGTTATTTTATTGCACACTCGTGTTAGTGCATTTCATCTTCTGAGATAGGGTGGAGCGATGTTGCTCAATGTAGGCCAGCCAGTGTAGTGGAGTGGAGTTTACTATGCCAGTGATCATCTTCATTGTTCTGTTTAATTAAACATCAGTCTTCTTGACACGTGTGCTGTTAATCCATGTCGAAACACAATGCTGAGCTGCGGAGAACACCAGGCCTAGGCCTGCCATGCATAACACACTAGTGGAAGCTCCCCACGTGGTAGCTGTTTAAGTGATCACCAACAAAACTGAGATTATCAACTGATCTCCTGGCTAATACAAGATACTCATTCATAGCAGCCGTCACTAATGATACAGTACAGTATAATACAAATAGCCGACTCCCGCCGTAGCATACAACAGTGTAAGAACAGGAACGGAAAACGTTGAGAAAGGAACTCAGAAATCAAGAAGAAACAAATACTTCTTGAAAGACGCAGTGTGCATGTAGAATTTCCGGCCAAGCAGGATAACATGTGAAAGTGATAAATAAATCAGGCTTTCCGAATTTACATTCTATGGCCATGGCATCCTGATAGTTTTGTTGCATGTATCTTGGACTTCCTGGAAATGTGGACGGTAATATGATCATTTTGCCTACACGTACGTTATTTTCAGCGTTTGCTTGCATTGTGTCTGAAAGTCCTTTGTATTGTTACACTCGCAGATCTTGTTGATGTAATCTGACATAGTTGAGACACGCGCCCTCTGTTTTAACATACACATCTACGACGTACTGTTGGAATAGTTTGCCGCTGGAGTACAAAATACTAAATGTATTCCTCATTGCTAATCTGTACGCGTAAAATTGGCATTGAGTAAGCCTTATTCGCTTGCCGGTTCTTTTATCGGGAACATGTAAATCTTTGTGCCAGCCAATGTCTCCATAAGGGAATATAAGTGGGTAAACCATAGGATCGCAATTCATATTCAGCGTGGAAATCTGTTTACAGGAGTTGCCTATGAGATAGATGCAAATGTCCCTTTCGGAAGGCTGTTAGCCATCTTCTCCGACGAAAATCACTGCAACATCGGTGTGACATGTAGTGGCATTGTATCGTCGTAAATCCTGCCTAGGGTTTTCCTTGAAAACCATTCGTACAGATGCTGTTGGATTGGACTGAGTGATTTCATGCATGTGTTTGTATGATTTAGCGAAGGGGTTGATGGTTCTGAGCTTGGAATCTAGCCGGAGAAGTAAATTTTCGCTGCACGCAGAGTTTGCTTTATTTTGTAAGTGTACTTCAGTAGCTTGTGCTGTGTCAAATACATACAACTGTCCATATCCTGGAGAGGTAGAAGTGTTAGTGTATAGTGAAGAGATTTGGTGATAAATTTGCCTGTGTATTTTAAAACAGTATGGTCTGTGGCCAGGAGGTTGAGTTATCTATGCAGCCATGGAAGCAAACGCTAGAGAATAGTTGTATTCTCAAATGTGTTCACGATAATTTTTAGCTTTTGATGTTTGCTGTGTAAGAAGCTGTTGTAAAGACACAGGTGGCTCCCGCAAAGGTGATAAAGCTACTTTACCGTTGTGGCAGCACCTCGAGTACTTGTTGGATGTATTATGCTCAGCAGGCCAGTATAGTGCATGACATGGAAGACGACGAATAGGAATCGAGAAATGCCGTGTCGGCTGTGTGTGGGTGGGACCAGTTTTGAAGTGGAAGCAGGACGAACCAGAAGAGAAATATATATAAGAGATACTTGGTCACCATTTTCTGCTTTCATTCATACATATCATTTTAACTTCAACAACAGCATAATAGGTTATTGTGTAATTTTATCAATGTTATCTTAATAAAGCACTATGTGGTGATATGGTGAAAGGCACTATATTATTTCATTATTATATTCTTTATACAGCTCATTATTCATGTATTCATTTTTTTCACGTTTCTCTTTGTATATATTTTTTTCTCCTGCCTCTCTTTATCGACCTTGTTGCCTGTGGGCATTCAATGTTTTTCTTTTTTCTTTGTTGTTAGCTCTTAGCCTGGCCTGAAAACCAGCCTGAGGCTGTTGTCATAGTAACCATCACCCCAGAGTTTCACGGAGCACGACATATGGGCTACATCACTGGACTGAAGAAGTTCACCTGGTACCTCACTACTGTGCTTTGCTTTACAACTCCAGGGGATGGGCCTAGAAGCCCCCTACAACTCATCCAGACTCATGAGGACAGTAAGTGAGCGACCATGTTCTGTTTCACTTCTTCATTGATAGCAGGCTGGCAAAAGGATGCTAAGGGAAAAAGTGGGAGAGAGGTGTCTTACTTAAGGAGTAGCAAGCTTGAGAGAGGATAGTGGAGGATAGGGTCAATGATTGTTTTACGGGAGCTGTGCTGGAGTCCACACTGGAGGTTAGGCTAGGCATAGTGAGAGGACCAGGGTCTGCTGATTATAACGTATGTTACACAACCTAAGGGTGAATGTAGGTGCATGCAAAATTTCATTTTCAAGTCCAATTAAGGTTGGTGGGAAACTAGTCATGTCTCAGCAACATTAGGTGAAAAGAATGAATCATTCCTGGATATACACAATGGGCCAGTTTCAAGATTGCAGTCAGTCTAACATGGGAGAAAAATCAGAATACATGGAGAAAAACACACAGCAAGAGCATGTAGACTTGATACAGAAAGTTGCCACTCTAGATTTTCAGTCTAGGAACCCAGAGGTGTGTGGCAGAAGCACTTAGCTGTGCATCGCTTTGCTGCCTCTTAAGAGGCGATGTCTGTACTTTAAATCTGAAATGAAGAATAGGGATTCAAATCATCCAGAGCCCACCAGAGTGCTTTGTAACCTTTGGACCATGACGCTTCCTAACAGATACTCTAACAGAAAAAGCAAGCAAAGTTTATGGTGAAAATGTGTAATACTTTAAAAGACAAAAAAAAATCAAAGCTAAAAGAAATCAAAAGTAATGTTTAGACAACAATTCAGCCCCCTGTTGTACACCTGGCATAAAGAGATTCCATTAAGGAAGCCTTGTCAGATGTTGATTAGCGTTCTGTCATTTTTAACAAGTGGAAATGATCCTCAGTGGAAAACAGAGCATGCGGGAAGAACAATGGATTAACAGATGTGTACTTTGAGAAATCAGACAAGTTTGCTTTTTGTGTGCTTGATATTCCACGATTACGTTATTGTAGGCAGTTTACCAAAAACAGTAGAGCTATACAGTGTGAAAGACCCCTGGAACACAGACAGAGATGGACTCAGAATGTCCAAAAGCACACACTTTTAATTTTCTTTTGCCTTTTATACAGCACACTCACACACAGTGCACAATTCACCCACAATGCTCAGTCCTTTTACTTTACATTACTTTACTTTTCCTTTGCTGCCTCCACTCCTCTCCCGCAAGCTCTGTCCTCTGCCACCCGACTCCGGCTTCCTGAGTGGAGTGATGTGGCTGTTTTTATAATGCACCTGGATGTGCTCCAGCTGCTCCCTGATGACCTTTCTGCAGCCCCTCCTGGTGTGGCAAAAGTGCTGCATGGGCACCCAGAAGCACTCCGGCTGTACCTGGTTCCTGTTCTGGCAGTACTTCCTGGTGTGGTGGAAGTACTGCAGTCCATGGCTCTGGAACCATCCAGGTGCCTCCTGGCGGTGGCCACAGGTCCTCACAGGGTTGAGCTTCCCAGCTCTGTGGTTCCCATGCAATCCCGGAGGGCTGTCATCTTGCATCCTGGGGTGGGAATTGCCCCACTCCCGTTCCCCTGCTTCTCCAGGTCTCCCGGAGGGGCAAGGTCCCCAGCCGCCTATTACAACAGTAAAATCAGTCATTTTTTTACTTTATACCATATCTTCCACAACAAATGCAATCATAAACACTTCAAGAATACCACACAACTGCAGTGCACCTCCTCATTAAGCTTATTGTAAAGTGATTTGTTGTGGTAGGGTGTTAGGATGACCCTATTCCCCTTTAAACTCTTTATTGCGTAGATCTTAATAGAATGTCCCTAACCCCATACTCTTACCGCACTGTCAGGACTGACTGCCCCCTTTCCTTTACATCTGTAACTCCAGGCAATTTTGACAGAGTACCATAACAGACAGGAGAAAATGTTAGACATTTATTAATGCACTAGACATTAAGCCAATTACAATGACGGGTGCTAGAACAGTATTTTTGCAAGAAGCCTAAAGTAAAATAATAATAAAAATAAAATAGAAACGTATATGACAATACAGTAAGTATAATTAACATTACATTTATCCTCTCCTCTGTGGCTGTTGATTGATGTGTTGTGTCTGTTTGAAGATCTCCTATCCTGCCTCTCTTTATTTTAGGCTGCTGTGGCGTCTCTCCAGCAAGTTCTGTGCAGTTCCCCAGCAAGTATTTTAATCTGTGCTGGCGTGGAGCTGATTATTGTATGTGTGGCGTCTCCCCAGCAATGGATTTTATGCGCGCGAAAATAAATCTACTTTTAAAAGTCATCCTATTGTAATATCATGAAAATTCGTATATTTAGGAAAACCCCTTCAATGACTGACACTTTACACTTTACCGGGCCAAGCTTCCTAATTGCAAATCTGACATCCTCAGAGTGAACACTTGCACAACAACAAACACTAATCCCACCTCTTTGGGGAAGCGGGTCTCCGCGTCTCAATACCCGATTAGATTTTTCGTGCCTTATGTTTTAGGTGTTCCCTCATTTCCCGAAATACGATTGGATCGGCCACGCGATATTTTATAGGTCCCGCCCTCTCTGTCTTGTGTGACGCGTCAGGTGGCCTTTGAAGCATCTGCTAGAGGCCGGTGACTCTGCCACTCATTCCACCCTTACCTCCGTAATATGTGTTTAATTTTCTGTCACAACAGTGGGCAATCAGCAGAGTCTCCCCAGGAACTGATGCAATGTGTGGCGTGCAGCTGATAGTCGTGGCTGTGGCGTCTCTCCAACAAGTACTGTGCAGTTCCCCAGCAAGTATTTTAATCCGTGCTGACGTGCAGCTGATTATTGTATGTGTGGCGTCTCCCCAGCAACGGATTTCATGTGCGCGGCCACGAGTACCCAATCAGCACTCTCCCCAGCAATGATGTCCTTTATTAAAGAGTGCCCGGCGCATGCGCACTTCACCAGAAGACACGGACACATGGACGCACACAGGGATTTTATTAAAGAGGATTACAGATACTATGCCCCAAAATATAAGCAAGCAGATTACAACTGTTTAATAAATAATAATAATAATAATATGACCTGGTTCATGTTAATGTTTACCACAGGAAAAATAAGCCTAAATCATTGAATTTTAAATGTTATTACATGTAACATTGGCATGTAAATACCAAAATGTCAACATAATTACAATAGGAAGGACCTGTCGAGTGTCCATTTCTGTATTGTCCTTCGTGTGATATGTTTTGAAACGGTCACCGATGCATAGTCCAATGTCACACTCCTGGACAGTAGAAGCATGTTTCTTTGCATACTTTTCTGATATGTTTTCTGTTGCTTGTACATGAGACTTCCACATTTCCTCATAAACGAACATGAACAGTTGCCGCATCGTGAGCAGTGCTTAGGGTACTAACGTCTTGCTTTGTCCTTCCACTTGATCGTAATCATTTTGCCTTTTTGTTGTGCAGATACTAGCACCATGCTGAACCTTCACATGACCAAATTCCCTGGGTATATCATAGCGGTTTGGTCATACAGTACCATTTCATACATCAGTTTCACTTTCCGTGTCAACATCTGATGACAAATTCACATCACCATCATTATCACTCAATTCTAGCAATGGTTCAGTTTCAGTTCATTCTAAGACTGCCTTTACACCTTCTTGTTCGTCTTTGTGTTTATCGTTGGAGGCACCATCCCACTCATGAATATTAATGAGTTACCTTAGAGTTTTCATTAAGGGGTAGACAGCATAGAGATATTCATGTTTTTTGCAACATGATGTCATTTTGTCCACTAGACGGCACGAGAATACTTTTCCAAGAGTTGTTCGGGGTTAACACCGCAAAAGGTATCATTAAACGTCAGCCAGAGCCTGACTTGTGGTTAACCATTCTAGCATAGAATTCCTAGCCTGAGTCACACTCGGGGTTCAAGGAGGTTAAGCATCCAGAATGCTTAGATTACCAGGTGTCTTTCTGTCTTAGTCTCTGGTCTGGTTTGGCCCATGGCCCAGCATGTTGTCTGCACAGGACAGCAGATGTGGCCTCTCCTTAGGATGGAAAATAGCAGAGAGAGCATGGTCCTGCCTGAAGTAGAGATGTTTTGCCCTTGTCTTAGCCCTTAATTTAAGTGCAGTCTTGGCATACAATACTTGATACAATTTTTGGTCTTGCAGTCTCAGCCCCCATTCCAGTCCAGTCATGGATGGTTTATGTCTTGTCACTCACTTTCTCCAGTTTCAAAGGATGCACAAATGTAGCTTCAGGAAAACTAGAAAGAAAGGATACATAGATAATTAAATCATAAACTGCCTTCTCAAACCTGTTAACACTTTAAGAGTCATAAATTTTATGCAACCCTGCCATTCTAGGCTATGCTGGCCTGGCCTGTTATTGTCTTTCCTTGCAGCCCATCTGTATTCCCCCAGGCTAGCCGACAAACCACTTTCTGAGATTTTATCTCTGCCAGTTTTAACATGTAGTAAGTACAACAATTCGTTTCTAAAGCACATGTTTTATCATATTATTACTGCATCATCCTTATGATACTCCACCTCTCAGATCGAACGAACGAACGAACGAACGAATGAACGAACTAACTAACTAACTTTATTTTGTCCCCTTTAGGAAGTTTGTTTTTTAAAGAAACCCATTAAACAAATAAATACATAGATAGATAACTCTCTCTATACATAGAAATACATGCAGTAGATGGATAACTATATATATAAACACACACACTCACACAACCTATCTGAACAGACATCAGAATGGCTAAAAAGGAAAAAAATGTAAAAAGAAAGAAAACCTCTGACTTGACACTTTCAGTCTCAATGAGGCATTATGCAGGCATATTGCTGTTAGTAAAAAGGAGCCCCAGTCGTGTTTCTTAACACACTTCTGCTGACAAAGTTGTTTGCTGAAAGTCATCAGTGTTAGTGTGTCACAGAGAGGATGTGCAGCATTGTTCATAATGACACTCAGTTTGGTTTTAGTTCTCTCCTTTTCTATTACCTCCAAGGGGTCCAGAATTTGGCCCTTGCCTTTTAATTAGCTTGTTGATTCAGTGGGCCTCTCTTGAAATGATTTTACCAGCCCAACACACTACTGTGTAGAAAATCGCACTGGCCATCACAGAGTTATAGAAGATGTGAACGACATCACCTCCCACATTAAAGGAACACAGTCTCTTAAGAAAAAAGAGCCCGCTCCGTCCTTTCTTATAGGGTTCCTCTGTGTTCCGAGTCCAGTCCAATCTGTCATTAATGTGGATCCCCAAGTTCTTGTAGGAGTAGACCACCTTTACATCCACTCCTTGAATAGTTACCAGGCCTAGAGGCTCTTTGGTGTGGTGAAAGTCAATCACCAGTGCCTTGGTTTTGCTGATTTTAAGTTGCAGACAATTCTCTTTGCACCAAGAAACAAAGTTCTCCACCTGACTCTTATACTGTACCTCAGCCCCCTTATCAATATACCCCATAAGTGCACAATCATCCAAAAACTTCTGCAAGTGACATAACCTTTAGTCATGTCCCTTATTAAACATGAAGTAATAAGAAAAAAAATTGTAACCAGTGATATGTAACCTTCGCTCTTCCACCATCAGTGCCATGTAAGTACACAGCCTCCAGGTCATATACTCCCAGAGGTAGGGCAGGATAACTTGATGAGTTCAGTTATTGCATACTGCCAGCCACATGGACACAGAGGTGCTGTACACTTTAAACTAAAGTCTCTTCAGCATAACACATAAAAAATTTGAACTCTAAATCTTTGATAAGTGTATAGGATTTGAGGCATTCTGTTAAGGTCAATGTAATAAAGAGTGTAAGGAGGTCACCCTAGAACCCTACCATGATAAAACAGTGTTTAACCAAATAAATGACTATACATTGTAACTATTTAAAATCTTACTTAGGGAACACCATCATAAGATGTTTTACACAACAAACAAAAGTTTAGTACAATCACATAGCAGCTTTCCCTGCACCATTGCAGAGTTTTTCACAGAGCAAACCTCACATACACTGCACCATAATATAGCACCTTTCACAACCAGCATTCTTGAAAGGTACTTGACAAGAATGTAGTAGAATTGCGAAATGTCTTTTTCAGAGAGAATTGCCACAAGGTGTTTTACACACCTGCGGTGGGCTGGCACCCTGCCCGGGGTTTGTTTCCTGCCTTGTGCCCTGTGTTGGCTGGGATTGGCTCCAGCAGACCCCCCTGTGACCCTGTTGTTAGGATATAGCGGGTTGGATAATGGATGGATGGATGGATGTTTTACACACACACAAATTGACCTGAAACAGGATTTGAACCCAGAGCTCTGGATCAATCGATCATAGTTCTGACCTGCCATAAAGCAAACAGTAATAAAAACATCATAGGAGCTTTCACAGTCAGCCCTATTACAAGGGGCTTTACAAAGTAAACAAGAATACAAGACTGTGTGCACCCACTAGAAGGTATTTCATAAAGCAAATAAGAATACAGGTACAGCAGGCATATTGGGCGACTTTAACAGACAACTTGTCTCAATGTGCTTGGAAAGAAAAAAAAAAACTTTGATTGTATAGAATCTTACACAGTGAAAATCTACATAGAACAATATATAAAAAACAGTAACAGCTTACTGCATGATAACGTGCAGTGAATACACTTGACTTATAGTTTTCATCCTCTTTCTCTGTACGTTTAGCATTCGTTTGCTCAGAGGTTGATGTGCTTGCTGCTTCCTGAGCAGCTCTTGTTTTCTCCACTCTAGCGGCCCGCTTCTTCTCTTCTTTTGTCGGCATCTTTTCATATTAAAACTGATTAAGGTAGTGTTTATGTTGCAATTACTTCGTATGCTTTTCTTAATTTTTCATTCAAGCTGGCACTTAAGTCTTCAATCTGCCTCAATAATGATTTAAGATATGAAGAGGTAGGGGAAGTGATGGCGAAGGTGGTAGGGATGTGAATGGCACCCGTAGGCATGTGTCGCACGGCTGACCCGCTGCCCGCTGCCGAGAGTTGAATCTACAATAAAATTAAAATAAAAAGAGGAATAAAAATGATCATGCTGAAACAGACAGTAGATGTCACGTAGTATAATGTGTACCAAATTTCAGGTCAATAGGTCAAACAGTTTGCAAGCTACAAGGTGATTTAAAATCCTGGACAGACAAACAGACAGCCACGGTAGCGTATTCTATAAGGAGATGAGCAAGGAAGACTACAGATAATAAAAAGACAAGGTGAAGTACAAATGCTGTCTTGTAGCTAATCTCCACTTTCTATTGACTTTACCAAATTTTCTAAAAGATAATAAGATCTGTTGTTGTTTTCATTTTTGTTTATTTCAGTTTTTCTCCATTCTCAATTTGCATTCTTTTCTTGTCAGAGCCTGGAGCCGTGGGACACTTGAGCTTCACTGAGATCCTGGACACATCGCTGAAAGTGAGCTGGCAGGAGCCACAGGACAAGAATGGCATCATTATAGGTAAGTAAGTCCATGTGACAGAGTGACGGGCAGTGCTGTTTCTATCCTTCTTTTATTAACCCATCTTGAACATCCATCCATCCATCCATTATACAACCCACTGAATCTGAACACAGGGTCATAGGGGACTGCTGGAGCCAATCCCAGCCAACACAGGGCGCAAGGCAGGAACCAATCCCGGGCAGGGTGCCAACCCAAACACACACACACACACACCAAGTACACATTAGGGCCAATCTGGAATCACCAATCCACCTAACCTGCATGTCTTTGTACTGTGGTAGGAAACCTGAGCACCCAGAGGAAACACAGGGGAGACACAGGGAGAACATGCAAACTCCACGCAGGAAGGACCCGGGAAGCGAACCCGGGTCTCCTTACTGCAACGCAGTGCCGCCCATCTTGAACATTCTAATCCTTATATTACTTCGCTTGTGTCCGTCTGTGCTCGATATAAACAACGGTTGCCACAACTAAAATATCCCTCCACAACAACAGCGAGGATTCCGTGTTCCTAGCAGAGTTTTGGTCTTAGGCTTATCTTCAAGTCTTCAATTCTGCAATGTGACGAATTATCGATTGTGGTATTTGACTGTTTATTCGGTGCATACTTTGTTACAGACCAAAACTGCATTATGACACTACCATTTTACACCTCCTTTTTCCTTCACTTCATTGTAAGCCTCCCAATAAAATAAAAAGGCACATACAGCGTAGCTGCGACCAACAGAAATGGTCTCACTGGCCTACATACTCACACCAACGCACAGAAGCAGAAACATCTACATCACACCAGATCATCCAGCACAGGCAAGATGTCTTAGAACAGAGACGACGTATGACAAACCACAGAGCAACATTATCCGAAGATCAGCGGCAGCAAGTCTTGCACATAGACAGTGAAAGAAAAATGAATTACACACACAACCTTTCTGAAGAGCAGCGGCAAACTGATAAACAGCAAGAAACATTATGACGGAAAAACTACAGGGATTCCATAATACTGACAACTCAAAACAAGATATTCCCTTTATATTACGGTGTAGCAAATTCCCCATGAGTTTATGATATTGTATCACCAGCTCACAACAACAAACGTTTAATAACGTTGGAGTTTACTTGCTAGGCCCTGTTTTACCCATGGCCAGTTGTACACTACATTTTCCAGAGTTACATCGAAACCCGGGTTAAACGTACAGGTACCTGCAGGTTGCACACAGGGGAATATTTTCACTGACAATAATGTTTATGCAACAAAATGCATTTTCTGACAATTATTATAGACGTCGGTGTACTACATTACCTGATGGCCACACTTCAGACATTCTGACTTACATGTACCCTGCATTTCTCTTCTTATCCTGTTAACCTGTTCATGTCCCACTTTGTATTGTAAATATTCATGCTGTTGTAAGTGACTCAAATAACATCCCATACTAATCATGTGACTATTCTAATACTGAGTCCTCTCATAAGTCACTACTTTTGCTTTTATTCTTGTGAAATTTTTGCAAGTACGATTTGCTACTTTCTAATATAAAATTCATTTGTTGAAAATCAACCCAGGGATTTTTTTTAAGGAACGATTCCTTGGACCTCAGCTGACTTCTTTAGGCAGTCCATGGGATCATAATTCCGTATCTCAGCTTCGCACTCCAAATTCATTTCTGCAGTGTAGGACACTGGGAGCTTGCTGTTTAGTATCGAGGTTTAGCATTAGAACCATTTTTTATGAGAACAGGCTGTTCAGCCCACCATAGATCATCAGTCCTCATTCACCTAAATAGCATCAAGTCAAGATCTGAAGGTCCCCAAATGGACCACTTAACTGCAAACTGTTTAAAGCAATTCACATGTAACCCTGCATCCATTTTGCATGGGGGCAATTTTTAAGCCCAGTGATGTAAAAGGAGTTTTACCACTTCTTGTATCTTCAAACCAAATCCCTAGCTGTTTTTGAGGGTGTGCTGTCCTTAAAAGAATGGAGTGCATAGCATAGGTGAAAGGGTCATAAAATGTGATTCACTTTACCCATGCTTACTGAAGTTGTACAGCAAAAAACAGTAGACATTACAGGCTGAAACAGAAAGTAGATTTAAGATGAAAGAAAAGATGAAGTTTGGCCGTTGAATTAAAAAGTGAACATGAATGCTGTTGAAAGTCAGACTGAATGTCGGCATTAAAATAGAAAGGACACAAGCAGACAGCAATAAAACAAAATGAATTATTGAATGCAGCTTTAAAAAATACAAAAGGCTTAAATCAAAACATGAGGCACAAGTCTCATTTTCTGAATCTTCTTATTCCAATAGACACTCACAGGGAGGCAGAAACAAAAATGGCAGCATTGCAAAGGAGACAACCTTGGATGAGGTGCCAGTCCATTACAGGGAAACATACTCCTAAAATCAGCCACTTTATAATCACCAGTTATCCTAAACCGCCTATGTTGACATTGGGGGGCAGAAACCTGGTAACTGAAAAAAAATACAAGAACATGGGAAACACCTTCCAACTGCCAGCATCTTGGGTTGGATTTGGGTCCAGAATGCTGAAGGTTCAACTAAGCAGAACTCAAAACTGTATGTCATTCTTCCCTGACTTTAAGGCTCTTGAAGGACACAATGAATGAGAACCTGACTGAAGCAGGAGATGTCGTATGACTGCCCACCAGCAACTGGGTGCAAGACCAGAACCATACTTGGTCAGGGCACACTCACCCTCTCAGGGCTCATGTAGAAGCACCGATTCATCCTAAACTTTCATTTCTTAGTTGATGTGGAACACTTGAGTACCCGAAGAAGCGTAGATGTTATCTGGCGCCTCCCACTGCTCTTTATTCGGCCCATTTCTGCTCACTCTGCTGACTCCACGATTGTACGACTGCATAAAACTCCAACACTATCATTAAGTTATTGGATGTCACAACATTGGTGGGATTCAGTGTCAAAAGGGATGAGTCAGCTTACAGAATGGAGATACCACCATTGGAAGACTAGTGTGGACAAAACAAAAAAGTTGATTGTTAACTTTAGTCTACATCCCATTGCAGATCGAGGGCATTACAGTGGAACTGGTCAAGAGCACCAGATTCCTTGGTGTGCACAAGGCAGATGACCTTATTTGGTCATTACCACTTCTTCCATAGCCAAGAAGGGGCAGCAGTGTCTCCACTTCCTTCGGTGGTTAAAGTAAGCAAGTCTACCTCCGATCCCATTCTCACCACATTATTCAGTTGCAACATCGAGAGCATTCTGTCTGGTTTTGGAACTGCAGTGTCCCTGACTGTAAAGTCCTGCAATAGATAGTGGACACTACAGAAAAGATCATTGGGACCTCACCACCCTCCACTAAAGACATCTTTATAAAGTGTTGAATCCACACAGCCCATAGCATTGTGCAAGCCTGTTCTCATACCTTTCATGGTCTCCTTGTCCAACCGCCATCTAGCAGAAGGTACTGTAGCATCCCAAACCATTCTGCCAGCTCTGCAACATCTTCTGCTGCTAGGCAGTCTGGACGCTGAACTTTGTGCTGCCCTCCTGTACTCTGATCTGCTTCTTGTAGCTTATTTATATGCAAATACACTTGTTTCACCTTTTACTACTGTTGTTTTTTTTACTATTAGTTATTGTTATTATTTATTAATATTCTATGCATTTACCTATTATTTATTTACTTATCTTAATACATAATTCACCTGCCTCCTCACTCACTCACTCACGTCCGTCCGAAGCCGAATGCGCAATCGCCTTCTGCGCCGCTGCCTGAAAAACCTTACGAGACTGAAATCCAACCCCAACATCGCGGCAGGCGGCGGATTTAGCCTACGCATCATACAACTGTCTTCAACAGGTACATTCATGACTTAAACATTTCAAAGTTCGTCTCACTTCCAACTTATACAAATGCCTCCAAAGAGAAAATTTGCTTCATCCGACGGCCGTCTGTCCGAAGCCGAATGCGCAGTCGCCTTCTGCGCATCCAACTCCAACATCGCGGCAGGCGGTGGATTTAGCCCACGCATTATACAACTGTCTTCAGCAGGTACATTCATGACTTAAACATTTCAAAGTTCGTCTCACTTCCAACTTATACAAATGCCTCTAAAGAGAAAATTTGCCTCATCGCGGCAGGCGGCGGATTTAGCCTACGCATTTCGGGATTATTATTCTGAAATCGCAAATCCTTCCGCCCAGGCGTAGGATATTAGCCCCGATCACAGCCAACCCTCACACTCAAAATAATACATAAGAACATATTATTATTAAATACTTTCAGCGGGCGAGTGATGTGAAGGTGCAAGTTAAAGATGGGCCACATCAACGGAAATTACTACCAAACAGTGAGAGTGTCTTCACAAAAAATGTAGTCTACAGAGAGATTTTACAACTTTAGTTGCATACTGACAGGCCTCCAGTATACAAACAAAAAACGTTGTCATAGATAGCATGTCTTTTTTAAGTGTACAGTATTTTTTGCCGTGATAAAGTCATGCATATCCCAAACCTCTTAGTTAATTATCATTACTTACATCACTTTCTTATTTATTTCTTACTTATCATTTGTTCTTCATACACTACTGACACAAACTCGTGCATGTTTCATCTTACGTTGTCGAAACGGCCTTTTTGTCTAGTTTATCTATATATACTCTTGTACTTGTCCTGTGTTTATGTATATGTTGCACTGCAGTCCTGGGGAAAATGATATCTTGCCACTGTATGCTGCAATATAGTGTACAGATGGTGTGACAATAAAGCCACTTGACTTGACTTGACTTATTTTGGCTTTACTTAACTTGAAGTGTGATCGGTGGCAGGCAGTTTTAGGAAGATGGGATTGAGAGAGTCAGAAATGTGCATGTGAAAGGACAGAGTATAATAATGTAATTCTTTGGTGCCACTGCTACCTATGGACAAGGCAGAGGATTTCAGGACAGCAGGGCTCCTGCAGTGCTCTGTTGTTGCAACCCCATCTGGTGGTCAATAAACCCCATCATGTTCAAGTGAATTTTTTTTATTCGCCATTTTCCACATGGGACATGTTTAAAATGATTCCAGGGAAACACTCGAGGGACCCCACTGCCCAAAAAAGATAATCTATGATTGCATGGCTCCCACAATCTTCCTCAGCGTATCTGCCATTGAGTGACTGCTACACAATGATATGTCCCCCTCAGACCGCAGAAATCGCTCCAATGGGAGGGAAATGAAATTGAAATTGGTTCCTTTGTCACTAGCGCGCCAGGCAGTTTGCTCAGGGAAAATTCAGTGTCTGCACAGCTTTCAGGGTCTCTCAGTAGATACTTTGATGTATGAGCGCCTCAATGTAAAAGGACAGTCTGAGATTGGGAACACTGCTGACTGTGTGGGAATCCAGAGCCGATAAACAGCAAATTACACCAGAGCAGGATTGGCTATTAGTCTCTGTTAGACACTCAGGTATGGGGCAAAGATGCGCACAGAAGGTTCAGCTAACAGCACAGAACAAGCGTCATGCTTTGTTTCTAAAATTAGGCAGCAAGCATGCTTTATTTTTGCTTTTAGTTTCGAAATGTCAGCAAAAAAACAAAAAGAAAGGGAGAAAATCTAATTAAAGCACAAGACCAGCCATGTGGGATTTGTTTTTTCTTCCTTGTTTTCTGGGAGATGCATTAAATGTGATTTTTTTTCTCCTTACATGTACAATAATCCAAATCTCCTGCGAAAAATGTGGTGTGGTGGTTAAAGCAAGAGACTGTAAAGCTTAGGATTTCAAGTTCAGTTCCCAGCACTTATCCTTTGTACAACTGAGCGTATCACTCATTCTACCTGAGCTTGCATCATTAAAATATGGCAACATATACAAGGGGTGCTTTCACCTGTGGGGGTGCTCTTCTGGTCCCCAAACCTAAAAAACACAGAGGAATCTGAAAAATATAAGGAAAAGAAAGATTTTATTACAACTAGAGGCAACACAAAGAATAGAAAAGGGCTTCAGAGGCATAAAAAAAACAATAAATGATGCCCTAAAGTGTAATAAAAAGACCTTTCACAGCTCTCCCCCATCTACACCTTATACCTTTACCCGTCTTACACCTCACTCACTCTCCACCTGATGCTAAGCTCAGCAGGACAATGGCCATTGGCTTCTTTAAAGTCAGATCCATGAAGTCATTCAGAGGTCACTTCTGGTCTTTTCTGAAGCGCTTCCTGGTCAGACCCTACAATTCCTCTGGGGTCAGTGCTCTAAATACCCCTGCCAGACATCTGGTCCATCTTTAACAAGAGGTTCAGACAACCCTGCAGGGTCATTGATAGCAGCCTACTTTTCCAGCAACAAAATGTATGTGAACCCCTTGGAAATAATTGCATTTATATAAAGGGTGACACAGGGAAACAGGAAATTTTGGAACTAGGTGTTGGCGACCCTGGGGAGTCAGCAGTTGTTTGGGACCAATGTGGCCTCATTTTAGAGGCCCTTTCCATTAGTTATAATGGAGCAGTGGAGTGGTGCGCAATGAGCGTTCGCTGTGAAAGCCTTTTATATGAATGGTGATAGTGTCACTTCTGCGCAATGGGAATTTCGGTGTCATTACCAGTTAGGTCGTCATGATCGTATCATGCAATTACAATATGGGTGCGTAATTTCGAAGAAACGGGTTTAGCCTTAAAAATAAGTCCCCAGGTGGAGCCATTTCATACTGCCTGACAATTGATGGCAGCTATTGGCAACAACTTATTTATTTGTTTATTGTTTGTTCGGTGTTCTTGAGTTCTCAGAATGGCGCCTTGTATAAATAAAATCTATTATTATTATTATTTGAACCAAAAAGGAGGATTGAAGAGGAAATCGTTGGCATTCCTCTTGACATGTTATGTTGAGCAATGCAGAATTTCCACAAGAGGCTTGCAGAATGTGTACAGAGAAATGGACAACATCACTTCATGATGTTTTCTTCATAACATAAAATGAATATTGAATGAATATTGATTGCCATCATTAATTGCATATCCTGTACAGTACATTTCATCATTAAATGTATTTTGTAATGTGTTTATTCGTGCATTGAATGTCAATTGAAAATGTCCCGCTTCCCTGCACCACCCTGTATATAATTTGTCTTCAAATATGGTCTGATCTTCATCTGAATTAAAATAATGAACAAACACACCGTTTTAACTAATAACACACACATTATTTCATTTTTCTTGTACATACTAAACACACATTCAGACATTTCCAGGTGAAGGATGGAAAAAGTATATGAATCCCTTGGCTGATGATTTCCACAGAAGCTAATTGGAGTCAGGAGTTAGCAAACTTGGAGTCCCACATATGAAATGAGATTACACGTGTGATTTAGAGCTACTTTGACCAATTAAAAAAAGAATCAAACGTTCTGAGTTTGTTACTCACAAGAAGCACCTGTTGATATGAAGCATGCCTTGCAAAAAGAGATCTCAGATGATCTACGATTAAGAATTGTCGATTTGCATAAACTAGTGTGGACCACCAGGGAGCGTATCGCTTCCCAAACCCCAACACAGACAGGCTGTGACACCAGATCAATGCAGCACATGTTTTATTCAAGTGGGGAAGCGTTTTTCTTTTGCTCCCCACTTCACAGCACAGTACAAAAGCACCAACTAATTTAATACACAGTCCTTTTCTTCCTCTCTCTTTCTCTTCTTTGCCTCTACTCCTCCTCGCTAGTTTTGCCCTCCACCTCCCAACTCTGGCTCCCTGACGGATGGTGAAGCTACTCCTTTTATAGTGCGCTCAGAAGTGCTCCAAGTATTTCTTGACCTTCTTCCGGCTGCACTTCTGAGTGTTGTGGAAGTGGTGCCCCAAAGGGTTCGGCTGTAGAAGCAGCACCCCCTTGCGGCCCCAACAGAGCCTAAATGGCCGCTCCAAACTACAACTCCCGGCATGCCCTGCGGGGATCTGTGGTGCAGTAGCAACCTGGGGGCTGCCCCCCAGCGTCTTGGGGAGGGCATTGTCTCAAAGAGGTTTTTCCCTCTGTCCTTCCACCGGCTGGGTAATAGTCCTGGCCATCTGTCACACTAGAACTGGTTAAAAAGTCATTTTATAGAGATATTCATCAGTCCATGGTTTGACCAGACTGTGTATAAATGGAGATGATTAGCATTGTGACACAATGCAGAATGCTCAATGAGGTAAAAAGAAATCTCTACAATAACAGCTAAAGGCTGATACAAATCAATGGAAGAGTTTAACATCTCTTCTCAGAAGTCTATCATGCACAGGAAATTTTGACCAGGCATGGTGCCTATGGCAAGACACCAAGAAGGAAGACTCTGCTTTCCAAAAAAAAAACAAAAACATTGCTGTATGCCTGATGTCTGCTAAAGACCATCTTGACACTCCACAGTGCCACTGGAAAAATGTTTTGTGGACTGATGAATCCAAGGTTGAATTTGCAGCAGAATGTTTGGTATAAGAAGGAAAAAGAATAACAACATGAAAACATCATCCCAATGTGATGGTGCGGGTCGGCTCCAACTAAGCAGTGCTTACATCATTCCAGCTTCCTGGTCACTGGAGTGGCCACCAGCCCCTGAGTGTCGTCTGCACGCTCCCTTGAGGGACTTCCTCCCGGCTGTCTCCCTTCTCTCCGTCTCGTCCACTTACACTGGCTCTCCGTCGTGCCTGCCTTCTTTCTCTCTCCCTCTTTTAACCTTTCTTTCATTTTTCTCAATCCTCCTTTCTTTTGCTTTTTGTTCATCTTTCTGATTGGTCTTTTTTGTGGGTTTCTTTTTCCCTTTTCTCCTGCCAGCTCTTTCCTCTAGACCTCTGTGGGCACAGCGTCTCAAGTGCACACCACAGGGAGCCGACGAAGCAATTGAGAAAGACCACACCCTCACATGCAGGCGCGTCTCACCCCAATTACTCCACCAACCCTCCGCAGCTCTGTGAGTGCACACACCCATGGAAAACAAGCTGGCCAATAAATTATTTATTTATTAAAAACAGCCCTCTTTCTGAGCTATGGACCTGCTATAAATCACCCAATGGTGAAGATCACTAAAGGGAATGTCTTGATTTAGGGCTTCTTGGTTGACTTGGGGTCTGGACAGCTTGCCATCACTGAAGTTAAAATGAATTCTCACATTTACCAAGGTATCATGCCAGGGTGGCTGTCTGCCAGCTGAAGCTTAGTAGAAGTTGGGTGATGCAGCAGGATGATGACCCTAAGAATCGAAGCAAATCTACTACAGAATGGTTTCAAAAAAAGAAAATCTAACTTTTGGAGAGGCCTGGTCAGAGCGCAGACCTTATTCCAATAGAGATACTGTGGAAGAGAACTACTCACACCTGACATTCTAAGAATATGGCTGAGTTGAATCAGCTCTGTAACAAAGAATGGTCCAGAATTCCTCCTGAACCTTGTGCAATTCTTAAACCTTGCTGCTGGCAGTGTTTGTTAGAAGTCATTGCTTCCAAATGAGGTTCTACCATTTACTTTCTCCACAACACACTGTGAATGTTTGATGGCTGTGTTCAATAAAGACATGAAAGGTCATAATTGTTTGTGTGTTATTAGTGCTAGCATATCATGTATTTGTGACTTAAAGGTCAGATCACATTTTATGATCAATTAATGCAAAAAACTAGTTCATTCCAAAGGGTCCACAAACTTGTTACTGTCCATTCTCCAATATCCTTCCATTATTCTATCATTCCTTAAATGCTTCAGGAGACTTTCTTGGCTGTCTCTCCATCTAGTATCCCTTCTGGGGCAGGGATGTGTTCCAGCACTCTCTGATACAAGCCCTGACCCCGATTACCTTTGCAAGATGTCATAATCTTGCTACACACGATCTGTCACTTTATTAATCCCCATGGCAAATGAAAAATGATGAGGAGCCTTAAGTGGTGTGGTCTCTAGCACTCATGGAGATTCTTGAATCCAGTGCTCTGTTGTTGTCCATATTGAGTTTGCATGGTCTGCCTTTGTCTGCATGGGTTTCATCTCCAGATGTTTCAGGTTTTCTTCCACAACAGCTTAGGTTAATTGGCAACTCTACATTTTCCCCTTGTAGGTGTGAGTGTAAATTAGGATTACAATGTTCTAGCTGCCCATCCATGGTTTCCTCCTGCCCTGTGCTTAATGCTGTTAGGGCAGAGTTCAGTCCATCATAGGAAAAGGCTTGAAGGGTTCTACAGTATGCTGTTTAATTCATGAGTTCAATTAACACAATAAGCATGCTAATTTAAACCTCATCGTACTAATGTGAACTTTGAAAAAGAAGCCAGCAGGAAAATAGTGTTCTGATTGAATTCTCACATGCTGAGTCTTTGTGCCATTAAGCCTTGGCATTGATGAAAAACCAGTGAGTGCCGTAATGCTAGGTGAGGGAGTGAAAGGGGTTAATCTTGATAGATTAGATAAAAGTTTTTTTTCTACTCCTACTTAATGTACTATATTTTCCGGACTGAGGCATTCAGTGTCCTTCTGCCACTTCAATTAGCTGGTGCTGGCCAGGGCTGTCCCTGCAGAGCTTTGGATCAGATGCTTGTTTGCTGCTATGTGGAACTGGCCAAAGTGCTGATTTGCCTAAGTACTGTACAGACATGCTGGAATAAGTCTCTTTTTAAAATGTGAGTGTAGATATTTACTTTTATGGTGTCTCCTCTAGGATCTGGCAAAGCTTCATCAAATCCTTCTCAAAAGTTTGGTATATATGAGAGGTTTGTTCATGAGGTTCACCACCTTTGTTGCTTTTTCTTTCAGGCTATCAGATTACCTGGGAGGCATATGGCAAGAACGAGACTCGAGTCATACGGATGCTGTCCAATAGCACGCTGGAGTACAAGGTGACTGGACTCACCTCCTTGACCACCTACACCATTGAAGTGGCAGCTGTAACTGCAGCTGGGATGGGTGTGGTGAGCTCATCAGCCATCTCCTCTGGAGTTCCACCAGGTAAGCGCTAAACCCGGAGTGTTTACTTCGAGAGCACAGCAGACACACTCTGAGAGCTTCTGTCTTTGAATGAATGGGATGCTGAATCTTTGGTTAAATGTCTCTTCATTCACAACATGAGAGCTACTGTGGCCATTGTCGTCGACTGAGAGAAAACACACGTCAACCAAAGAAACATTGGGGCATCAACCAGGTCTCCCCTTTAAATAATGGATCCAAGTCCAAAAATTATACAGCTGCTCAAAGTTATAAATAACAAGATGATAAAAACCAATAGGGCTGGTAGGTGAATCACAGCTCTGTAAAGTGATCACAACATCAGGTTGACATTCCATCCTGTAGTCTACACTTACACTGCTGGGAGTGCCTCGATTTTCTAGTCACTGGACTGGAAGGGGCAGAGTCAGTTGCCCTCACTAGGCGGTTTCTCTGAGCTGAAAGAGACAATCATGTCAGAGTCAGCACCCCCTCGTGTCCATGAGTGCTACTGCTTACCTCTGATCAGCCTGGAAGGTGACCCTCTGATGAGCATGTGTGACAAAAGGGCTGCTTTGGTGAGTTGCTGCTGTTGAAGACTTAAACTTGCTATATCTGTTCTTCCTGTCCACCTTTAGTCTAGTTCAGATTTGTAGGTAGTCAGTGACTACCTCAGCAGCATCAAGTATAAGTCAAGGACTGGTCATAAAAAAGAGATCCCATGGGTGTGACAGATAACCGAAAAATATTTTCACCTCATCGGTCTTAATTTGATCCCAATATAGAATTCAAAAATACAAAAAACATTTATGGAAATATTGCAGAGCATGGTTTTTGAAACCCTTTGCTGCAGCATGACCACTCCACATGTAGGTGGTATGTCAACAGGTGTTGCTTTTTTGGAGGACTTCTGAGTTGTGAAGATTCCGACTTGCTAAACTGCTGCCTTGAGACCAGATGAGATGTGTAGTGCTGAGACCTGTTGACATACCGTGTTGCGGGTGATTTGGAATCTGTTGCCAGTTCCACAGATTCTCCTGTAGTGTATTCCTTGCTCTGGGTATGTTGAGCTGGAGGTGGCTGAGTGTTTGAAAGCTTAGCCATGAATCAGAAATTGCTCCGGAGAGAAGTGAAATTCATTTTAAGTGACCGAAAGGCGCCGTGTTTGTCACTCTGAAATGATCTATGTGTGGCAGCGGCCAAGAGCAAATTGAGCAGAAGCTGCTATCCTGGCTGATAAAGTGCAATGCCAAGAGAGGTGCAGGCACAGTAGTGGAGCTCCTTTGGGAGTCTGGGGTATGGGGCATAGACAAGCAACAGTTGCCATTCATTAGTGCGTTTAGGCCAGTAAACACCGCGGCGGGCTTAGCTCATTCTCCAGCCTCGTTTGTTCATATTTTGTGAGATTAAGGAAATGTTGACGGCAGGCTTGCACATGCGGGGCATAGTCTCCTCGGAGTCAGGCTGCCGACGCACTGCAATAAATGATTTTCAATGAATAAATAACTAAGCTGGCAATTTTGCTTGGCTCTAAAGGGATTAGGCAAGCTGTAGGGAAGGAAGGGGAGGGGGTGCAGTGGGCGGAGAGTGGCACCCGAGGGGAGAAAAATTCTTATTTGATTTTTGCTTGAAAGAGAAGAAAACAAGTAAAAAGAAGTGTTAAGTGGAGAGGAGGTTAGAGGGAAAGAAAGGGAACAGAATTAATATTGTGGAGTTAAGGCAGCCATCAAGGGAATCCACCCTCTTAACGCCCACCATATTCGCCATGGCACTGGGAATGTTTTTTTTTCTTCAATACAAGCTACATTCCAGGAGTGACAAAGCTAAGCCGTAGAATAATTGTGAGATGCAATTTGTTTTGTTTATATACACTTAGTGGCCACATAATTAGGTCCATCTGTCTAGTAATGGGTAGGATTCCCTTTTGCCTTCAGAATTGTCTCACTTCTTTGAGGCATGGATTCAACAAGGTTGCTGAAACATTCCCTAGGGATTTTGTCAAGGCAGCATCATGCTTTTCTTGAATATTTTTCATGCAGACATTCACAATTTCTCTTCGCAGTAGGACATAACATGGAGAGGGGTCAGATGTGGACCGGATTTGATGTCTGCATATTAAAATATAGGGAAGGTATGACAGTAGATGTTTATGGTCTCTGTCTTTTTGCTAAATTAGTTGGTAGTGGTATTCTTTATCATTTTGTTAGTAATGCTTTTGTTTATAAATTCATCATTGTACAAGGTAAAGTCCTGAATGCAGGAGTATGTTTCATTATATGCTCACAGTCTGCTACCTGCCACCGTACTGCACCTGTCTTCGAATACCCAGTCTCATATGGTAACATTCTGACATCCAGCTCTGCTTACATCTAACCCCATCCCATCCCATCCCATGTCCGTCAGCAAAAACTTGGTCATATATGGTAACATTCTGACATCCAACTCTGCCTACATCTGACCTCATTCCATCCCATATCTGTTGGCAAACACTTAGTCTATTATGGTTACATTCTGACATCTAGCTCTGCTTACATCTAACCCCATCCCATGTCCATCAGCAAAAACCTGGTCTTATGTGGTAACATTCTGACATCTAGCTCTTTCTCCATCTGATCCCATTCCATCCCATGTCCATCACTAAAGACCATTTGAACATTCATGCTGTGCTGTATTGGACTGAGACCTAGGAAGTATGGTAGCCATTGAAGTAAACTAAAGTCACTCACATATTTATTGCACAAACATGAAAGGATATGTGCTTTGTGACTTGCCATGTTATCCTTCTGAAAGAATCTAATGAATGATCATAATGGGATGCACATGGTCTGCAGCATGCTTCGGTATGCTGTGGCTTTCAAATGAACCTACATGGACATCGATAAGCCTAATAAGTGCCAAGAAAGCGTCTCCACTTCATTACTGCTACCTACCTGTACCATTCACTGATAAGTCTGGATGTATCTGTAAGTTCAAACTGCTTATTACATCTTGTGACTCTACCATTTGCATGTGGCAGCAGAACGTTAGATTCAACAGACGAGGTGACCTTTTACCAAGGTTCTGTCATCCACTTTAGGTATCCATGAGCCCAATGTAGCCACATCCTATTCTTAGCTGACAGTAGTGAACTCTGGCATGGTCCTCTGCTGCTGTAGCACAATTACTTGAAGGTTGAACACATTGAGGGATGTTGTTGGTTGAAGGAAATTTTACTTAAATATTATAAAATTCTTCTTCAAAAAGAGAACCATATACAGGGGTGGGCAGAAGTAGGTTTACAGTTGTTTGTATTTAAAAAGACATGCAGGTTATGATTATTACAATAGCTTTGTTAACTCAATAGCTTTATTAACTTAATTAATTCAAAAGAATGTCACGATGGCACAGTGCATTTAGGTACAATCTCTTAAGCGCTCAAATTGCCACCCTTCATTGTTTACACATTCTTGTGGTCAACTTGCTAATAACAATAATAATAATAATAATAATAAGATGAAGACAAATAATACAAAAAAAAATTCAGACGTGAGTGTCAGTAGGCTTTGAGCCCTAGGGAATAAGTTACCTGAATTATTCTATAACATTTCAGTAATTATTTACCACTCTGATGCTGATTTTTCTGATCATAAACTAGATCATTACGGTAGCAATTGATGAGAACAATCCATTAATTGCAGAATGACGGTATTTCAGCGTTCCTCTAGAGTGGCTCAAAAACTATTCAGCACATCGTCATCTCATAACATGCGTAAGTTTTGAGTTTGGTATATTTCCGTCCAGCCATTTTAGCTCTAGACCGTCCTCAAGAAACTGTGACACACAGACAGTGTGGACGCTAGAGGGCACTATTGCTCCTCAAACTCAACACAACAGACACAGGGCACAAGTTAGAAGCACCAAGAGATTATTTATTTTTAGAAAAACTCTTCAGCAAGCATTTCCCACCACCACAACCACAAGTAAACAATAGGCTCAGCACACAACTGTTCTTCTTTCTCTGTTTCTTTCTCCTCCGATCCTCCCAGCAAGCTTTGTCCACCTTCCACCCGACTCTGACTCGTCCCTGTGAGATTGGTCAAGTCCTCTTACATTGGGAACAAAGTGCTTCTGCTCTTCTGCCCATGGGGTCTGCAAGCACTTCCTGGTTATGCAGAAACCTCATGCCATATGGCTCCTCCACTTTTACAGCACCCCCTTGGCAGCACCCATGGTACCCAACAGGGCTGAGATATAGAACTCCAAGTCCCATGGTGCCCTGTGGGAATCCAGGGCACTGCTGCAATCCAGGGGAGATGCCATCGAGAGTTCTGGGGTAGGCAGTGCCCTAAAGAATCTGCCTCGCCCCATCCTTCCATCTCTTGGGCATACCAGCCGGGTTGGGATGCTGGCCATCTCTTAAAACAGACACACTCACACATCCATCATCGAGATGTCGATGTTTTCGTTATCAGGGGACACTAAAACATTGAGATCCATTGAAAACTGGAGATTGAAATTTTTGTTGAATCTAAAGCTTTTGCTCTTCCCTCATAGACGATAGGTTATAGTGGGGGAGGGCATAAAGCAAAAATACAATAATTAATAAATGATATAAGAATAAACTCTGTGTTTCACTTACTCACAAATCTAAACCTACTTTTGCCCACCCCTGTATATGCAGGATAAAGAACCAATTAGTGTGCTAGACAGTAGCTCAATGGAGCCTTCAAACATGTTCTTGTTGAAACTTCACAGATGTTAGGTGAATAGGCATTGGCAGGATATGTTAGCCCTATTGGTCTTCTCTCATCAAAATGGTATTTATGTTATAATATTTGTTGAATTGATGATATTTATGTTCTTTTCCATGCTAAAATGGTATTAATAGTGTTCTGATTCAGAGTGAGATGGTAGTTATTTCTGATGAAAAAGGGCCAGGTAATAAAACATTTATTACCCAGAGAGTCAAACAAATCTTTTGTCAGGCCCAATTCACTAACCAAAATCAAAGTTCCAAACAACGAAAAGACTTTTCCTCAATCTATCCAAAAACGCTTGTGCCATCCTTTTTACGGTTGCTATCTTGACATCACAAGCTGCACACTTGCAAACCATTCTGGATAAAACTGCTTTAGCAACTGTAGACGTGAACACTCAAAAATGGCGGCACATAAAACAAAGCAAAAATGTCACTGTGTAAATAGCAAAAAACATTCAACTTCTTAAGAACATCTTCAAATGAAAAAGAAATTCAGGTTCAAATTCCTTGGCCTGAAAAAAAAATACTGAGCAGATGCCTGCTTTTCCAAGAAACACCTCAGGGGAACACAAGAAATGAAAGAAAACTGTTGATCATGATGAATGATAGAGGTAAATGTAAAAAAGTCTTCCTGGTGAAGGTCTAAAATACTGTACATATTACTCAAAAAAATTTAAAGAACTCTTTTTAATCCGAGTATAGCATCAAGTCAATGAAACTTCTGGGCTATTGATCTGGTCAGTTAAGTAGCAGAGGGGGTTGTTAATCAGTTTCAACTGCTTTGGTGTTAATGAAATTAACTACAGGTGCACTCGAGGGGCAACAATGAGACAACCCCCAAAATAGGAATGGTTTAACAGGTGGAGGTCACTGACATTTTCCCTCCTCATCTGTTTTTTCATAAGTTTTGCATTTGGCTACGGTCAATGTCACTACTGGTAGCATGAGGCGATACCTGGACCCTACAGAGGTTGCACAGGTAGTCCAACTTCTCCAAGATGGCACATCAATACGTGTCATTGCCAGAAGGTCTGCTGTGTCTCTCAGCAAAGTCTCAAGGGCATGGAGGTGATTCCAGGAAACAAGCAGTTACTCTAGGAGAGCTGGATACGGCCGTAGAAGGTGCTTAACCCATCAGCAGGACCGGTATCTGCTCCTTTGGGCAAGGAGGAACAGGATGAGCACTACCAGAGCCTACAAAATGACCTCCAGCAGGCCACTGGTGTGAATGTCTCTGACCAAACAATCAGAAACAGACTTCATGAGGGTGGTCTGAGGGCCCTGTACTCACTGCCTGGCTCCATGGAGCTCGATTGGTATTTGCCATAGAATACCAGAATTGGCAGGTCCACCAATGGCACCCTGTGCTTTTCACAGATGAGAGCAGGTTCACCCTGAGCACATGTGACAGACGTGAAAGGGTCTAGAGAAGCCATGGAGAACATTATGCTGCCTGTAACATCGTTCCACTTGACCGGTTTGGTGGTGGGTCAGTGATGGTCTGGGAAGACATATCCATGGAGGGATGCACAGAGATCTACAGGCTAGGCAATGGCACCTTGACTGCCATTAGGTATCGAGATGAAATCCTTAGACCCATTGTCAGACCCTATGCTGGTGCAGTGTGTCCTGGGTTCCTCCTGGTGCACGACAATGCCCGGCCCCATGTGGTGAGAGTATGTAGGCAGTTCCTGGAGGATGAAGGAATTGATACCATTGACTGGCCCCCACACTCGCCTGACCTAAATCCAATAGAGCACCTCTGTGTTCTATGTTTTGGTCCATCCAATGCCACCAAGTTGCAGCTCAGACTGTCCAGGAGCTCAGTGTTGCCCTGGTCCAGTCTGGGAGGAGATCCCCCAGGACACAATTCATCATCTCTTTACGTCCAGCCCCCCCGACATTGTCAGTCATGCATACAAGCACGTGGGCGCCATACAAACTATGAGTATGATTTGGAGTTGCTGCAATTAAATTTCGTCAAAATGGACTAGCCTGCCACATCATTTTTTCACTTTGATTTTCAGGATGTCTTTGAATTCAGCCCTCTGTAGATTGATCATTTTCATTTCCATCAAACGATGTGGCATCCTTTCGTTACCCAGTCCATATCAGTAGAGATATCCTGCATGATTTTTTTTCCCATTGAGATCTGATGTGTTTTCAAAGTGTTCCTTTAATTTTTTTGAGCAGTTTAGTTAAGGGGTCGTGGGAACCACAGACCACAACTGGAGATGGTTATTAAAGCTTGATTCTCATGACATTTTAAAGGCCTTGTTCACCTAAAATGTCACAATTGCTTTGTCACCTGGGAGAAAATTTATGGACAAGAGGTCTCAGCAGTTTTGAATCAAATTAAATTGTTTTTCAATATTTTACAAGTAGCCTGATGCAGTGCAGTCCAAGGGTGTTTAAAGTCATGCTGTGATTTGAATTTCAAAATGTCCACGCAGCACCTTTCACGCCAGGCCTTTCAGCACTGTACACCTACACAAAGTCATGTAAGTCTATATTGACAATGTAAGTAGAGTTATTTTCTTAAT